>NC_072392.2:26667272-26970303 GCF_028885625.2 Pongo pygmaeus | reverse complement strand
GTAGTTCTGGTTCACAGGATGGGGGCTGCTCCTGAGATTCAGCACCACACAGGCACTGCACAGCACTGTGCCATGGTGGTGGGCACTCGCTTTCCAGATAGGGCCCATGTTGCCAGCAGGCATGATGCCTCATTTACCCTACCCTGAGTGCAATAGGTCGTTTTATAGAAAAAAACTTGGGCCAGGCATGGTGGTTCACACCTGTAATCCCAGCACTTTAGGAGGCCAGGGCGGGTGGATCACAAGGTCAGGAGCTCAAGACCAGCCTGGAAAATATAGTGAAACCTTGTCTCTATGAAAAATACAAAAATTAGCCAGATGTGGTGGTGGGCGCCTGTAGTCCCAGCTACTCGGGATGCTGAGGCAGGAGAATCGCTTGAACCCAGGAGGCGGAGGTTGTGGTGAGCCAAGATCATGCCACTGCACTCCAGCCTAGGTGACAGAGCAAGACTCCATCTCAAAAAAAAAAAAAGGAAAGAAAAGAAAAGGAAAAGTATTTGTAGATGAATGAAGGTGACTCCTTTGAATATTGGAAATGATTTTATTTTAGCCATTGGTCTGGCAGTCATTCTGATGGGGTGACATTTGTCCCTGCCTTAGTCAGCAGACCACAGGAGTGTGCTACACCTCCCCTCAACTGAAGATTCAGCCCATGAGCAGGAACGCCTGTCTTTGTGTCACACCAACAGAGAGGATGTGTCTGGTTTCACCATTCACTGCAGAGGCAGAAATTACCCAGAAAGAAGAGACAGTCTGTTCCCGGGAGTGTGTCCTTTTGACTCAGTATGGGGGTCATCTCCCTTCCTTGGCCAGGACCCCCAACCTGAACACAGAGGCAGAGAACATGTGAAGGGCTCACATTCCCAGGTGGTCCAGGGTACAAGCTCTGAGCCTGTGGTTCTGGTCACTGCCCTTTTCTCCACAGCATGGCTGCCACCATCCTGGGCTGGGGCACAGAGGGGCTTTGCAGAGATCGGCATAACAAAAGCATCACTGAGATGCTGCAATAGCAAACCGTGATACCTTTGTGGGCTGCCAAGGCAGCCTAAGCTATTTGTTGCTGCACTCAGTGTCCCCAGACAGCTGTGTGGCTGTCACTGCCTCTGGTATGTCCATTTTACTTCTCTCCTCCTGCCTGAGCTTCTGCTCTGAACTCTGTCTCTAACTTACAAGAAATCAAGCTCACTGGATTCTGAGCTCTTCAGAGTCAAGGACTGTGTCAGTAGTAAATGTCTCTTTCTAGAGATCACAGCTTAGTATCTGGCACAGAGCAGATACTCAGCCAATGCCAAATGATTCATTTGCCAGAAAGCTGAATTTCATCCATAATCCTAGTCAATGCAAATACATTCTGCCAGTGGGATGTGTTTGTCCTCTGAAGGCGTTTTCCCAGGCTTTGTAAATACATACAGGCCATTTAGAAATTTGAATGTCAAAGAATAAAGGAGCTTAGAAAGTAAACATTGGAGAAGTGTGGGAGGGTGGTATTATTTGCAAGACATTCCTTGGTCCTTGTGAGTTCTATACACCCTCGATGAGCACCGATTCTGGGCCAGGCCAGACACCCAGTTGGACCCAGGAGATACTGAGGTGAGTAAAGCCCAAATGCCTCCATTCAGGAAGAGGCAGGCAGTCACACCAAAGTGATAAAGGCACAAAACCCAGAGGCAGCAGAGGAGCAAGGACTACCTTGTTCCTGGACTGTGTGACCTCAGGGAGAGCTTTGAGAGGAGGACATCTGTGCAGGGCTTGGAAGGATGAACACAAATTTGCCGAGCAGAAAAGGGAGCCAAGGAAATCCCGATGGAGAACAGCTTGGGTGAGAGTGTGATCCATGAGATTGAGGGGCACAGGCATGGAACTGGAGGAGCAGAAAGAATGAGGGAGGTCAGCAGAGGTCAGTCACAGAAGGATTTGAATCCTGGTGAGGGAGCAGTGGGTGCTGCACAAGGGACATGGGCCTGGAGGAGATGCAGTTAGCTCTGAGTGAAGATGGAGCACACCATCCACTAGGGAACCACAAGATGCAATAGAAATAAGAACCCTGAGAAGCCTGCACAAAGGATGAGAGGCCCAGGGGTGGCACCAAGAAGGTCCCTGTCAGAGGCCAGCTTTGAACGGAGACAGAAAAGACTCTTGAGGGTCTCAGCTGCTGCAAACCTCCTCAACAAATCATATTTTACCTTCAAATATTTGCTAAAGAATACTAACTATTGGAAGAGCAATGGTCCATTGATAATAATTATTCCCTCACTGTACATTTTTTACAATTCTCAAAATGCTCTCGGCCCAGTGTCTCATTGGAACCCCTATATAATCCCATTTTACAAATAGGGAAATGAGGCCCTGTGATGTCACACTGAGGTTTGCAGCAGTACCAGGACAGAAAATAGGGAGCACTTTCATCTCAGCCCTGGGTATAAGTCTCAAAGTTCCTTTTCTGGGAGGGGGTCCTTGAGGCCATCCAGCAGCCCATAGTCCAAGTCTTCTTCTTCCTCCTTGGGCTTCTCCACACCTGTGTTCAAAGCCTCCTTCTCCTCCTTTGTTCTCAGGTACCATTACCAGTTGTTGGGCAGGGAGACCTCCTGCTGCTGCCCATCCTAGGGTGCATCCTCCAACATGGGTGCATTGTGGTTCAGCCAGCACCTACACCACCTGCAGCCCAGGGCTCCTGTGGTGGGCCTGAGGTTCCTCCCTATCAAATGGAGATGTGCTGGGGTTGCTGCCTTTGCTGAAACCCATGTCCAGGTCATCTTCGGGGTGGCCCAGGGTACAGGGCTCTGGAGACAGGCCAGAGGGCTGCAGGGGCAAAAACCAAGAAGATGAAGGGATCTCTGAGTCAGACCGCCTGGATTTGCATCCCACAGACTAGCTGCAAGGCCTGGGGAAGACTGGTTCACATCTCTGGGCATCAGTTTCCTCCCCTGTAAAGTGGGAGGTATAACAGATTCACTCCTACAGTTGTCTCTGAGCTTTACAGCAGGTAATGTGTGCAAAGTACTTCGCACAATGCCTGGCACACGGTAGGTGATAATAAACAGGGTTACTATGATATCATCAACTGAGCTAGGTCACTCGTGCACTTCTCCAATGCTTCAGGGTTCCCCTCCATCCCTCACATGGTAGCAGCAAGTGAAAGGGCTGCCCCTGGCCTTGAGGAGCTCACATCTTCTCATTTCCCAGGGGTCTCCGTCCAGTGACCACACATGCCTGGCATGCAATAGGCGCCTCATCCACATCTGGTGAAAGAGTGGAAAGCAGGTCATTATCATGTATTGTTTGGCACAGAATCTGCAGTAGGTGACAGAGAAGTGAGTGACTGTATTTGTGCCCACCAGTTCCTGTCCCTGAATTTTCAGGGATCAAGAGGCCTTAGGAAGTCTAGTACCAGGGAGTGGGCACTGTGTGGTGGGGCAGGAGGCAGGTCCTGAGAAAGGCAGTGAGGTGAGGAGAGGAGCTCTGCGTTTGAGGTCTGGAAGATCCTCCACCAGGACCTCACCAAAGGCCCCGGGCAGGTCATCCCTCCTCCCAGAATCTCTCTATGCTCTTCTGTATAATGGGGCTAGCCTGGAAGAGATACTTGCACAACCATGTTCAGAGCAGCATCATCCACAATAACCAAAAGGTGGAAGCAACCCAAGTGTCCATGGATGGATGGACGGATCAACAAAATGCTGACTATTCATACAGTGGAATAGTGTTCAGCCTTGAAAAGGAAGGAGATTCTGATGCCTGCTGCATCAAGAATGAACCTCGAGGACATTAGACTGAGCAAAATAAGCCAGACCAAAAAGACAAATGCTGTATTATTCCACTTTTTCAAGGCACCTAGAGTAGTCAAATCCATAGAGACACACAGGAGAATGGTTGCTACCAGGTCCTGGGGAGGGTGGTGATTGGGAAGTTGTTTTTAAATGAGTTACAGAATTGTAGTTTTACAAGATGAAAAGCATTCTGGAAATTGGTTGCACAACATTGTGAATGTATTTAGTGCCACTGAAATGTAAACTTAAACATAGTTAGACAGTAAATTTTAGTTTATTTTACCACAGTTTTTATAATGGGGTAGTTATGCCTGTCTTGTGTTGCTGTAGGATTTCATGAGATAACATATAAGGAACCACCCAGCATGTTGCCTGGCACATAGTAACTGCTCAATAAATCACAACTGGATGCTATTGAAGATAAAGTTACTTGACTTCTCTGAGGCTTGCTCTCTTCAGCTGAAAATTCTCCCAAAATATATTAGATGAGACCCTACTGTATTATACTGGGTTCATAAATACCACTCCCCCTTTTCCCTTCCCACAGAGTGCAGTGAATAGAAGACACTTCTCTGCACCCCAAAAGCTCCATGCTGATTGCGAGAAGGAAATGCTGGATGGAGGGGTTCCTGAAACTACTGTGAGGGGTGAGCTTTCCCCAGATGTCTAGAAATGAGGCAGAGGCCCGACATCTTCCACTCCCACTAAGGTTGCCTTGCAGTTCCCAGCTGGCTCTATACTTCCTAGAAACTGCCACTTTTCTGCCTCCATTACCTCATAGCCCAGTCAGCACCATTATCATCATCACCATGATCGCCATCACCATCCTTACAATCACCAACACTATCATCATCGCCATCACCATTCTTACCCTCACCATTCTCACCATCATCAACACCAGCATCTTCACCATAACTATCACTATCATTATCACCACCTTCACCATCACCATCCTCACCATAATAATTATTGTCACCCTCCCCATCCTCATAATCATAATCATTATCAACATTACCATCACTATCATCGTCACTATCACCATTCTCACCATCATCATCCTCATCATCATCACCATTATCCTCACCATAACTATCGCTGTTATCATCACCACTTTCACCATCACCATCCTTATCATCACCATCACAATCACCACCATCACCATTCTCACCATCACCATGTTCACCTTTACCATTCTCACCATCATCATCACCTTCATCATCCTCAACATAACTATCACTTCATTATCACCACCTCCACCTTCACCATCACCATCTTCACCATCATCATCACCACCATCACAATGATCCTTGCTTCATGGAACCATGCATTCTGGGTAGGAGGGCTCTTGGGTCAGGGCATCTAACACATCTCGTAGGATAGAAACCCAGCCCCTCAGGGTCTCACAGTTGGTGAAGTAACTGATTCTTGTGAGGTCATGTTCCTCTGGGTGATGTGGGATGTCACAAGACCAATAAATATGGGCTGAAGCCCATCGCATCACTTCTTTTTTTGTAAAATAAGCTCCACAATCAGTAGTAATTGTATGATAGCAGAGAATAAGAACTCAGCAAATGTAAATAATTTGATGCTATGAGAAGCATATGAAGCAGAGTCCATATTCCAATATGCATCTATTCCAGTGACGGCAATTCTTTACCACTTCCATGAAGGAAGGGAGAAAATATTATTACAACATTACCAGAAATCTGTCCAGTCTAGGCAAGGCAGTTCCTCTTTCCAGGGTCTCAGCATTGCTCATTGTCAGCAGTCAGGGCACTCATCTGGGCAGTAGGCAGCACTGCTGCAGGGAAGTTCATGTTATTGGAAACATGTAGCATCTTCTCCTGCTACCATCGCCACATTGTCCACGAACCCACTGGGCAGACGACGAGGAATCTGGGAAAAGTTCTCATAACCAGAACATAATCATCCATATCAGGATATCAGCATTCACCCAACACTGCTGTCCAATCAACAGATGCTATAATCTCATCCAAATTTTCTCAGTTGTGCCCTAAATACATTTTTTTTGAACTTTGTAATCCAGGATCCAATCCAGGATTTCCCATTGCATTAATTGTCATGTCTCTTAAGCTCCTTCAACTTCAAAGAGTTCCTCTGTTTTGCCCTATTTTTCATAACCTTAAGAGTTTTAAAGAGCATAAGCATTTATGAAGGATGTGTTCGTCTTTTTCCATCTGATGTGTTTCCACATCCAGACTTAGGTCATGTATCTTTCACAAGAAAACCACAGAAATACTGCTGTGGTCTTCCTAGGACACCACAGCAGGAGGCACATGATCAAGTTTGTGCCAGATTTCTCCACCACAAAGTCATCATTCTTCCAATTGTAATTGAGAAGTATTTCATATGAAGATATTAATTACACATACACATGAATGTATATTTATATGTAAAATATATACAAAATATTATTTCAATGTCTAACCAATATAAAAGTTATTAATTAGATATGTTTAATTTTATTTCCTACCAAGTCTTCAAAATCTGGTGTGTGTTTTACCCTGACAGCACATCTCAGTCCAGCCTCGTCATATTTCAAGTGCTCAATATTCACATGGCTGTGGCTACCATATTTGTCAGGGCAGCACTAAGCACTAAAGAACTTCTTCCTTGGAGAAGTTCTAAGTTTTCAAAATGTTTGGCAAATACATTTTATAAAATTCTTCAGAATCCATAAATAGGCAATTACACATTCAGTAAGCCATAGAATCCAACATGACATTAAAAATGAATCCCTCGACAAAAAAGAAGGTAGGCAAAATTTTCTTCAGACCAATTGGACAAATCAATTATGATTACCTAACATGCCCATTATTATTTATTAACATCCTTCATTAATACCCCCAAACCCCATCAACAGGTAAATGAATAAATGCATTCAGGCCTATCTGAACAATGTCCCAATTCCTTACCATTCTTACTTCTTTTGCAAGCAGAAAAGACTCAGTATTAGCAAAGACTATTCAGATAGTTTGTTCTTATGCCAGTAGTTGTAATTTCCTGGAGGTCTATGTGATATCAATTATGTACTTCAATACCTCTCACAAGTACTTTTCCTGTTTGGCCATTTTCTGCAGTATATCCATGCTCCCATTTTCCCTATTCTTTTGTTTCTATCCTAGACTTTTCTTTCATCCTATAATTCTTTATCCTAAAAATATTAATTTAAGAATAACGTCACAAAATAGTATATTTCTTCAGATGATACTCCAAATTGATACCTAATATACAGAAATGACCATCATGGACATAACCCACAACATGTGAAATGTATGGCTCATTCTACTGACATTATAAAGGAAAGTTAATGACAACTGAATTTCTAGTCATTTTCCACCCAATCAGTTGCTTATAAAATGGCAAGGAATTGTAGGTATGTACACAGTGGCTATTTTTTGGAGGGGTGTTAAGCAACTCTCCTCTTGAGAGCCCCCCTTTTCTTTGAGGACCATTTCAATGAGCACCAACTGGGCCTGACCCAACCTACCAGCCCCAGCCCTAGAGGTGATCATGATGCCCAGCTCTGGCAAAAGACTCTACCCTTGGATCATAGCAACTGTTTCAGTACTTTTTTTTTTGGAATCATCAGGAAGGACTCTTGCTTTTTCTACCACTGTGGTCTGCGAGTTCAAAGTAAAATGGGTTACTTGTCGCACTATCTCTTGCTACAGAGAGAGAGGAGAGTCATCTTCAGAAGGAAAAAATGAGGCTAAAACAAAAGGAAAAGTGTCAAGAGAAAGAAGGAGAACATTTCTTGATGATTTTATATAAGCCCCTGGGTCCAGCTATGCATGACAGCGACTTGGGTTAAAGCTCTGTCACTTATAGGACCATTGACTTAAATATAAAATAAAGTATTAAAAGCTTTGAACTTTTAGATGAAAATACAGAAAAAAATCTTTGTAATATTCAATTAATCAAAAATGTCTTAGATGAAGCCCCAAAAACCAAATGCACAAGAACAATTAATAAATTGGACCCCATCAATATTCAGAGCATCTGCTCTTTGAAAGATAGTGTTATGAGAACAAAAAAGAAAACTCAAGGGGAAAATACTGGCAAGTCTCATATCTAATAAGGGATTTGAATCCAGAGTATATAAAGAAACTATTAAAATTTAATAATGAGAAAATAAGCAAAGAAAAAAACAAAAAAGGAAGAAGCAAAAAAAATGTGAACATACACTTTACCAAATATATACAGATGGCATATAAGTACATAAAGAGATACTACATATTATTAGGCATTATGGATCCACAATAAAATACTATTGTACACACATGAAAATGTCTAAAATTTTAAAAGAAGACCCATACAAAGCGTTGGCAAGAGTGTGGAATTCTTAGATACTGCTGATAAAAATATAAAATGGTACAACCATTTTGGCAAACATTTTGACGGTCTATTAAAACTAAACCTAAACCTATTAGCTATTACACTCCTAATGTTTACTCAAAGTTATAAGAACTTATGTACATGAATGTTCATTGCAAATGTATTTGTGTAAGTCCCAAACTGGAAGCAATGCAAAAACTCACCAACAGGCAAACGGATATATAAGTTGCGACCGATCTGCACAATAGAATACTACTCAGTAATAAAATTAATGACCCATTGATGCCTGCAATATAGCTGAATCTCAAAATAATTATGTTGTGTGAAAGATGCCAGACCCCTCCAAAAAAGGGTCCATACTACACTTCATTTATATAAATGTCTAGACAAGGCAAACTCTTTTATAGTGACAGATTGGTGATTGTCAGGGAGAGTGGTAAGGTAGGAAGATACAGAAAGTTTGGGATTATAAAAGGGCAAGGGGAAACTTTTATAAGTGCTGGATATGTTCATTATTTTTATTTTGGTGATGGATTTGCAAGTACATATAAAAAATAACACGCAATGGAAGTAGAAACAGTATTTTTGTTTCTTTCTTAAAAAAGCCCAATTTACTTACTAATGGGATGTGTGTGCCTGTTGGGCACACAGCACAAATTTTCAAATCTTAAAATCGGACTGGATCTCAACCACTGGACCTTATTCCTATTCCACACTGACTTTAGCACAATACTTCCTTTCATCGCGGTAATTAACAACACCCACCTTAAAGCTAAAGAAATGCACTTCTAACTACTTTTGAAACTATGAACTGCCTCAGGCTAGTAGTTCTTAAGGTCTCCAGCAAATGTTGCTTTGTTTCCCTCAAAAATATACAGCCTGGGCAACATGGCAAAACCCCGTCTCTACTAAAATTACAAAACTTAGCCAGGCATGGTGGTGCTTGCCTGTTGTCCCAGCTACTCAGGGAGGCAGAGGCTGCAGTGAGTCTAGACCTCACCACTCCACTCCAGCCTGGGGGACAGAGTGAGACCCCCATCTCAGACACACACACACACATACACATACCCACACGCTATCCGCTGCTGCCCCTGTCAGTTAAACACAGCATCTTAGAGCACCTTAGCACACAGTGTGAGAGCCGTGGTCCTAAACACTTCAATTAAAAGTGAAACATCTCTGGCTGGATTTTTAGAATATTCACTTTTTAATGTTTTATAGTATATTTAATTTTTATGTTTTAATTAATTTATCTGAAAACAATAATCCAGACATTTGGAAGTAAAACAATGGAAAACATGCCTGCAAACACTAATCAGCACAAAGTTCATGTTGCTATGTTATTATTGACAGTTTAGACTTAAGCCAAGAAATATTGCTAAGATAAAAAAGGTTTTACGATGTCAGTCACCAGAAAAGTATGCCAATGTTAAATATGTCTAAATATAAAATATCCCTTCAAATTATTTACTACAGAAACTGATATAACTAAAAGAAACATGGGCTAATCTACAATATAGATTTTAACATACCTTTCAATTACCGATGGAACCAACAGAAAAAAATCCATAAGAGAAAGGGAGATTTGATGAACACGATGAACAAACTTGACATAAACTGACATATACAGAACGCGACACTCAACGACTACTGGATACACGTCCTTTTCCAGTGCACGTATCATATTTACCAACATCGATTATATGTTTGAATTTAAAGGGACTCATCAGTCATGGGATTTTGCCTAAACTTGTCTGGCCTTCAACAGGGTTCAAATACAGTTAAATTCTTATTTCATCTAAAGAGTCCTATCCTTTTTTTCTGGAAATTTTACCGCAACAGTCTAAATTTGCATAACAACTGAACCCAGCCCTTGGAACTTGAAGTTTATCCTAGCCAAAGGCAGATTAAACTAAGTAATAATGTCCTTCAAATTGTTGTCCCCTGCTCCAGTAACGGAGTATAGCTCCAAGAAGCTAACAGACTGTTTGTCCTTCATAGTATACATTCTGTGTTACATCAAAACACGGTATAAAGCCTTGAAATCAGCAGCAGAGAGAAAATGAGATAAACAACCATCTGGCTGTGACCTCACTACTTCGTAATTACGCTTTTAGCTGACTCCTTTACTTGATTCCTAACTGCTTATTTCTGGCAGGGTAGCACTAATCCCTGACCAAGCTGACCTTTTAAGAAGTGAGCAGAATGAAAAGACTCTACCACCAGTGATCAGTTTAACAAGCTGCAACACTGGTCACTGGCTGCAACTCTAGTCACTGGCTGCAACTCTAGTCACTGGCTGCAACTCATATTGTGGGTTTTAAGAGCTCAGAATTAACATGGAAATACTATTGACTCCAAAAGAAACCCAGAAATCTCTGGGAATCCAGCAAAGATAGAAAGGGTCCTCTCAATAGTCACCACTCACACTTTGCTTTGTTTTGGTAACTATTTTATTACATACAGAGAATATCAAAAAAGTATGCCTTTTCCTCATTGTTAATGCTAACCCTAAAATGGTAAGGCTCTTGCAAGTTGAAACCCCCAGGCTGTCACTGGCCCTTCAACAGAAGGCAGTGAAGTCACCTGCAAGAGTGATCACCCAAAAGCTTCCAGGCTGGACCAGTTGGGACTCAGTTCTTTCAGTTCCCAAATTCACAGTTCTCTTGGGATATGGTTATTTATGGAGCTCCTGAAGATGAGAAATTCCACCCAGGAAATTCTGTTTATAAAAATTACTCACATCTAATTATCTCAGGAGACATTAACACAGCAATGTTGAAAATTTTCCATTAATTGTTAATCCATGGAGAAAAACTGGACAATTATTTTTTAAAATATGGAAAGCTTCATATAATACAAATTATACTACCACATGTGATTCAACTTCTATTCATTAATGCCAGAGAAGTTAATAATTACGAATTGCCAGTGGTTAAAAATAAATAAATCATTCATCATTGGCGAAGTGCAGAAGGTTTAAAAGAGATAAGAATTAGTTTTTGGCTTTGGGGCGTTTTATGCTTTCCAAAAGGTTTTGCTCTTTTTTGGCTCATGGCTTTCTCTCTCTCTCTTTCTTTCTGATTTCAGTTTCTTTTGATTTCTCCTGCTTAGAAATGGTGAGAGAACTTTGGATGTGGAACGTGGAGTAGGAGGAACACGAAGTGGGGATCTGCACTTGGGGTGGTCAGCACTGCGGATGCCCAGCAAAGGCACTGCCTGGTCCACCTCCCGGAGGGGTCTCTGCGCCCCAGTCGGCATCGCAGCTGATGGCGAAACTTTTGGTGTGGCAGAAGAGTGTCCACAAACTTTGGAAGGTATCCGCTGCATCCTCCATAGCCGTGTATCCCTGCCGAGGGCGATCTTCTCAGGGAGCGGAAAGTCTCGTTCATGGGCCGGGGCTGGCTGGCTGGAGCCACTTGGGCGGCGCAGCCCTGGCGGAGGTTCAGGCGGCCCTGGTGTCGCAAGCGGCTGTGAGTGATGCCTCCTTGGGGCCGGAGGGGTCCCAGGAAGGCTGCAGACCAGGGCTGACCAGCGGGCAGCATGGTGGCCGCGATGGAAGGTGACGGGGTTCGCAGCGCCAGGGGGCCCAGCAGACCCCGAGCCCGAGCATCCCGCATCGCCAGCAGCACCGCGGTGAGGCCTGGCGCTGGTGACGCGGCGGCCACTGCGCGAGGCCCACGACCCAGTCCCAGAGGCCAGCCCATCGTCAGCTAACATCAGGAACCCCGGGCCAGCTGAGGCCCGGGCCCCAGGGACAAGACAAAGAGCAGAGGCTCCGCAGGCGGGGCCAAGAGCCGGCAGCGCAGGCCTGGCTCCACCGCAGCGGAGCTCGCAGGGCGCAGCAGGCACCGGGCAGCGACCAGGGCTTCCAGAGGAGGCTGTGCACTCCCGCAAAGGCTCCTGCACGGCATCCAGCCTCTCCGCGGGGACTCCACGTGCACCCCCTCCTCATTGTCCTTGTCTAGGGCCTAGGCAAGGTCCTCGCTCCCATGGCGCGACTCCGGGGGCGCAGGAGCCTAGGCTGAGCAGGTGGAGTAGGGTGAGCACCGCCAAGAACCCAACGAGAGTGGCGCCCGAGGGCGGCACAGGAGGCCGCATTTAACGTGTCAATCATCTCAAAGATTTTATGACATCTTTTTTTTGACATCTTATAATATCTGTAATGTTTATTATATCTTGTGATATAATTATTAACACCACTTCATTGTGATTATTATGATTATTCTTATACCAACACATCTTCAATTATTAATATTCCCAGTTGCTAAAGAAAAATGTAAACGACTAGTTTTGAAAGCCTTACTTCTGCCAATGGAAGCACATTCCAGCATGTCGCCAACGCAATTCACTTTCCATCACTTTCACAAGAAACGTTACTGCACAATTATACTATCCTACCCTTATATACTTTGTGTGTGTGTACTTGTGTGTATGTATGTTATATATGTTATATATATATATATATATAAAGTATGCCAGAGATGAACAAGTATTAGAAAATTAAATGCACACAGGTCATGTCAGTGCTATGTATAATGTGGTGTACTAAGTATAGCTGCTCAACAGTGTGGAATCTAGGCTGGAACAAGACTTCTAGTCTTAAGCAATTCTTTCTAGGTTCAGTCTCTGGAAATAATGCTCTGTATCAAATGTGCGAGAAAACTAATGGGTTTTAAAGACTATTCTATGTCAACTATAACATTTCATTTGGGGATTTCTGTCCCTTATAATATCTACCTCATTTTGGATGGATTCCTTGAGGCCTGGTTTATTTTTCTTTTCCTTTCTACACATCGCTGCTTAGAGTGATGAATGGAGTTGTATTTTGAATAAAATAGCTAAGCATCCTTTTGTGAGCAAGGAGCATGATGGTACTTAGACCGACCATTTCTCGTTACGGTGGTTACGGTTACGGTGGGGCTGGTGTGTTTACCTGGAGCCTGAATGTCCACTGGGACATGATACCCACTGGGATTGTTTTGTGTCAACCTGGTCTCTGATGTCCACCTGGGGATTGGGTATCCACCTAAGGCCTGACGTTTACCTGGAGCCAGATGTGCACCCGAGGCCTGATGTGTATCTGTGGCCGTATGTTCACCTGGGGACTGATGCACACCTGAAGCATAGGTTTTCACCTGGGGCCTGATATCCATCTGTAGTGTGGGTGTCAACCTTGGGGCTGATGTTCAGCTGGCGTCCACTGTCTACCTGGGGCCTGGTGTACACATGGGTCCTGTGCATCCACCTGAGACTTGATGTTTAATATGGCCCAGAGTTCTTTGGGGGTCTGTTGTACCCTGGAGCCTGGGCGTACACCTGGAGTCTGGTGTCCCAGCTGGACACCTGGGTCTCAGGTGATCTTCAGGCCCTAGGTGAAAACTCCAGGCTCTAAGTGGACAACCAGGCCCCAGGCTGATGTTTACTGGGGCCAGATGTCTACCAGGCCCCGGGTGAAAACTCCAGGCTCCAAGTGGACAACATGACCCCAGGTTCCAGGTAGATGCTGGAATCCAAATCAACACCAGGCCCCAGATGGACACCCAGGCCTGTGGTGGACATCAGACTCCAGAAGGTCATCTGGCTCGAGGTGGATATCAAGCCCCAGGTGGATACCTTGTCCCCATGTGGATATCAGGCCCCACTTTGACACCAGTCCCTGGGTAGATACCTAGGCCTCAGGTGGATATCCAGTTTCTAGCTAAGCATCAGGCTCCAGGTGGACCCAGGCCCTAGCTGACTGGGGACTAGTGTTCATATGGGGCCACGTGTCCATCTGGGCCCTAGGTGTCAACTTGTAGCCTGATGTCAACCTGGGAGCTAGTGTTCACCAGAGGACAAAAGTCATCCTGGTGCCTGATGTCCAACTTGGGACTTTGTGTCCACCTGGAGACTGATATGCACTTGGGACCAGATGTCCAACTGGAGCAAGATGTCCACCTGTAGCCTAGAACTTCACCTAAGGCCTGATGTTCCCCAGGGCCTACAGGGCCTATGTATCTACCTAGGGACTTGTGTCCAGGTGGGGCCAGAGTTCCATATGGGGTCTGGAATTAACCTGGGACCTGATGTCCACCTGAGGCCTGGGTGTTCTTCTGGAGACTGATATCTATCTGGGGCCTGGGTGTCCTCCTGTGGTCTGATGTCCACTTGTAGGCTGGTGTCCACCTGGGGCCTGGGTGTCCACCTAGGAACCTGATGTATACCTGAAGTCCAGTATCTACCTGGATACTGATGTCTACCAGGAAAGTGATATAAACCTGGGGCCTGATAGCCACCTGGGCCCTGAGTGTCCACATATGTTCTGATTTCCTACAGCCTGAGTGTACGACCTGAGTGCCACCTGGTTCCTGATGTTCACCAGGAACCTAGGTATTCACTTGGGGCTTGATGTTCACCTGGGGCCGAATGTCCATGTGAGACCTGGTATTCACCTAGAGCCTGGGCATCCACCTGCGGCCTGATGTTCAGTTGGTGACTAGGAATTCCACTAAGGCTTGATGTCCACCGGGGGCATAGGGGACCACTTGTGGCCTAGTGTTCCCCTGAAGCCTAGGTGTCAACCCAGGGCATAATGTCTTCTTGGGGCCTGCTGTCCACCTGCAAACTTGTGTCTGCATAGGGCCTGGTATCCATCTGGGGTCTGGTGTCTGCATGGGGCCTAGTGTCCACCTGAAGACTGAGTATAGACCTCAGACCTGATGTATGCCTGGGGCCTATTTATCCACCTGGGGACTAGCATTCATCTGGGGCCTCATGTCCACTTAAGCCTTGCATGTCAACCTGGTGCCTAAAGGCCACCAGGGATCTGTGTACTCACTTGGGGCCTGGTGCTCCCATAGGGCCTAGGTATACACCTGGGGAATGATGTGCAGGTGGAGGTGGATGTCTTCCTGGGTGCTGGTGTTCACCTGGGGACAAGGGTCTCCCTGGGGACTGGTGTTTATCGGGAGCCTCATATGCACCTTGAACCTGCCATCTACCTAGGGCCTGATGTCCATGTTAAGGCTGGGTGTCCACCTGGGGCCTGGTTGTCCACTTGGGGCCTAATGTCCACCTAAGACCTAGTGTTCACCTAGGGCCTGGGTGTCCACCTGGAGCCTGATGTTCAGCTGGAGATGCATCCACCCGAGACCTAGGTATCCACCCAGGGTCTGGTGTTGAACTGGGGCCTTATGTCCACCTGGGGACTAGGTATATACCCGAGGCTTGATGTCCACCTGGAGCCCGATATCCACCTCAGAGCTGGGTGTCCACCTAGGTTCTGGTATCCACCCGGAGCCTGGTGTTCATCTGGGGCCCAGTGCCCACCTGGAACCTGGGTATCACCATGGGGCCTGGGTGTCCACTTGGAACATGATGTGCACCTGGGACCTGAGTTTCCACCTAGGGCCTGATGACCACCTGAGACCCAGGTGTCCACCTGGGATCTGATGTCTACCTGAAGCCTAGGTGACCACCTACGGCATGGTGTTACCTGTGCCTTGATTTCCACCTGAGCCTGGTGTACACCTGGGGCCTGGGTGTCCATCTGAGGCCTAATGTACACCTCAAGTCCAGTGTCCACTTGTGGCCTGATGTCAACTTGGAAGCTGATATCCACCTGGGGACTGATGTTCTCCTGGGGCCTGATATACAACTAGGATCAGATATTCACCTAAGGCCTAGTGTTAATCTGGGGCTTGATGGTCACCAGGGTCCCAGGTGTCCACCTAGGGCCTAGTGTCCAACTGGGGCCTGATGTCCACCTGGAGTCTAGTATCTGCCTTGGCCCTGATGCTACTTGAGGCCTAGGTGTCTTCCTAGAACCTGAGTCCCCAGTTAGGCCCTGATGTCCACATGAGGCCTGGTGTCCTTATAGGGCCTGATATCTACCTAAGGCCTGGGTATCCTCCTGCAGCCTGATGCTCATCTGTAGGCTGGTGTCCATATGGGGCCTGGGTGTCCACTTGTGAGCTTGATGTACACCTGGACTTGGTTACTAATCCCCTTGGTTACTAATACGTACCAGGAAAATGGTATATACCTGGGGCCTGGTATACACTTGGAGCCTGTGTGTCCACTTGAGCCCTGATGTCCACCTGGGGCCTGGTGTTTACCTGGGGCCTATATCCACCCACTACCCAAAGTCAAGTTGGGAAAAGGGCCCAGGATAGGTGAGGAGCACAGAACACGGACCTCATTCATAAGAAAATCTGCTGTAGAATGGGTGCTCTAAGCTCTTAAAACAGCCTCTGCCTTAGGAAAGACTGTCCAGGGCATAGGAAGCCCACACACAGGGTGGGATGACAAGTTTGCATCTAGCACTGCTGGGAGCCCTGGGGGCCTCTGCCCTTTTAGCCACGTTGTCTCCTGCCTCTTAGGGTGGTGGGATTCTGGGCTCTGATTGCAGCAGGTGGATTCACTTAGCTCTCCTCCCCTTTTAGCATTACTGTCTTCTGTAATAAACCTCTCACTTTGATCTGCCAGGCTGTCAAATGCTTTGATTGCCCTCTCTGTTTTGGTCCAATGGTTCATCAATCCAAATATCCACAATAGAAGGACGATTTTAGTCTCTTCATACAGTGGGATATTTCACAGCTATTAAAACAAAATAAATGCTTGTATATTGATAGGCAAAGTCATCCCACATCAATAACTTTAAACACATTTTATGATCCCACATCTATATCTATACATAATGTTTGCCACTGCTTAAACAAAACAACATCTAAGCTTTAGAATCCAAATGGAATTACAGGGGAGTCTTGATGTCTGTGTTCTGCAGTTCTCCCATGTTTGAAATTGTCAAATAAACATGGTGCCTTTCCAGTAGCCATTCAGAACTCCTCCTCTCTGTCCACAAAGCATTGTCACCCTCCCTGTCCCATTTGCCCCAGCCCCGTGGAGCTTGCTGAGCTGGCACCATCATCTCTTGTAATAGACAAAGACATTGAGGACCAGAGAGGGGAAGCACCTTGTTGACATCCCACAGCTCTGAGTCAAAGTGGACTTGGACTCCCTTACTAGCTGTTTCCTAAAGTTCAGGTAGCCCCGGAGGCCCAGGAATGCAAGGGCTGGAGCCAGGGGCTTTCTGTCCTGAAGTAGGGGAGGTGGGGCTACAGCTCACAGCTTGAGTACATTTCCTCTCAAGTACAATAAGGGCTGCTTTGTAAGATGAAAAATATAAATGGCTGCCTGCAAATTTGTCAGGTAATGTGTTTGTCTCCCCTATGGGACTGTAAACTTGGTATAAGCAGGGACCTATCTGAATCACCCTAGTGTCCCCAGCAGCAGGCCAGAACCTGACATATAAAATGACTGACTTCATTGAATACCAACACCTTCTAGGTGCCAGGTACTGCTCCATATGCTGGAATCTGCAGTGAATAAGTTACCCAGAATCCCTGCCCCTGTGTAGCCCTCACTGTAGTAGAGCAGAACAGATGACGAATAAGTAAGCATGCAGGGTGTGAGATGGGTGGGAGAGCTGCATTGCGGAATCGGGCAGTGTGCAAAGCGGAAACTCAGGAAAGAACCTGAGGGTTGAGCTGTGGATATGATGGAGAAAAGTCTCCCCTAACATGAGTGCAGACACTCCAGCTACAATCAAGCGGAGGTGGAGAAGGAAGCACAGAGGCAAGCAGCTGGGGAGATGTGGGGGTGGGATCCAGGGAAGGTTCTCTCTTTATTGCATCTATTTTCAAATTGAAATAGGAAGCAAGGCAGCAGGTGTAAGGAAGCCTGGGGAAGG
Source organism: Pongo pygmaeus (assembly GCF_028885625.2). NCBI lineage: Eukaryota > Metazoa > Chordata > Mammalia > Primates > Hominidae > Pongo > Pongo pygmaeus. Next base: position 26,952,447 of record NC_072392.2, on the reverse strand, counting down.
TTTTAGAGGTTTAAGGAGGAAGGAGAAGGCACGATACTGTTGCTTGGGGACAGGGCAGCACTTCCAGAACTGGGTGCCTGGGCTCCAGGGCAAGTCACTTCATCTCTTCCTGTGCCAGCATCTCCTCAGCTGTGAAATGGTGATTATTATAGAACAGATTCATAGAGTTTTATGATAATTAAATCAGTTGGTATTCATAATGTGCTTAGATTATATATATTTTTATGAAGATAACAAATAAAGAAGTCTGGCAGACTTATGGACTCAGGAAATGAGTGAGTTTGTAGGACATCATCCAGGGCCACCTGGAGGTTTGGGCTTCATGATTAAATGAGAGCAAAAGGCATGTGTGTTTCTCTCTGGCTGTGCTCAGCCACCTGAGTGCAGGAGCAGAGGGAGCGGGTGGCTGATTTTCAGCAGAGTGCAATTTTGCCCTGGGAGTACAATCAATTGTAGGGCAAGAGAGTGGAGAGTGTTAGAGAGGGTGGATGACAGGCTGGACCATATAGTCTCAGCTGGGAGGAGGGGAAATTTACAAGAAAGTGAGTGAGACACAAAAGTGAAAATTTGGAGTCATTGAAGTGTGTTGGAGTTGGGAGGCAGCGGGAAAAAGGAAAGTGATGGTCAAAAAAAGGGTGTTTGAAATTGAGGGTCTGGAGTAGCTACAGTTTCTGCAGTGACAAGGACAAGAATATACAGGTAGGAGTGGGTGACTCAGGGAGGGTGGAGACAAGGTCTCTAGGGGTGGAGGGACCAAGAGCCTGAGCATGAAGAGGACTCTCTATGTGCATGTTGGCATCACCTCAGCAGGAGAAAGTGCCCATGAACTGGGAGATAAGTCTTCATTGCATAGGGATGTTGTCCTGGGTGCAATCTGAGGGCAAGAGCTTCAATACTGATTCCCTTCGTGTGTCACCGTGTCCTTGGGTAATTTTTCTTTGGGCGAACGTCACAGAGTGTGCTTACACACACCTCAATATTGTACCTACTGTACACCTAGGCTCTATGGCACAGCCTACTGCTCTCGGGCTGCACACCTGGGCACAGGTTACTGCAGTGAATACTGTTGGCAGTTGTAGCACAATGGTTAGTACTTGTGCATCCAAACATATCATGAAAAGTACAGTAAAAACATAGTATTGCACTATGTAAAAATATAGTATGGTACCTAGACATGGTGCACTGGTCTAGGACACTTACCATGAATGGAACGTGCAGGGCTGGAAGCTTCTCTGGGTGAGTTAGTGAGTGGTGAGTGAAGGTGAAGTCGTAGGGCATGACTGTGTACTACTGTAGACTTTATAAACACGGGACACTTAGGCTACACTACGAGATATATATTTATTTTTCTACAGAATTATAAATCTTTTTAAATAAATATGTTTTTAAAGTAACTGTGCCATAACGTTACAATTGTTATGTCACTGGGCTAGGCAGTAGGTGTCTTTCGGCTCCATTATAGTTTCATGGGTCCACCACTGCACATGGGGTCTGGGTTGATGGAAACATCATTTTGTGGCATATGAATGTATTTTTATGGGAGAGAAGGATGATAAGCTGAAAGACGGAGGCAAAGAGAAGCAAGGAGGACCTATCCTGCTCAGGCCCAGGGAAGGGCTGCAGCAGAGGACTGCAAGGCAGCAGTGTCTTCAGGGGATTGGGCCTCTTACTCACAGCAAGGAAGAAAAGGAAGAGTTCCCTGAGGCTGCTGAAAACCAGGGGACTGCTGGTGCTGGAGCAGGATTTTGAGGACATGCAAAAGGGTTTCAGCAAGGGAGGGAGGGAGGAAGGATCTGGGGAGCGAGGGTCAGCCCAAGATAACCAGGCCTCTCCCAGGAATCTTCTGGCCACTCAGAAGCAGTGGTCATGCCCAGTTGAGCCCACAAAGGGCACCCAGTGCCCAGCGTGAGAACCTGGGCTGCCTACTGCCCAGCCCTGACACAACCCAGCCATTGCTGGCACCTGCTGTAGCCCCTAAGATGGATCAGCCTGGCCTGGTCCTCAACAGCCCTCACTGAGGCAGGTAAAAACACAGGCACCTGTGGTAAGAGGCAGGCAGAGGCAAGTCACATAGTAGTGGCAGACCAGGTGCTGCAGGAGCCCAGTCTGATGGGCACTGAATCCAGGCAGGCTTTCTAGAGGCAGTGACTCAGGATTTGTGTTCCAATTGTGTTGGTGGCGCCTCCAGGAAGAAGCGCATGGTCCAGCTGGGCACATTGGGACTGGAGGCTTTTTTATTGTTTTAGTTTTTGAGACGGAGTCTCACTCTGTCTCCAGGCTGGAGTGCAGTGGCATGATCTAAGCTCACTGGAAGAGGCTGGTTTTTAATGAGTCTTGAGGCCAAGGCAAGGATCATGACCAGGGTCCAGCCTCAGTAATGCATTCACCCCTTCACCCTGGGGCACTGCTGCAGGCCCACCATCACCAGCCTACATTTGCTCCCCTCCTGCCCTCTCTTCCCAGGAAGCCCCTCACCTGTCACTTCATGAAGAATATGGAAGCCAAGGAGGTCTTCTTCAGGCATTCCTCTCCACCCATGCACTTCCTCCCTCCCTGCCAGCTTCAAAGGAATTCATGTCCAGAGAGACCCTCCCCAGTTGCCCCACCTTTCCATCAGCCTCTTCCAGGAACTGTCCTCTGACATCTCTCTGTCTAGGCCTCCCTGTCACTCTTGTGCACACCAAGACTGTTCTCCCTTTTCCTGTCAGCCACTGAGTCCACTCACATATCTTCTGCTTCCCAAAATTAGAATTACAAACCAAAACAGAAAAAGCTTCCATGACCTTACACATTGTAGACACTTGGCTACAGCAGTGAATGACATAGACAAAGTCCCTCTCCTCATGTAGCCCTCACGCTAGTAGAGTGAAACAGGTAATAAATAAACTAGTCAAATGTTCAGCATGTGAGTTGGTGATGAGAGCATGGTGCTTCATGCCTGTAATCCTAGTGCTTTGGGAGGCCGAGATGTGAGGATGGTTGAGGTCAGGAATTTGAGACCAGTCTGGGTAACATAGTGAGACTCTGTATCTACAAAAAATAAAATAAAATGAAATAAAATAAAGGAAAAGTGAAAGAGGATAGAATGTGTCAGTGGGAAAGGGAGATGGGAGAGCCACATTTTAGACAAGGTGGTCCAGGAGGGTATAGCTCCAACCACTATTCCTCTGGCCCATTCCACATCTATCCCCATCCCACCCCCTGCACTGTGCTTGGGTCAAAGCCTCTCAGTCCTGCTTGTATTTCTCCAAGAGTGATCCAGGGACCAACTGCATCAGAACTGTGGGGTGAGATCACAGCCCCTGCCTGTGAGAAGTGCGGATTCCTCTGCCTGGACTAGAATGCCCGGGAACTGGACCCAGGAATTTCCCAAGATCTCTAGGGGACTCTGAGACATCCCAAAGTATGGGAACTGCAGATTTCCTCCTGAAAAGGGAGCACTGTCTCAAGGGGTCCAGGCCACCCAGCTCTACCTTGTAGCCACCAGACAAGTCTGAGCCTTGCAGAATGCTGCTCTTTCCTCCTGGAATGCCCTTCCCAGCATTGCTTGCCTGGTAACTCTTACACATCCCTCAAGACCCAACTCAAGGGCCACCTCCTCCTGATGTCACTCCCTGAACTTTGTCCTGTGTTTCCACTCTCCTCTTCACCAAGTGATGTTGACATTTCTATGGGACCATCTCTCTCTCTCTAGACCAGAAATGCCTACACTTGCGGCCCCCTGTAGTGCAATTTGTGTCAGTCTGGGGAGATTGGATTTGGAGCCCAACCACCATTGAGGAAAATCTGTCTGATGAATATGGTGGGTTCCAGCCCAGACGCAGGGGTCAGCGAGGGGTGGTGTGACAGTGAGCACAGACCCTGGGTGGTGGTGACAGTGGCTGTCATGGGGAGGAAAGGAATGGAAAAGGGACCTCATGGGAGCAGAAAGACAGGCCTTAGCTGCAGATGGGCCAGGACCCTGCCAGGAATCCAGAACACGCATCCTAATCCCAGCTCTGCTATAAGTCCACAGCGGAACCCTGACAACGACTTTCCCCTTTCTGAGCCTCATTTTACTCATCAGTAAAATGGTAACAATAACTCCAACTTCACCAAGGAGATGCAAGGCTCCACGAGATGATGGATCTGAAAATGCCTTATGTTTCATGGCACAAAGGAGAGGGATTCCTGACATGCGACAAACACAGGGAGAGAGTGGTGGGGTCTGTAAATGGCCAGGTGGCAGCCCCACTCCTCCACACACACAAACACCCACCATATCACCCACACTGTTGATTTTCCCAGGAGGGCCCCCAGCCTGGAATTAGCACTGCCAGGTGGGCAGGGAGGACTGCAGTCCCATTACAGGGGTGAGGAAACAGGCTGCGGATGGTCCCACAGGGAATAAGGAGCAGGGTCTAGCTCCCCACTGGAGGCAGGGAAGACTGAAGTTGCTCCCTGGGAAGAGGAAGGGAGGCATTGACTGGCACTCCGTGATTTAGACGAGAAGCCCAGGCTCAGCCCGGTGACTTGAGCTTCCTGATGTAGAAGGTGAAGGATGCAGAGGAGACAGAGGGCAGGAGGAAGAAGATAAGGAGGAGAGCAGCAAACTGGAGTCACTACAGGACACCAGCTGCTCCAGGCTGCTCTGTCCCATTCTAAGAGAAAAGGAAAAGTGGGAGAGGGGATCACAGATCATGTCCAGATGTCTCACTGGCATGGATGCTGCTATGGAAACATCCCTGATGGTCCAGGTTTGTGATGGGAGAGATGGCAACGCTCTGCTTCCTGGAAATCTGTGTTTACAGCCAACACAGTTGCTGCTGGAGATAGCCACACCTGAAGACTCCAGAGCTGCCCCAGCTTGCCAGGCTTCCCCTCCTCCTGTTATCACCCCATGCTGCTGAGAACCTGCCTGGCAGGCTGCCCAGCCAAGGCTGGGGCTTAATCTCAGGTGAAACTGACATGTCCTTGTGAGGGCTGAGGAACATCCTCTCTCCCCACAGAGCCTCACTCAGGTTCTCATCTACTTCCTTGGGGTCTGCCCCGCCTCCCTCAGGAGTTTGGAACCACATACTCTTCCGGAGGGGACCTCTCACTGCTGTAGAACCTGTCCTCCAGGATACCCAGAAGTGTTCATCTCGGTCGTGGCTAATTAACTTACCATATGGTAGTGAACTACCTTCTGGGGCCCCAATATTTCGTTTATTTTTTAAAAATAAAATTAGTACCATTGTTTATTTTCTGAATGTACAGAAATATTTGTCTGATTATTATTTACATGCCCTTTGGGAAAACTTTATAAAATAAAAAAATATGAAGGAGAATCCTACCACACAGAGATAATCACTTTAATTATTTTTCTATTCATATTTGCACATAGAGGTACAGATGGGATCATGCTCTGTATCTGTTGGGAGTGCATTAATCTGAAAGTTCAGTCACTTAAACAAAGACACGTTCATTTTTCTTACATAGTTAGAGTATCTATGGTTCCTGGCTATGGTTCACTGGTTCAACAATGTTAGGCCCAGCATCTTTGTGAGTCTATTGGAATTTAGCTCATGGCTGTAAGACGGCTACTGCAGCTCCAACCACTACATGAGTTTACAAGGCCAGCAAAAGCAGTAATTTCTGTATTCTTATTAGAAAAGCAAGAACTTCAGAGGTGACCCCCAGAGGATTCCTCTTTAGGTCTGGAAATCTGTGTTTTGATTGGCCAGAACTTGATCTCATGACCATCCCTAGCAGTAGAGAATAGCATTGTCATGATTGACTTTGGATCAATCATAATTCATTGACTGAGAGTGCGCATGTGGTCCCCCAAATAAGATCAAGAAAGGAGGGAATTTGCAGTGTGTACTATAGCATGCGTGCTGCTTTATAATCTGCTCTTTCTCTTAATTGCATATTTCAAACATCTTTCCATACTAAGAAATACAGATTCAGTCATTCAGTTAACAACAAATTATTGAGAGTGTACTGTGTTCCAGGAACTTAACTTGGCATGGAGGACACAATAATGAACATAGTATACCCCTTGCCTCCATGGACCTTAGCATCTAATGAGGGATACAGAAATTCATCAAAGAGGTTCACAAAGAAATGTAAAATTACGATTGTAATTTGTGCTGAAAAGGACGGAGATGTGTGGTGTGTGAGAGCAGTGATGGGAGATTTGACTCAATCAGGAGGGTCTGTGTTCTGAATGGCCATAAGCCAGCCCCTTGTCTAGCTGTAGCACAATTATTTAGCCAATCTCTTATTGCTGGTCATTTACATTCTTCGCACATCTTACCTACTATCATCAGTGCAACAATAAATACCCTTCTCTAAGTACCGCTTTGGCACACTTGTCTGATTATTTCCTCAGGATAAATTCCTAGGGTAAATCTAGGCACCCTGTTCCATGCCTGTAATCACAGCTACTCAGGAGGCCAAAGTGGGAGGATCACTCGTGGCCAGTAGCTCGTGGCCAGCCTGGGCAACATAGGGAAGTCTTGACCCAAAAAACCAGAAAAAACGTAGAAAAAATGAACAATTCTTAGACGCCGAATTGCCAAATCAAAGGGTGCACCATCACCATCCCCATACTCACCATCACCATCCTCATTGTCATCATCAGTCTCACCCTCACCATTCTCACCAGCATCAGCAGCAGCATCCTCACCATAACTATCACAGTATCATCACCACCTTCACCATCACCATCCTCACCATCACCATCATCATCATCACCACCACTATTTTCACCATCACCATCCTGACCATCACCATCATTATCACCTCATCATCACCATCCTTACCATCACTATCATTATCACTTCATCATCACCACCATTACCATCACCATCACCATGCTCACCTTCACCATTCTCACCGTTATCACCATCATCCTCGCATAACTATCACTATCATTATCACCACCTTCACCATCATCATCCTCACCATCACCATCATTATCACCTTACCATCACCATCCTTATCATCACCATCACCATGCTCACCTTCACCATTCTCAGCATCATCATCATCATCATCCTCAGCATAACTATCACTATCATGGTCACCACCTTCAACATCACCTTCCTCACCATCACCAACATTATCACCATCACTATTCTCACCATCATCCTCAACACAAATATCACTGTCATTATCACCACCTTCACCATCACCATCATCACCATCATCATCATCATCACAACCACAATTATGAAAATCTTGGAGGAAAAGGAGAGGAGGTAGCATATTAAAATACAGATACTTTGATGAGGAGGAACAGGCAGAGTGGAAGCTGGGGAGGGCATATCAAACAATGGAGACCCCCAGAACATAAAACTAAGAAGCTCAGGCTTTGCCCAGAATAAGAGGCATCCTTGAAGATTTATCAGCAGGAGAGTATGCAGTCAGATTCGTGTTTAGGCAGAACATTGAGCAATCCTCAGAAGGAAGAAGCAGAGGGAGGGAAGCCCACAGAGGAGACAGAACCTTCAACACCAACCAGGGTCCTGGTCCTGGGTCCAGCAGATCTGGCAGGAATGAGGAATGGGAGGATCATGGGTAAAGGCTGCAGCCAGGCAGGGAAAGACCTCACTCTCCCTGCCACTCCTTTCCCTGCTCCCCACTTTCCTGTCCCATCTTTGCTAATAGGCTCAGCATCTCCAACTGCACCCACCCACTAGATTTGCCCCAATTCCTTCTCCTCTCTCATGCCTGAGGCCCAGGTGGCTTCCAGAGCTGACCGGGTCTACTTTAGAATTTTAATGAAATAACCTGAGTAGAAGTGCTGGTGCCCTGCCAGCCACAGCAGGTACTCCACATATGGTAAACTGGAACTGTCTTCTCAGTTTCTACAGCCTTGGGTTCAAATTCTCCCTAATCCAGATGATCACCTTCTCTCACCTGAGCAGAGAAGCCTCCCATTGGTCTCACTGCCCCAGACCTTCCTCTTTCCAGATACCATCCTGATAATTTTCTCAAACTGCAAACCTGGTCATGTCCCTCCCTTGTCCCATCGACTAAAGGGTAAGATCCAAATCCCTTAGCATGACACCCCAGGCACTGAGGAGCTGAGGCCCCTCCATTTCCACCTTGACTTGTTCCCCTCCCCCTCTAGTAGCATTGCTGACCCACTTGCCTTGTTCTTTCACCACATGGCTTTGATCCTGTTGCTCTTCTGCCTGGAGCGTCTTCCTACATCTTCTCTGCCTGCTGAATTTCTACTTCACCTACAAAGCCCAGTTCACCTTCTCTGTGAATCCTACTTCCTCCCCATCATGCTGCAAATTGTCTCCCTCACTAGACCTCCAGGCCCTAAAAATCAGGGACAGCTTAATATATGTTGGAAATGGCTACTCCTCACTTAATTACCCTAATTAGCTAGTTATATTGCCTTATATTTATGTTTCCCCATTTACTGAAGCTTTCCAAAGGCCAGACACTGAGATCCAGGGGAGGACCCTGAGGGTAGGACAAGCATGAGCACTGAAGGCGACAATGGCACAGGCACCAAGAGACCATGAGGGGTGCAGGAAGCCTCATCTCTAGCGTGTCTTCCTGGTTTACCATGCGCTTTCCTCCCTTCCCTTATTAGTCTCAACTTGTGCTGGTTTTGATAGCCTGTGTCCCTGAAACATGCACTCCCATACACACAAACAGACCCACACCTATCCACATGTGCCTGCCCATACATACAGAGACCTCTGTGTGTATCCCCCAGAGCTACGAATGCCAATCTTGAGAATGAAGATTTTGCAAGTGCTCTGAGCCAGGCATGATGCCAGGTCCCCAACAACACAAGACCCCTCTGGTTTCTCCCACTCAGCTGTGCAAAGTTCGGGGTTGAGGAGCTCCCCCTGCCAAGGTCACAGACGTGGAACATCAGGTAACAGCTATTTGAATGTAAGCCTGTAGATCACCAAAACATATGCCATCTGCACCCCACCACACTGCCTCCACAGCACATGAAGACATGAGGCTATCAACTGTGACTCATTAGTACCCAGCAATATTTCCTCCCCCACTTCGCTTCCCACTGCCACTCCAGTATCCCTGCCCAGAGCCCCAGAGCCACCTCTGCTTAACGGGGAGGTCAGGACAGATGCTCCATTCCACCCAATGCCATCTCCCAGGGTGCACCCTCCTCATGGGGAAGAGGACTACCATGGCTAGTGGTGACATGGGTTGCTCTGGCCCCCAGGACTTCTTCTCCCTGGGGCCTCTGCTCAGGACATGGCACGGACAGAGGGGAGGCGACCATAAACTGCCCCGGAAATGACTACAAACCAGCTCAGACCCTTCCAGCACGTAACATGCTGACAGCCTAGGGTGGGCCCACAGAAGGGGAAGGGCTAGGAAGTCCAGGGCCACAAGAGTCCCCCCTCCCTGAGCCCTTGAGCACAGCCACCCAGGTGTAAAGGACAATATGGGGGTTCTGGGGATTCCCAAGCCTGGGCCCTAGAGGTGAGTTCTAGCAGGGCCCCCAGATATCCTCCCCATACATCCCCTCATCCTTTCTCACATATTGTAAAAACAAGGAAACTGAGGCCCAGAGAGGGAAGGGGCTTGAGCAGTCTCCCAGGCAGTTAGAGACAGAGCCCAAGTTAGAATCCATGTTTCTCTTCTTTTTTCCCCTAGGTCTGTCTCTGGCTAACTATGTGACCTTGGAAGAGTCACTCCACCTCTCTGGGCATTGAAGGCTTACAACTTCTGACATCTTCATTCCAGAGGGTTGTCAGGATCTGACAGCCCTTCACCCAAACAAAACACTCTATAGTCTACAAATATTCATGTCTCTTCTCTTCTCTGACCTCTGTAATACCCCATGAGGCTGTGAAAATTGGTGCTTGTGTCCTATTATGCAAATGCAAATACTGGGCTCAGAAAGACAAAGATCACACAGCAAGTTTGGGACAGAACTGGAACTAGAACCCAGGTCTCCCAAAGCAGGGTCCTTGCCATCACTAAGGCTAAGAATACATTAAGACTCCAAAATATGGAGAGTTGCTCAATGCATGCCACCAAGGTTAGAGCTGACCAACCCCAGAATGCTCAGCAGCTGTGGGACCCTGGAGTGGAGGACTCAAGGCAGAGGGTGATGTCTAAGTCACACACATCTGAGCTCCAATCCAAACTCCACTATGCAGCTGAGCGACCACACTTTGTGAGGCTCAGCATTCTCTACTACAAAATGAAACTACAGAAGGTACCAAAAAGCTCAGGATGAGCGGAGAACTGCACCCTGAATGCAGGACTGCCAGGCAGGTGGTAAGTACTCATTAACTTTTGTTTCAAGCACACAAATCATATGTTGTTTTTCATCATGTCTCCCCATGGTGTCTGGTCCGTGGCTCCAGAACCAGGAGGCTTCTGATCAATCCTCATGCTAAATGATGGACAGATAGATGGATGGGTGGTTGGATAAATGAATGGATGAATGCATGGATTGATAGATTAATGCTGGGATGAATGGAGGGATGAATAGATGGATGAATGCATAAATGAATGGATGGATGTTCAGAAGAGAAGACAGAATAAAATAGGGAGTCAAAATGAAAAGAACAAGAAGATGATTGAAGGATGGGATTCATACAAGGAAGAAAGGAACAAGATCCAGCCCTTCTGGCTCCACTCAGCCCCACCCCCATATACCTTGGGGTAGCACTGGCACATGCTACAGATTAAACTCCTGGACACCATGATGCTGCTGCAGAAGGTTTCATTGAATTGGGGCCCATCATGACTCAGGAGGAATGTACTGAGAGCCAGGAGAAGACCCATACATTGAAGCTGAAGCAGAAGGTCTTCTCATCTGCCAAGGTCTCCTCACTTGTCATGGCTGCCAGCCACGCCCTGGCCTGTGCACCCCTGCCAAAAGGGGCCCGTGCCATCCAGCATAAACATCCAGACAGGCTCACAGGAAGAAGTGAAGCTCTTAGGTCACTGCAAATGAAGGCTTAAAGTTAAAGGGAGAGCAATACCCCTTCAGCTCCAGGCCCATTCCCTGGACCCACCAGTTCAGCAGGGCTGGAGGCAGCAGGCTTCGGTGGACCAGTGAACCCACTCCCCACCCTCTCTCCTTCCCTTGGGGTCCAGAAGACCTGGAGTGCATGTGTGAATCTGGGTGAGGGAGCATGCAAAGGAGGGATGGAGGAGGTTACAGGGGCTGGGCCCCAGGCAAGCCTGTGACAAAATTTTCTTTGCCTACTTTGGGGCTGAACTGGGTGAGCAGGTTATCCGACACCTTCTAGCCCTGGGAAGCAGGGTACAATTCTGCAGTCAAAAGATGTTAGAATGCTGCCAGAGGATTTCAGGATCCCACTGCCAGGCATTTCAGGATCCTAGATTTTAGACCCTTCAAGGATATGTGTCCATCTGGGATTCAGGCATGATGGCTCATATGTACTGGATGGTGACGATGTGCATGGCACCATTCTAAGCATGTTACAACTATTAACTACTTAAGGGACACATGTGGCAGTTATTGCTATACCCACTATGCAGAGGACACTGAGCACAGACAAGTAACTTGCCCAAGGTCACACAGCTGGAAATGGTAGAGAAGCTGGAACATGAACCCAGAGGCTGTGCCCCTAGCCACAGGGCAATCCTGCTTAATGGGAGCATGAGGTTATGGGTGAGAGCTCTGATGGCAAGGCAGCCTGCCTGGGTTTAGATCCTGCCTCCTGTACTGCGGGGCAACATGGTCTTGATCACATTACCTGCCTGTGTCTGTTTCCTCCTCTGTAAAATGGGGATAATAACGGTACCTCCCAGCATTGGCGCTATCTCCAGGCCTAGGTGTCCTGGAACTTCTGTCCCCTTTACACTCGTGCAGCATCCAGACCTGCTTGTAATGAGTTCCTCTACTCCCCCACCAAAGCTCTGGTGAATGCATGTCCCTGTGGGGTATAAGTGACTGACAGTAACTTCCTCAATCTCCTTGCAGCCTAATCTAAGAAGATGCCTTCTAAAGAATAGCATTCTAATGTGAAATTTTAGTCTGGTGAAAGGCTAATGGGAGAAATCAGATTCCTTTACAAGATTACAAAAAAAAAAAAATAGGACAATGAGTATCTCTAAAAAGAATGTTCACTTGGAGTGTCGATGGGGTTAGGTGGCCGATACAGGATGAAAGGCTTTCATTTGGCTCCCTGACTTGCTGGGTTTGGGGATTTCCCTGGTCCTGGTCATTACCTCTTTCCTCCTGCCCAGCATGTGCTCACACAAGCCCCTCTGCCCCATAGTCCTTCCCACAGGCCCCTCTGCCCCATAGTCCTTCCCACAGGCCCTTTTTCTTACATTTTTTTAGAGAAGGTAAACTCAGAGGGACTTTTAATATGCCAATCGATGTTAATAAAACACAAGTCAAAGACAAATGCAAACACGCTTTCAACCAACATTAATGAGGAAACAAGATACAAATTCTTTTTCTTTTTATATTTTATTTTATTTTATTTTTGAGACGGAATCTCGCTCTGTCGCCCAAGCTGGAGTGCAGTGGCATGATCTCCACTCACCACAAGCTCCTCCTCCTGTGTTCGCGCCATTCTCCTGCCTCAGACTCCTGAGTAGCTGGGAATACAGGCACCTGCAACCACGCCCGGCTAATTTTTTGTATCATAGTAGAGATGGGGTTTCACCATGTTAGCCAGGATGGTCTCGATCTCCTGAACTCGTGATATGCCCGCCTCAGCCTCCCAAAGTGCTGGGATTACAGGTTGAGCCACTGAGCCTGGCCCTGTTTGTTCTTTTACATTAACTTTACAATGTATTTGCCATGTTTTAAAAATAAATTTAATTGGAATTTTATTGAAATTGTATGAGACATGATTTAGTCCAAGATGAACACAGAACATTATTATTACTGTTTCCATCCAGCTATGGCATATTTCTTTGTTTTCTCTAGTTGTCTTTCACATCGCTCAATAAAATTTGTGGCTCTGGTACATTTCATAATAATCATACATTATATTTCATTATTTCTAATTATTATGATGGATTGCATGTACATTTACTACGTACCACATATTATGCAATATATTCATTATCTCAATTCATACAACAATCATGTGATTTAGTTGGTGTTATTACTAGATTATTACCATTGTACAAGTAAAGAAAATAAAGACAAAAGAAAAGAGACTCAGCAAAATCAAACCGATAAAGACTTAAATAGAATTGTTGGGCATATAATGAAAATTTAATACAACTCAATGAAAGCAAAAAAACATTCTAAAAACGACCAGGCAGATTTGAGAAGGAGCCAAACAAATTCCAGAAATAAAAACGTAATTGTTGAAATTGAAGACAGATTTGACAGCAGATTACATATAATTGAAAAGGAAAATGTAAACTGGAAGACAGGCTGAAGAAATTGCTCAGAATGAAGCCCAAAGAAGTAAAAAATAAGAAAGAAACAAGAGACATGAAAGACATGAGTGATAAGATACCTTCTAACAGTATTTCAGAAGTAGAACAATAAACTGTTAGAAAAGTTTTGTAAAAAAGATAATGGCATGGAATTTTCCCAAAGTGATGAAAAACTCTACCCTTCATATTCAAGAAGCTCAAGTTGGACAGATTTAAAAGGAAAAAAAAACCACCTAAATGTATCATCATAAAAATAAAGGAACCCTGAAGAAAAGAATATCTTGAAAACAACCGGAGAGAAAATTCACATTATCCATGAAAGAATGTGGATTTAGACCAAGAGATAATGTCTTAAAACTGGAAGCAAGAAGACAATGTACTAAGAAAAAATAATCATATACGAAATTAATGTATCTTTTAATAAACAGGCCAAATATAAGACAATATTTAAGTCATAAAAACCAAACAAATACTGAGTTTGCTAACTAAGAGACCTTCACTAAAGGAAATTCTAAGAGATGTTCTTCAGTAGAAGGGTGTTCCCCTAGATGGAAGACTTGAGTTGCGAGCAGAAATGGTGAGCACGTAAGAAGACAAATATGTGAGTAAATATAAATGAACACTGACTATACAACATGTAGTTTCCAGTGGATTAAGAATAAGATGAGAAGCAAAACCATAAAACTTCTAAAGATAATATAGTAAAACTACCTTAATAGCCCCAGTTGGTTTTCATATAAAACCTAAACAAATTATGTTCACCAGAAAAACACTATCAGGATCAAAGACCCAAATATAAGGGGTAAAACTATAAAATTCGTAGAAGCAAACATAGTTATAAATCTGTGACCGTGAATTAGGCAGTGGGTCTTAGATACAACACCAAATGCAAGAGTGACAAAAGGAAAAAACAAACTGGACTTTAACAAAATTCAAAACTTTTGAACATCAAAGGATACTATCAGGAAAGTGAAAAGAACCCACAGAATGAGAGAAAATATCTATTAAGTCATACATCTGATGAGGAACTAATGTCCAGGATATATAAAGAATTCTTAGAATAACAAAAAGACAACCCAATTAAATGAGGAAACAATCTAAATGAACATTTCTCTAAAACGATATACAAATAGCCAATCAGCACATGAAAAGATGCTCAACATCATTAGTCATTAAGGATATGCAAATGAAAACTACCACTAGATACTACTTCACATCAACAAGGATGGCTATATTTTTTTAAAAAAGGAAAATAACAGATGTTGGCAAGGAGGTAGGAAAAAAATGGAACCTCCATACTCTGCTGGTAATAATATAAAATGGTACAGAGACTTTGGAAAATAGTTTTGAAGTTTTTCAAAAATTTAAACATAGATTTACCATATGCCTACTCCTAGATATATAAAGAAAATTGTAAAAATACGTCCACACAAAAACGAGTACATGAATCTCATCACAGTACATTATTAATCATAGTCAAAAAATGAAAACAACTCAAATATCCATCAACTAAATAAATGGATAAACAAAACATAGTATACTCATGCAATGGGATTCAGGCATATAAAGCAATGAAGTGCTGACACAAGATACAACATGGATGAATCAGAACAACATGCTAAATAAATGAAGCCAAACACAAAAGGTCACATATGATTCTCTTTTTTCTGATATTTGGCATATGCTAGTCCATAGAGACAGAGAATAGACTAGTGGTTGCCAGGGGCTGGGGAAAGGGGGAAATGGGGAGTAACTGCTAGTAAGTATGGAGTTTCTTTTTGAAATGATAAAAGTATTCTAGAGTTAGAGAGTGGTAATAGCTATACAACTTTATGAATACATTAAAAGCACTTAAAGCGCCTACAGTCCCAGCTACTTGGGAGGCTGTTGCAGGAGAATCGCTTGAACCTGGGAGGCAGAGGTTGCAGTGAGCCAAGATCACACCACTGCACTCCAGCCTGGGTGAAAGAGTGAGACTCCAAATCCGGGAAAAAAAATGCACTTCGTGTACACTTAGAGTGGATACTGGGCTAAAAGTGAAGTTACAGGCCACAAACTAGGCAAATCTTCTATACACATATCTGACAAGGGACTTCAGGAAATCCTAAAAGTTTCAATGATGAAATAGGAGACTATAGACAAAAGACTTGAACATGCACATAAGGAACCCAAATAACCCATAAACAAATGAAAATAAGCTCAGCCTCCTTCCAAACCACAGAAGACTATCTCATATCCAACTGAAAAAATGATATCAAGTAAAGGCAAGAATGTGCACAAACCAGTACCCACATAAGCTGCCAGTGGGAATGTAAAATGGTGTTACTTCTTAGCAAATTTGGTATCCTCTATTAAATAGTTCACTGTGCATAATCTTGGGCCAAGCACTGCCATTCCTGGGCACATGCCCTGGAAAATCTCTACATGTGAACCAAAAACCAGCACCATTGTATGGATTATAAAAAAAAATCAAAAATAGAATGGACACACAGATTTCACTCTCTACAATCATATAATCAGACAGTGCAGCAAGGAAAATGAATGAATGTAAGAAAACCACAATAGTAGCAAAAACCAGCAAGTCAGAATATATAAGGCATGATTCCTTTTATGTAAAGTTTCAAAATATAGAAAACTCAAAAATACCTTCTGTAGGGAGAAAAACATACATTCTTAGAATATATTAGGCAAAGACTTTTACTTGTTTCTTTTTCAGTTTAAGGATCTGCTGTTTTACTTTTGCAATTTCTCGATCTACATGACCCATACTCTGTATTAACTCTTCCTTTGAAAGTTTTGAAGGTGAAGCATTTTGATCATCTCCACATGGTTGCCCTGATATTGGAGAGGATGGAGCTCCATGTTTGCCTCCGAATGCTGGATCCTTTAGAGAATAAAACCAAGAAAAACAATTTATTTCTCACTAATAGAGTCCAGATTGCCTTAAATGAAAAAGTCGGTTTTAAACCACAGCAGAGCCATGTGTACTATGTGTCCAATGAAACCTTTAGTAGTAACTTTCATATTTACATATATGCAAATTCTCACCTCACTTTTATAGTTTAGATATACCATGTACTATTTTGAAGAGCCTAAAAGCTATACAAAGTCAGGTGAGTTAGTGTTGATCAGCCTCTAGTGTAACAATACTGAAATTATAGAGACTTTATAGGTAAATAATGCAATCACGACAAAGGAAGATACCAACTTCTCAGCCGTTTCCTTGCAATGGCTCTTCAAATGGTCTGAACAACTGGCTGGGAAATAGTATTATTCCAGGCAAAACCTGTGTGTCCACCCAACTTAACAACTATAACATGGCCAAGTGTTCCTATCAAAAGTTTTCAGGCTTTCCAAACCAAAACTGAGGTACAAAAGTCAGAGAAGTGACCTAGGAACTTCAGCTGCTACTATCTCTGGGCCTACTTTCATAAAGCCCACACTACAGCATAGGTAACATTTCCTTAGCCAAAAACATCCCATTACACCTCCAAATCAGCAGAGCTGTAGCAGAATGAAAGCCCCTTCGCCCAAAATCCACTACCCTCCAACACACATCCACACACACCCTATTAATTTCCAGTCTGCTGTAAAGATATAAGCAATATTATAAAACAGAGAAATTTTAGAGTACTAATTTTACTTAGACTATGAGAAACCTACAATGAGGGTAGTTCACAGGATTACAGAATCCTAAAATGTATTAAATAATGATTAAGGAACTGTGAAAAGTCAATAGTTCTGAGCCAAGAATGCATACAGGAGATAACTGGATAGTTGCTTCAAAACACCTTAGTACAGATATTTCAGCTAATATACACTGAGGAAAAGCCTCATATTCTGTAATAGTATGCACTGAATCTAAGAGGCCTTCTGGGAAAATAAGATTATGGCTACACCCTAAAACCTGTACAATTCTGTAAGGAAAGCACCAATAAAAGCAATAACAATTCTAATAGACTTAATAGAGTTAAAGCTCCAGTATCCTTTGCATCTGGCATACAGTCAATCTTTGGCAGCTTTAAGCTCTACAGTTTATGATTCCTCTCTTAAGATGTAAATCCGTGAGGTCGTTGGCTTCCAAAATAAACCAGTATGTTTCATCTAAACAAAATATCAGTGGCCGGGCATGGTGGCTTATGCCTGTAATCCCAGCACTTTGGGATGCCAAGGCGGGCAGATCACAAGGTCAGGAGTTCAAGACCAGTCTGACCAACATGGTGAAACCCCATCTCTACTAAAAAATACAAAAATTAGCTGGGCGTGGTGGCGGGCACCTGTAGTCCCAGCTACTCAGGAGGCTGAGGCAGGAGAATGGCTTGAACCCAGGAGGGAGAGGTTGCAGTGAGCTGAGATTGCACTACTGCACTCCAGCATGGGTGACAGAGTGAGACTCCGTCTCAAATAAAAGAAAAAAAACCTCAGACTTGGCATACAACCATCTTTATCAACCTCTTTTTCTCCCCCTCCCTCCTTTATCAACGTTAAAAACATACAAGAAAATTTGTCTTCACATTGTCTTTTCAATGCTCGAATCTTCACTAACACTGTGAAAAGCACAACAGTTCTTAAATTCACTAAACCAGTTACTACTTGCACTAAATGAAAACTAAATGCAGAATGTTGAAATACTTTTAGGTCTTCATGTGTTGTGAAGCCTTTTTCTTTCATTATGAGACAGCGTACTCCTGAGAACTTAGAAATGTTAATGCATAAAGAAAGATCTTTGGTGAACCACCAGGGCTTTCATGATACATGAATATCATTCTCCCACTATATGCATATGAGTAAATTTGTGTTACAGAACCATATAATAGCAAAAGAGATTACATTTTGATTCAGACTTCAAAAGTGCTCCTCAGGTGATTCTGATGCATGCCCAAACAATTAATATTACAAAGAAATATTTTCCACTGACTTCCTTTCTAAATATTAAATATTTAATAAGAAACCAAATCCTCAAGTGCCTACTTATATAACAGGAATAGGGTGGTGGATCAAAACGGACAAGATATCTGCCTTCATGAAGTTTACAATCTTGGGTTGAAACAGCCAGATACCAATCCTGAAGAAAAAGAATTAGATTCTTACCTCATATCTTACATCAAAAAAAAAAAGTCAAGTAATAGCAAACATTTATAAGAGGCTTATTAGCAAATCAAAAGAAACCTCAAGTTAAAAAAAAAAAGATTCACATTATCTTGGGTTCAGGAAGGCCAAAAGCAAAAGATATAAAAGACATTAGTTTTCAAAAAATAGAGATTGATGGACAAAATAAAAAACAATCTTCTGCTGGGCACGATGGCTCACACCTGTAATCCCAGCATTTTGGGAGGCCGGGGCAGGCAGATCACTTGAGGTGAGGAGTTCGAGACCAGCCTGGCCAACATGGTAGAACCCCATCTCTACTAAAAATACAAAAATCGCTAGATGTGGTGGTACGAGCCTGTAATCCCAACTACTTGGGAGGCTGAGGTTGCGGTGAACAGAGATGGCACCACTGCACTCCAACCTGGGTGACAGAGGAAGACACCGTCTCAAAAAAAAAAAAAAAAAAAACCACACACACACGCAAAAACACAATCTTCTGCTTATCAAATCAGTAATAACAAATTAAAAATGCAAATGAATGAACAGGGAAAACATTTGCAAAACATGCACTCTAACAACTCAATATAAAATAAACCAACAAAAAAATGGGCAACATATATGAAAAAACAATTTACAAAACAGGAAAAATAACCAATAAACAAATAAAAAATGTTAAATTTTACTAACAAATAATAACTTAAAAACAATCATTCATCAAATTAACAATCTTTTTGTAAAACAATAAACGTGGTGTCAGCAAGAATACAGAAGGAGTGGGTACCTTTATTTATTTTTATTTTTATTTTTTATTTTTTGAGACGAAGTCTCACTCTTGTCCCCCAGGCTGAAGTGCAATGGCGCAATCTCAGCTCACTGCAACCTCTGCCTCTCAGGTTCAAGTGATTCTCTTGCCTCAACCTCCTGAGTAGCTGGGATTACAGGCGCCTGCCACCAGGCCCGGCTAATTTTTGTATTTTTAGTAGAGACGGGGTTTCACCATGTTGGCCAGGCTTGTCTCGAACTCCTGACCTCTGGTGATCTGCCTGCCTCAGCTTCCCAAAGTGCTGAGATTACAGGCGTGAACCACTGCGCCCGGCCAAGAAGTGGGTACCTTTATACACTTTTGTCAGGAGTTAAGAACTGGCCCTACTCTTTTGCAGGACAATCTGGAAATACCCACTGAACCTTAAAAATCAACCTGGTCTGTAATTAATTATACTAAAAGAAGTCTACCTTAAGGAAATAAGTAAGAATGCATACAAAAAAAAAAAACCTAAATAATGTATGGGCCAGCTGCAGTGGCTCACACCTATAATCCCAGCACTTTGGGAGGCCAAGGTGGGCAGATCACCTGAGGTCAGGAGTTCGAGACCAGCCTGGCCAACATGGTGAAACCTCATCTCCACTAAAAATACAAAAATTAGCTGAACTTGGTGGCAGGCACCTGTAGTCCCAGCTACTCAGGAGCCTGAGGCAGGGAATCACTGGGAAGTATAGGTTGCAGTGAGCCAAGATCGTGCCACTGCACTCCAGCCTGGGCAACAAAGTGAGACTCCGTCTCAAAAAAAAAAAAAAAATGCATGTCACAACACCGTACTTCTGAACAAACAGGTAACCTGAATGTATGATGTTTGATTAAGGAAATAACTTCATTTAATCAGTGAACTTTATTTATTCACATGTGGAATACTAAGTAGCCACTAACAATACAGTTGTAAACTTATTGGCACAAAAAGAAGCTAAGCACGTATTTAAGCAAAAGTAAAGTTAAACAGAATGTACAAAGTGAGCACATTAAAATATTCGTACGGGCTGACTCTGGACACACTGCCTATGGGTTAGCCCTGTTCCACAAGGAGCAGCATCAAAAAAAATAAATAAAAAAACCCATAAAATAAAATTAAATTAAATTAAAATTAACATAATACACACACAATTAGGGAAGAATCAACATGAAAATGTTAATAACTTTTAAGTGGTAAAACTGTAGGTAATTTTTTCTTTCAAGCTTATTTAATTCTTCTATAAATGATATACCTAGGCTTAACATTTTAAAAAAATCTAAGAAATGTTAGTTCTTTTTAAATCCTTACTTCTGGAGGTGGGCAGTTGGGAGAGAATGGGGAGAGGGAGACGGAAGAGAAGTATTAGTTAGCAGTAGTAGTAATGGTTTACACTTTAGAGGAAAAAAGCAGGACTAGAGTCAGGGGTCCTGGGTTAACTCCAACTCAGGTACCTAGGTCACTTAATTTTTCTGAACATCCAGTTTCTCAACTATAACATGGAAATGGGTCACACTACAACACAACATGTCTCATTTTAATGAATCAGTTTTTAAGACACTTTTCTGCTAAAAAATGAAATTCAATAAATTACATTTGTGGTAATGTATTCAGCCATGGAAGATGACCTTTATTCACTATAATTTTAAATTTCTTTTTTTTAATGCAGCAGAACATTTCTTATAAACCCCACAGACTACTGTATGATAAAGATGTTTCACATGATAAGGTGGGTCACAAAACACCTAGAAGCTTAGCTAATTTCTAGCTTACAGCAAAGAATTTTTCCCCATCCAACTTACTATTTTGAAAAATTTCAAATTCACTTAAAAGTTGAAGGAACAGTATAATGGACACTCATTTATCCTTCATCTAGATTCACCAGTAGTTAACATTTTAACATATTTGCTTTCTGTGTGTCTCTGTGTATGTGCCTAAAACTTCATTTTGGCTGAACTATTTGAAAATAAATTGTAGATACATTTATTATCTTTTAAATTACTCTTCATTGCATGAGAACTCAAAGAAAATGTGTGGGTACTTATTTATCTGATATCAGGGAAGAAAGGGCAATTAGGCATAAAGGTTAATAAACATTATAGAAAAAAGATTTGATGGCAGTAAAAACATTTTAAACTTCAGTATGCTTTAAAAAAAAAAAGAAAAATTGAAACAAAAAGACACTGGGAAAAATATTAGAATATGTTAGGCAGGCAGATCACTTGAGGCCAGGAGTTTGAGACCAGCCTGGCCAACATAGTGAAAACTTGTCCCTAATAAAAATACAAAAAATTAGCTGGGGCCAGGCACAGTGGCTCATGCCTGTAATCCCAGCACTTTGGGAGGCTGAGGCGGATGGATCACCTGAGGTCAGGAGTTTCAGACCAGCCTGAACAACATGGTGAAACCCCGTCTCTACTAAAAAATACAAAATTAGCCAGGCATGGTGGCGCATGCCTATAATCCTAGCTACTTGGGAGGCTGACGCAGGAGAATCACTTGAACCCGGGAAGCGGAGGTTGTGGTGAGCCAAGATCGCATCATTGCACTCCAGCCTGGGCAACAAGAGTGAAACTCTGTCTCAAAAAAAAAAAAAAAATAGCTGGGCATCGTAGTGCGTGCCTGTAGCCCCAGCTACTCAGGGGACTGAGGCATGAGAATTGCTTGAACCCGGGAGGCGGAGGTTGCAGTGGGCCGAGATCGTACCACTGCTCTTCAGCCTGAATGACAGAGCAATAATGCCTCAAAAAAAAAAAAAAGTAGCCACAGGGGGGAAAATGTGTTTTATATATTAATGAACAAAAATGAAGAATGACCACAGGCTTCTAGTCAGAAACCATACAAGCCAGAATACAATGATATGACATCTCTTAAAATACTGAAACTGTCAACTTAGAATTCTGTATCTAGAGAAAATTGTCTTCAGAAATAAAAACTTTTTCAGGCAAATAAAAGCTGAGAGAATTAATTGCCAAAAGACCTAAACTGAGAGAAATGAAGTGCTTCAGGCAAAAACACAATAATATCAGAAGAAAACTTGAAGACACAAAAAGAAAGAAGGATGTCAGAAATGATATATATACAGGCAATTAGAGAAGAAAAAAAACAATAAAGAGTAGAAATCAGTGAAATAAAAAAATAGTGAAAATGATTGAAACCAAAGCTAGCTCTTCAAGAATCTATTAAATTGATAAACCTTTAGGTGGACTGATTAAAAAATAATAAAAACAAACATTATGAACATGAGGAACAACATCGCAACATATCTCAAAGGCACTGAAATGATGAGGAAATATTGAGACAAATTATGTCAATAAATCTGATACCTTAAACAACAAAATATACCGAAACTGACTCAAGAAAAAATTGAGTATCTGAATTATAACTATGAAAGAAATTGAGTTCATATTTAAATTCTTCCCACAAAAAAAAATTCTGGGCCCAACAGTTTCACTGACAAATTCTATCAAATATCTAAGATGAAAAAGTATCAATCCCGGCCACACATAGTGGGCTCACACCTGAAATCCCAGCACTTTGGGAGGCTGAGGCGGGTAGATCACCTAAGGTCAGGAGTTCGAGACTAGCCTGGCCAACATGGCGAAACCCTACTAAAAATACAAAAAATTAGCCAGGCATGGTGGCAGGTGTTTGTAATCCCAGCTACTTGGGAGGCTGAAGCAGGAGAATTGCTTGAACGAGGAAGAGGAGGTTGCAGTGAGCCGGGATCACACAACTGCCCACTCTAGTCTGGGTGACAGAGTGAGACTCAAAGAAAGAAAGTGGAGAAAGAGGGCAGAGAGAGAAAGAGAGAGAGAGAGAAAGAAAGAAAGGAAGAAAAAGAAGAAAAAGAAAGAAAAAGAAGAAAGAAAGAAAGAAAGGAAGGAAGGAAGGGAGAAAGAAAGAAAAGGCCAGGTGCAGTGGCTCATGCCTATAATCCCAACACTTTGGGAGGCTGAGGTGGGCGGATCACTTGAGTTCAGAAGTTCGAGACCAGCCGGGCCAACACGGTGAAACTCCACCTTTACTAAAAATAGAAAAATTACCTGGGCGTGGTGGCACATGCCTGTAATTCCAGCTACTCAGGAGGCTGAGGCAGGAGAATTTCTTGAACTTGGGAGACAGAGGTTGCAGTGAGCTGAGATGGCACCATAGCACTCCAGCCTGGGCAACAGAGCAAGACTCTATCTCCAAAAAAAAAAGTACATCGGACTTGATACAAATAAAAAATGTATGCTCTCCAAAGGATACTGTTAAGAAAATGAAGCAATACTTCTTTTAATAATCTAGATACAACAAATATTTGTTTTCTAAGTAATTTTACCTATAATAATCAAAAACTGGACCTAGCCTCGATGGTCCAGTTTTTGATTATTATAGAAGTAAAATTACTTAGAAAACATATATCTATATATCTGTTGTATCTAGATAATTAAAAGAAGTATTGCCTCATTTTCTTAACAGTATCCTTTGGAGAGCCATAAAAAATGATGAGTTCATGTCCTTTGTAGGGACATGGATGAAATTGGAAATCATCATTCTCAGTAAACTATCACAAGGACAAAAAACCAAACACCACATGTTCTCACTCATAGGTGGGAATTGAACAATGAGAACACATGGACACAGGAAGGGGAACATCACACTCTGGGGACTGTTGTGGGGTGGGGGGAGGGGGGAGGGATAGCATTAGGAGATATACCTAATGCTAAATGATGAGTTAATGGGTGCAGCACACCAGCATGGCACATGTATACATATGTAACTAACCTGCATATTTTGCACATGTACCCTAAAACTTAAAGTATAATAATAATAAAATAAAATAAAATCAAAAACTGTAATAGGTGACTGGGTAAACAAATTGTGGTATACCCATACTCAACAATAAAAAGGAAAGAACTGAGACATGCCAGACATGGGTAGATCACAGAAGTACTATGGGAAGCAAAAGAGGTCATAGACAAAAGAGTTCCCATGAAGCTCAGAACATATACAATGTTTTATGATAGAGAGCAGATCAGTGGTTTCCTAGGAGCTGAGGTTAGTAGGAAGTTGGGGAGGAGTACTGACACGGGTGGGTGCCAAGGAGGATGGGGTGCCAAGGAACGTGCTGGAGTGTTAGAAATGTTGTTCATCTTCATTTTGGTGATGGTTCTATGAGTTCATGAATTTGTCAAAATTTGTTACAATGTACACATATAATAAGTGCATTCTAATATAGATATATGTGTATATATATAAACTCAACTGCAAAGTTGATTTTGTTTTTTTTTTAAGACGGGGTTTCACTCTTGTTGCCCAGGCTGGAGTGCACCAGCACGATTTTGGCTCACTGCAACCTCTGCCTCCCGGGTTCAAGCGATTCTCCAGCCTCAGCCTCCCAAGTAGCTGGGATTACAGGTGCCTGCCACGATGCCTGGCTAATTTTTTCATATTTTTAGTAGAGATGGGGTATAACCATGTTGGCCAGGCTGATCTCAAACTCCTGACCTCAAGTGATCCACCCGCCTCAGCCTCCCAAAGTGCTGGGATTACAGGCGTGAGCCACTGCGCCCGGCCTGATTTTATGAAAAAACCAGCAGCAACAATAATCCGGAAAATTGGTAATCAGATGAATAACACTGGGGTAGGGGGACGACACAAGCAAAATTCAACATCCAATCATGACAGAAATTCTGAAACTAGGAACAGAAAGCAACCTCTTCAACCAAAAAAGGCATCAACAAAAACGTGCAACTAACATTACACGTAATGGTGAAAGACTAAATGCCTCCCTACACAGGAACAACGTGGGAATGTCCATTCTAACTCTGCAGTCATGACTGCACTTCACAGGAGTCCTCAGGAGGACCCCGTAGTACATTCTGATGACAAATCTGCTTTCTCAGTCTCTGAGATGACCGTTTTATCCCGTCCTTTCCTATTTTTCTTTAAACCTCTTACACCCATATCCTTGGTCTACTCTGAGATGATTATTTCACCTCATACTTTATTTTTCACAAGGTAAATCAATCTCTTACAAACTCTTCCTATGATAAAGTCTTCCTTCCTGTCTACCATCCCTTCCTTCCTACCTACTATACACATCTTCCTACCATCAGTCTCTCAAGAAGACAGGGGTCTTTATCCTGGCCATCACTCGAGACATGCCAAGTTATCTGGCCAGCTTAAAACTCAGCCACAACTTGGGAGTATAAATATAGGTCTTACCCTAGAAATTCTAGAGAATTGATAAGTTTTCTATTTATCATCAACTCCTGTCATCCAAAGCAAAGACAAGTTCAACTCCTGAAATTGGCATAAAGCCATAGTAAGAAGACAGAAATAATTAATTCCTAACCTTTCGTTCCTCATCTTTGTAAACAGCTCCTGCCACTTAAAAAAAAAGGGTAAATTTGGTGGTTTCTACTAACATGTGTATTAAATAGGAAAAGTAAAGAAAAACACAAAAAACATGTGCAATTGGCATAGTATTTGTTCCTTACCTGCTGGTGGTGGGTGCTGGGAAACGTATACCTTACAGAGTGAGGAGGATAATGACTTTGTTCTGTGCTGAATGCTCCTTGGTTGGGAGGATAACCTGAACTTGACATTATCAGCAAAGAAGTCCTCACCAGACTGTGAGATCAACGCCAATAAATAATCATGTTTCTAGGAAACCATCTAAACAGGATGGGAAAAAAATAGAATTAATAAGAACTAAAACACCAAGTGTACTTCTAATAAATTATAACTATATCTACATAAATAAAACCACAATTACCTGTAAAAGCTTCCTCTCAAGTATTTACTTAATAAAAGTTATCAAGATTTGAAAACATTAATACATCATTTCTTTTCATATTTAAAATAGGTTAATATGTGACAAATAATGTAATTAGCTATATAAAGTAAAAACAGTATATAAAAACAGCATAATATCTGGCACATAGTAACCGCTCAGTAAATACCTTTCTATAAATGTCTGAGGAATATAAAGACAAAAACACATGGTTTTAAATTTGAGAGTTGATAAGTCAATTGTGAAAAGAATTCAAGAGTGGTTTTAAGGTAAGCATTTGTGCAGAGGAAGTATTGTCTTTATTAAATAATTCTGAAGCAAGAATGATAAAATACTAAGTTTTGTAATCACAGATGGTAGGTAGATGGACATTTGTTATGTTACTCTTTGCATGCGTCTATGGAACTGAAATAGCAAATAAAGAAAAAGAAGGCCAGGAGCGGTGGCTCCTGTAATCCCAGCACTCTGGGAGGCTGAGGTGGGTGGATCACTTGAGGTCAGGAGTTCGAGACCAGCCTGGCCAACATGGTGAAACTTCTTTTCTACTGAAAATACAAAAATTAGCCAGGCATGGTGACATGCACCTGTAATCCCAGCTACTTGGGAGGCTGAGGCAGGAGAATCACTTGAGCCTGGGAGGTGGAGGTTGCAGTGAGCTGAGATCATGCCATTGCACACCAGCTGGGGCAACAGAGTGAGACTCCATCTCAAAAAAAAAAAAAAAAGAAAGAAAAACAAAGCCATCTTCATTATAAAGTATATTCCTACTTGTCCACAATTCTAGACTAATTTGATTTGTCTGTCTTTTCTTGTGCCAATGCCACACTTTTCAAATTACTCTAGTATTATGAGGTTTCATATCCAGCAGGGCAAGTTTCTGTGTCCAGCAGGGCTGGACACAGGACAGCCTGAAATGACCTGATGCGACCTCAGCATACTTTATATACGAGGTTATGCAAATACAGCTCCTGGATTACATGTTCTGATTGGACAAGAAAAAACCTCTAGGCCTACTCTGATTGGACTTTATTTTCATTCTGTGATTGGTTGTGTTCAGACTTGCTCTTATCCAGTCAGAACATGATCATAAAGTCCAATCAGAGTAAGCCTGGAGGTTTTTTTCTCATCCAATCAAAACATGCAGTCCAGGAACCTCCGTGGGCATAACCACAGTATATAAATGATGCTGAAGAGCGATCAGGTTTTTTCAGGTTCCTGTATTTTGCTATGGAGTTGCTCGCTGCCCGACATAAAGGACTAGGAATCAGGAGTCACTTGCCGTATGTTGGAGGCTGGAGCCGCGGCAGCACGGCTCGCCTCGCTGCGGTTGTTGGCAGCAACGGAGAGATAGCAGCGCGGCTGGAGCGGTAGGAGAAGGAAAACAGATTTGGGATAGATGGAGGGGAGTAAAGACGGTAGATAGTGCCAAAGCGAAAAAAGGATAGCTTAGCCGGAGAAGGTGTTGCAGAAAGATGTCGGCAAAAAGATGGTGGGGAAAAAAGTTTTTGGGTAGATGGAGGTGTAAAAACAGGGTGGGGAATGGGAGGGAAGAAAGGTTTTGCAGAAAGACCGTGGGTAAAAAGTTTAAGGGTAGATGGAGGTGGAAAAGAGGGTGGCAAGTGGGAGAAGGAAAAACGGGGAGGTGATGGGGGGAAAATGGGGCTAGCAGTAGGGAGAGAAGGTTTTGTGAAAAGACGGTGGGGAGAAAATACAGTGGGTGGGGGGAAGTTTTTGTGTTGAGGAGCAAAAGAGGGTAGCAAGTGGGAGAAGGGAAAAGAGGGTAGCCAGCAGGAGGAAGACAAGGTTTTGTGAAAAGACAGTGGTAGGAAAGAAGGTGGAGAAAGAAAAGACGGTGGGTAAAAATTGTTTGGATAGATATAGTGGGAAAAGAGGGTGACGAGGAGGAAAGAGGGTGGGTGGCAAGAGGGGAGCCCAGTGATAGGGGGTTGGGAAAACGACGGGAAAATCGTTTGGGGTAGATGGAGGGCAAAAAGGGTGGCAAGCAGGATAGGGGAAAGAGCACGAGTGGTAAAGGGGGGAGACTTTGAAAAGGGGGAAAGTTTTGGGGTGTAGATGGAAGGGGAAAGAGGGAGGTGAATAGGAGTGGGGAGAAGGCTTTGTGAAAAGACCGGGGAAATGTTTTTGGGTAGATGGAGAAGGGAAAGAGAATGGCAAGGAGGAACGAGGGGAAAGACGATGAAGAAAACAGTTTTTGGGTGGATGAAGGGGGAAAAGAGGGTAGTGAGCAGCAGGAGTGGAGAGAAGGTTTTGGGAAAAGACGGAGAAAAATGTTTTTGCTTAAAGGAGCAAAAGAGGGTGATGAGAGCGGGAGGGAGAAAAAGAGGGTGGCCAGGGATAAGCGGAAAAGACGGTGGGAAGAAACTGGGGAAAGGGTTTGGGTAGATGGATGGGGAAAAGGGTGTTGAGCACGAGAGTAGAGAAGGCTTTGTGAAATGAGGGTGGGAAAAAAATGATGGAAGTTTTGGGGGCAGATGGTGGAAGAAAAAGGGTGGTGAGAGGGAGGGGGCCAAAGGCGGTCGGGAAAAGAAGGTAGGGAAATAATGGCGGGGGACAAAGTTTCGGGTAGATTTTTTTAAATAAGATCATTTGTATTTTTGCTTTTGAGCAGTTTGAGTTATGTATTTCGTGTATGAACCCCTTGCCTGATGCATATTTTGCAAATACTTGCATTCATTCTCTGGGTTGTTTCATTTTTTAAAAATTTTAATTTAATTTAATTATTTTTAGACGGAGTCTTGCTCTGTCACCCAGGTTGGAGTGCAGTGGAGCGATCTCCGCTCACTGCAAGCTCTGCCTCCTGGGTTCACGCCATTTTCCTGCCTTGGTCTCCCGAATAGCTGGGACTATAGGCGCCCGCCACCACACCGGGACATTTTTTTGTCTTTTTAGTAGAGACAGGGTTTCACCGTGTTAGCCAGGATGGTCTCGATCTCCCGGCTTCGTGATTGGCGAGCCTCAGCTTCCCAAAGTGTTGGGTGTACAGGCGTGAGCCACCGCTCCTGGCCTGTTTCTTTATTCTACTGATTGCTTCCTCTGCTTTGCAGAAGCTTTTCTCTTTTTTTTCTTTTTTTTTTTTGAGACGGAGTCTCACTCTGTTGCCCAGGCTGGAATGCAGTGGCATGGTCTCAGCTCACTGCAAGCTCTGACTCCCGGGGTCACGCCATTCTGCAGCCTCAGCCTCCCAAGTAGCTGGGACTGCAGGCGCAGGTTACCAAGCCCAGCTAATTTTTTGTGTTTTTAGTAGAGTCAGGATTTCACCGTGTTAGCCAGGATAGTCTCAATCTCCTGATCTCGTGATCCGCCCACCTCGGCCTCCCAAAGTGCTGGGATTACAGGTGAGAGCCACTGCTCCCGGCCTGGAAACAACTTTATTTTCTGGTGTTGTATTTGTATACATACATTAATGGCCCTGAGTTTTAATAAAGTTGCTTTTAAAATATGTATCTTATTTTTCAGAAATATACCCTAAGGCATGTGATTAATTGGGTGGCATGTTCTTTGGTTTTTACAGTTGAAGGATTGTCATTCCTTTATACAAAAAAAAATTAAAGGGGAATTTTTATCATATACTAGAGGAAAGAAGGCAGATACTAAATAATACTGTATGCTTCCATGTTAATAAAATTTGAAATTCCCAAGACAGAATGCATTAAACCTTTCTGGGGTTGAAGTGGGGAATTTCATTTGCAAAGGTCGTGCAATAAATGTGTAGGTGAAGGGAATATTCTATATTTGATTGTGTAGGTGATTATCTAGCTTTATAAATTTGTAAAACTGAACTGGACAAATGTGTGCCTTATATGCAAATTATTCTATAAAATTGATTAAAACTAGTTAGGAGAGAATCAGTCAAGGGGAAAAGAAAGAAAAGTCATGTGAAAAAATTGCCAATGCACTAGAATTGTCTTTGATGACATTAAATATAGCCTGGCTTTCTCTTAATTCTTTTTAAAATTTATGTAGATTTCTCAATCCCTTGATACTTTTTCCTCAACACATTTTATATTCTCATATATCCTCAACACATTTTATATTCTCATATATGTCAATGTATGGCTACATAAGAGAGGGCTTTTACAGTTGGACTGGAACAGCTTGATATTTATATCTAGAGATGCCTTGGAAGCATAACACTGACCGTGAGCAAGATGAAAATGGCATGTGCTAGTTAGTGATTCATAATATGTTGCTTTTAAGTTTAGTGCCAACTGGTCTACATCGTTGAGAATGTTTAGTTTGATGGTTTACACAACGTGGCTTAAGAAGTATATGACCAACAATGTATGAGGGAGCCTGCTATAAAGACTTTTCTGCACTTTAAATTATTATAGTAAGCTCAAATCTTGAAGGTTCATAATATACAGATAAAATGTGTCCGTGAGACTGAGAAAGGATCCTGAAAGACAGACTTTCAATGATTTCCTGCATTTTATTTCTGTTGTACTTTACCTTTACCTTTATTAAATACTAATAAAGTTTTTCTTATAGGGCCTCATAGGCCTTTTTAGTTTTCCAACCTATGCATACTTGGTGCAAACCTAGTAATTTTTTGCATGATAGTATTGGGATTTTACTCTGAGGCTAGGCTTCACACTGTAAAAACAGCTTTTTGGAATTGTATCATTTTCAGTCTTTCCATCGTGTTCCATTGTCCCAGCCACACACATACCAGATAACAAGACGAAAAGCAACCTCAAAAAAGGTAACACATCTGTAGTAGATGTTTTTACCTCTTGAAAAATCTAAGGAAAAGATACTAAAAATGAAGGCATCAGTAAAATAGTATCATTTTAGGTTGACCGCGAGTATTTCAACATTAGTCTAGCTTCAGAACAATACATCTGCAAGGGGAAATGGGGTACTTTTGTGTTTTTTTACACCTGTTATTTTAATTGAAATAGAAAAAACTAATTTGACCTAACTATAAACATAAAAAGGTTTTATCAGTATTGAAATAAAATAACAGAAAATGCATTTGTGGGTCTGACCTCAGGACGGATTTTAAATAGTCAATATTACCTCTCTCATTCCCTCTTCTCTGAGCATCAGCTTTATTCTCACTCCATCTTTCTTTGGCACTGACAGACACAGACTCATTCTTACAACATATACCATCAGAAGTGAAACCTTCACCCTCTCCAACCCTTGAAAAATCTGAGATGCACTTTGACTATTCTCAGATCGTGGACCTATTACTTGGATCAAAAAGTACTGCACAGGGAAGTAGATACTATAATCTCTGACATTACAGTTTCAAGGCTGGAGTGACAAAGGGATAGCTCCCATAAGGAGTATCATAAAAATGATATTTTTATGGTCATACTTTTGTGAACTAGGCAGACATCCCTTCATGTCAACTACATCTCTACTTTGAACAGATAAATATCCATGCATATACTAAATTATACAGTAATATAAGCATGACTTTTCATTAAAATTTTAACCAAAACAGTCTATTTAGGTGAATAAATACCGATACAGGAGACATTTCTGCTTGAATGATCTTTACCCTTTGGGAGACATAAATAAAATAATGTCATACTTTATTATGAAATGACTATCCAGCATATTTATGTGCAAACTTTCATAATAAATTTCTTTATTGTCTAAAATAAGCGCAAAAGCCCTTTTAATTAATGTCTCTTTAATATACAGAATAAACATAAGAAAATAGCACAAATGGTATTATGCCGGCACACAGAAATAGTTTGTTAAAAGCCAATCCTGTATTTTGAGAACTTGACAAAATCATAATTGAAAATAGTGTATTATCTTACATGCAGATGTTGTGTAATCAGGGACATCCAAATAACTTACATCCAAATATTTCACAATTAGTCTTTGACATATTCTGTGAAGTATTATAAAATCATGCCATCAGGAATATAAAAGCACAAAGGGAGGCAGGACTCCATATAGCCATTTATTCGTTTCCTAAGGTTAGGTACAATGAGGACTGCATTTTCAGCATTATCAGGGCCATACAGACATTGGAGCTTAAGGATAATATCCAATTTCATAGCAGTCTGTTAAAGTATAAGCCAGTGTAATGACCCAAATGTTCACCATAATACCATGTTGAGTGATGATGGTATGAATAGAGAGGAACACTGCATCTCTAAAATAAACTACGTTTATATGACATGAGACCAATTTGATGAAAAGAAGGCAAACTGTGAATGGTAATTTTGTTTTTTTAATTCTCATTGTGTGTACTCATCTGAAAATATAGTACCATGTAATTAGAAAAGTTATAACAAAATAAAATAAGACTGGAAGCCTTAACTTTTTATATCAAATGTTTTGCACACAAATATAGCCTTTTACTGATGATTTATGGCTCCAAAATATTGGTAGCTATAATTATGCTTTGTAAAACAGAAGCTATGAATGCCTTACTACAGAAAGACACACAGAATCATTTCCTTACTCATTCACTGCTAGTAGACCCTGCGGCACAGCATTTCCTGCCCAGATACCTGATTATTAATCCAGTTTTGGGTAGGGGGTATACTAACATTAACTAACGGAGATCGGTGTTTAAGCCAGTTAATGTAAAGAAATGCGTAGGAACTGAAATATTCCTTTTAAATTAACAAAAGTGTCCTTTCTAGATAAAGTTACATGAGGACCCAAATGTATACCAGAAAATCATTTGATGAATATGGAATTAATAAAAGAATGTTTTGTTATATGGTTTTAGTACTTCGTTGGTGCCAGGTTAAAGACATGTGGCCCTAGATAGGATAACTCTACAGAAGAGAATTTAATTTGTTTTCCTGCTTCACCAGAAATCCAACAATTAAGTCAGTGACTCTATTTTCCAATATTCATTTCCTCCATTTTCTCATCTCTTTTTGATTGATGGTATCATTTCGTTATTTTATTTACATTGACATGGAATTCATTTTGGCTAAAATGACTTTTTGACCACTTGTGTGTATATATATGCTTTTAAAATCAATGAACAATATTGTTTCTCTATTTCCAAGATTATCCCTCTATATTCTCTAAAGTCGATACTGTGAAACAGTCCAGATATGAGTCTAGGAATGGCGGTACAAAATACTGTAAAACTGGAAGCAACTTAGTAGGTAATCAATAGGGAAAATGAAACTCAGTATAATTGACTCTAGTTAATGATGCATTTATTTTATATTTTTTTCCATTCCTGAGATAAGTCCTGCCTGGTTATAGTATATTATGTTTTATGTATTGCTGGATTTTGGTCATTAGCATTTTGCTGAGGATTTTTTTCATCTATTTTTGTTAAAGATATTGTTCTGTGTTTGTGGTTTTTTTTTTGATGTTTTGTCTGGTTTTGTTATTAGGGTAACTAGCTTCATAGAATAAACTGGGAAGTGTATTCTCTTTTTTTTGCAAGAGTTTGTAAATAATTGTATTAATTCAACTTTAAAAGTTTGGTAGAGGCATTCTTGGCTAGAAGATTTTGTTGCTATTGTCAGTTTCCCGAGGTGGTAGCTTTGATTACTAACTTAATCCCTTTACTTGATAAGATTTTGTATTTCTCTTTGACTCATTTTTGCTAATTTGAATCTTTCTTAGAATTTGTCCAGTTCTTAAAAAATATCTAAATTTTAGATATAATTGTTCATAGGGTACTTTTATAATAAATTTTTATTTGTTTAGTGTCCTTTTAAAAATTTCATTAATACTTGAATAGTTTCTCTTCCTTGTTGGTTGGTCTATATAAATTGTGGCCACTGTTGATGTGTTCAAAGAAACAATTTTTGGCTTTGTTGAGGTTCTCAATTGTTTTTCTGTTTCAGTAATTTGTATACCCTAATACTTACTTGTGGTTGCTGTAGTTTCAATTTTCTCTTTTTTCAGTGCCTTATGGTGGCAGGTTAGAGAATGTAATTTTTGAGTATGAGAACTACTTTTATTGCATCACATAGGAGATATGCATTCTTAAAGTATTTTCTAATTTATTTCTTCTTGGACCCATTGGTTATTTAATAGCATGTTGTTTAATTTCCACATAATTCTGAGTTTCCCAAATTTTCCTATTGCTGATTTATTATTTTACTCAATTATTGTCTGAAAATATGCTTTGTATTATTCCAATGTTTAAATTCATTGAGGTCTATTTTATGGCCTGGGATATGGTATTCCTGGATAATGTTGCGTGTGCACTTGAGAATCTACTGTTGTTACAGTGTTCCTTAAATATCTAATCAGTCTGGTTATTTTATAGTATTGTTCAAGTGTTGTATTTCTTTGTTGATCTTCTGCCTAGTCATTTTATCCATTTGTGAAAGTGAGTATCCAAGGCTGCAAGAAGTATGTTAAATTGTCTAATCTTCATTTTTGGAGGTTTCTATGTCAATGGATTTTGAAGCCTTTCATCACACATATATATGCTTATAATTATTTATATTTGAGATATTGGTCCTTTTATTTTTATGAAATCTCTCTTTACCTCTAACCCCTTTTGTTTCAAAGTCTATTTTTTTCTGATATTAATATAACAATTCCAGCTTTCTTGGGGTTACTGCCTGCATCATACAAATTTTCCATCCTTTTTTTGTATGAATTTTCATCTTCGGATCTAAAGTGTGTCTCCTGCAGACAACATGTGGATGGATCTTGTTTAATTAATTTGTTTTTCCTCCAGTCTGACAATATTTCCTTTATTTGAATATTTAAATTCATTTTCACTTGAGGTTACTAGTATAGTTACATTTACATCCATCATTTTACTTCAGTTTTCTGTATACCTTATGTCTTTTTCATCCCTCTATTCCTCCTTTACTGCTTGCTTCTGAATTAGGTATTTTCTAAAAAACATTTAATTTAAATTTAATAATTTATCTATATTTTTTCAATGTTTCCCTTGTTTAGGGTTTACTGTATACATCTTAACAGAATCAATTTTAGATGCATAGCAATTCTAGTGACCTATGTATATATAAATTTTACTTTTGTTCACTTTTGTATACTTTGGCTCTCCTTCTGTTTGTGCTATTATTGCCGTACACATTACATCTATATATGCTATATACCCAATAATTTGTTATAACTGTTACTTGATGATATGGTTTGTTGTTTTGTCCTCTCCAAAGTTCATGTTGAAACTTAATTTCAATGTGACAGCATTAAGAGCTGGAACCTGTCCTCATGGATGGTATGAGTGTCTTATAGAAGGGCTGGAGGGAATTAGGACCCTTTGCCTTTTCATCCTTTTCACCATATGAAAATACAGCATTCATCCTCTCTGGAGGATGCAGTATTCAAGGCACCTCAGCAGACACCAAACCTGCCAGCAAATTGGTCTTAAACTTCCAGCCTGCAGAACTATGAGAAATAAATTTCGTCTTTACAAATTTCTCAGTCTCTGGTATATATATGTATCAGCATGAACAGACTAACGCACTTGACATAATTTTATATCTCAAAAAAAGATAAAAAGAAACATACTAGGTATTTACAGTTTTTGTTATATTAACAGTCTTATTATTTCAGGTCTTTTCATTTGTTCAGCATTTGAAGCTTCTTCCTGACACCAGAAGGGCTCTTCTTAGCTGTCTTTTTCATGGGTTATTCCTGGTAAACTAGCTGACCTGTGTTTCAAAGCATGTCTGCAATAAAGTGCCAGTCTCTCTTACTTGCTTTTTACCACCACTTCATTGTTGTTCAATGAAGTTGAAATTTCCTCAGACTCTTCTTTTGGGAAAAGCTTTACACTCTCTGCTGTATGTTCTGCCCCTTCCTTTGGGCAAAACTTCTGAGCTTTGGCTCTGGTGATTGCAGCAAAGAGAGCAGCATTCTCATCTCGGAGTGACAGCCCTACTTTGAGACTGGGTCACTGGGATGAGAAGTAGCCGTTGGTAATCTCAGTCTGCCACTCCTGGAATGAGAACTTTGCCTTACAAACCAGAAAGAAGGCAATCAGGGCTCAGTGTTCTCAGTGTGTTGCACCCAAACAGTCCTCATTCCGTGAATTAAAGCTGGTAGGAGGAAGTGACAACCTACTTCTTGACCATATTCAGCAAAAGCTTAACCTCAAGAACAGGTAGTGGCAGCAGGTGGGGGTAGAAATGAAAAATTCTAATGTACTGTTACTCCCAAAAAGATACTATAGCCCCTCAATAGGGTCTAGTAAAAGTTCTGTGTTCTTGGAAGTAGACTTGTTTTTGTTTCTGTTTTTTGTTTGTTTTCTCATGAGAAGAGTGTCCCAGTAGTAGAAATAAGTTCTATGAATGAGACCAGAAAGACAGGTAGAACATCTGGACCCTCTGTATAGGATAGGTAGTTATTATATTGTGTGTTCTGGAGGTAAGATTTATAGAAATTCAAGCCTACAATAGTATCAAGGCCTATTAAGCAAACATCCATTAGACAGCAAGAAAGACTAAGAGGCTTTCAAACCACAAGTGTCAATAGTTAAATGTGAAGCAAATATATAGACATTTGAAACTATGACAAAAAATAATGAGAGGTTTATCATAATATAATATTTTGTTCTTCAGTTTAGTAATTATATAAAGCTACATACTAGTTTTTCAAAACTTAACCAATCCTCTTAATTTCTGTGAAATTCCTGCTATACTTGGGATAGAGTTTGGAGTGTAAACTCAGTTTGTAGATTTTTTTTTTTAAATCATGAAACAACATAGCGATAAATTTAAATACTTTTTCCAGTTGTATCATGTGTGTGATAAAAAGACTTCATATTTCTGTTTCCTAAATCAGGGCATGACAGTACAAATCATACATCAAGTATTCTTATGTCTGTTATATAATTATAGAAGAATAATGCCCAAACGTTTTTTGAATGAGGGTATGTCATGAGCATCAAAAGGGAAAGAAAAGTATGAAAATCCTTAAAAGTTTTAGTCTGGAGAGTCATACAGATTGTGCATTCTTTAGCTAACATTTTAAAACTAATATCTGAAATCACTTGCTTAACCCCTTTGAATAATACACTATTGCCCTTAAGAGAAATTTGGTAATCTACTAAAGGTCCTTTTCATATAGCCCTGACTTCTCTCTCCAGTCACGTATGCTTACTGGTGTCTGTGACCCAAACACACTAGTTGTCTCTCGATTTCGCTAAGATGTTCTGCATTCTTTCTTCTCACAGCTTATATGTCTATTGCTGCTGCTTCAAGGCATACTTCTCTAGTATTTACTAGCTACTGTTTATTATTTTGAATCAGTTTAATGGTTTATTTTCGAGGAGACAAGGGCAAATTTTGCTGCTCTATATTCCTATAGTATTGTGGTCTTTTTATTAATTCATCAGGCTAAAAATTGTGTGTGATTCCCATTTATTTACCTGCTAGATTCTAAATTCCATGAGGACTGGAAATGCAACCCTTTTATTTACCTGTGTATGTACCTGTGTATCTCAAACTTCGTATTCTTCCTGTGAGATTGTCATGTATTTATTAAAATGAATGATTTTTTATCTCTATAGACTGCATTACCAATACCTCTTGCACTATGAAATTTTCCTTAGTTTCAAAAAAGCCAAACATTATTTTTTTGTTATTTACATAGTTTGAAATTCTTTTCTGGCACTAATGTTTCACCTATAAAAAGACTTATTAAAATTTATTTAGTAAGGGGAGGGATGAAACAATTATGCATTTTTTTGTTGAAAGCACAGTTGTGTCTGATACTTTAATTATGCTATCTAATTTAACCTTTCATAAATGCCCAGAATATGAAAATATCATCCATGATTTAAATACCAATTGCCAAAATTGACAGCTATGAAATGGAAGACTCAGGTTTGTCCTATGCCACATTTTCTCCTCTTTCCTTTTTGTCTTTCTTAAGACCATCATCTTCCAAATTGTGGAGAAAGAAAACATTTCTATTTGTGATTGCTTCTGCTAGTTATTTCTGCAAAACAAACTGCTCAAATTCAGTGGCATGATGCAATAACCATTTTGTCATCCTCATATATTTTGGGGTCAGGG
Organism: Pongo pygmaeus; assembly: GCF_028885625.2. NCBI lineage: Eukaryota > Metazoa > Chordata > Mammalia > Primates > Hominidae > Pongo > Pongo pygmaeus. Next base: position 26,914,462 of record NC_072392.2, on the reverse strand, counting down.
GGTTGAAAATGCAAAGTGGGGTGACATTTCTGTGGTCTACAGTATTTGGGGCCTCTGAGAAGTCCTAGATGTCTAGGAATGAATTCAACGTTGGACAATGAAATCTTCTGAAAGCTGCTTCATTTACATGTTTGGCTTCTACATTGGTATGACTTAAAAGCTGGGCTCAAAATAATCTCTTAACCAGAGTGTCTGAATATTGCTTCTTCATGTAACTTGAGCCTCCCTCACAGCGTGGAATCATACAGGTAGCTTTCCTGAGTGTTTCAGTTAATGGGTCAATGTATTGCCTTTAATAATCTTGCCTCAGAAGTCACATAGAATTACTTTAATGCTCAGTTACTTTAAGCAATCACAGCCTGTCTGACTTAGGGGGAAGAAACATGTCTACCCTTCGATGTCAGGGCATTCAAAGTATTCGTGGCTATATTTTTAAAATGCCACAGAGACGCCATATCCTTCTTATCAGCAATAGAATCAGGATATGAAAATAGTTTTTATGCTACATACGCATTTTTATAGTCATTCTTGTTATTATCTTTTTCAGAAATGGTGAAGGGGTGGGGTAAGGATTATGTTTCATTCTTAAATCTTGTGCTCTATTAGTATTTTTATTTTTTGTCCATAATTGATTATGGCACAAAGGTAACTCAAAACTACAGTGTAGAAACATAAAAAATACAAGTTTTCATAACCAAGCTGTGGATAAGATATTCAAATATAAAAAAGATTTTGAATTTGTTTTAAAGATTAAGTCTTCTTATTTTGTAAAAAGAACTAAGATAATTGTCCACTAATCACCCAATAAGTCTTCTCCTTAGTTGTCCTTCCACGAAAGATATTACCATCTATGATTAATTTGGATTCCAGAGGAAGAAAATACAGTTTGAGGAAAATTGACTGTGGAGTAATCTCAATGCTAACTACTATAAAATAGCTTATTACTTGAAAAATGAGGATATTGTATGAATTATCAGTAGTCAATCGGTAGCAAAAACAAAATTTAAGTGATTGTAAATATGTCATATTTAAAACTATCTTGTAAAGATGTTATGTACAGATATATTATATGTTACTAGCTTCTGGATTCAGAAGAATATCTACCTGGAATAGGTTTAAGTTGGGTAATTGTAGTGTGTTTAATAATTTCAATACAAGGTAAAAACATTTTCTGTTGAAAATCAGTTTTAATATTGTTAGGTTTTATTTATATTTTGAAAATTTAAGGACTCTTGAATATTCTCAATTAAATTGCAATTTAATGCAATTGTAGTTATACTCAGCACTATAGTTACACTTGACTAAAGCCATTGTAAAGGAAATGTAATCCCATACTGATGATCTTCACATTTCTTTGGGTTAAAGATCAGTTTATTTCAGTGAGATTACAGTTCAGGAGAAAGGTTATTGACTTATATGTATCTATAGTGTGGTCTAAGCAACAGTTAGGAGTTTAGTTTGCATGTTTACTATTTTTGAGAGTACATCAATGTAATGAAATATATTTAAAATATCAATGTAATGAAATATATATTTAAAATATCAATGTAATGAAATATATTTAAAATTGTACATTATATATACATAATTATATGTATATTTATTTTTTACAACAGTGTTTTTCCTTGGAGATGATTCAATCAAATTGCAGAAGAGACACTTCTAATTAGTTATTGGGAAGTACAAGCTAGGATTATTGTTTTCCTGAATGTTTGTGACTAGCAATGATCTCTTACAGACGTGGGGGTCAGGACACTTGGACCTTAAATTGGAAATGGTTAAAAAATTGTTATCCAAAGAATGACAATGGTTTGTTTGCCAAGACTTTTTGTTTTGTTGTTTTGTTTTGTTTTTTTTTTTGAGATGGAATGTTGCTCTGTCACCCAGACTTGAGTGCAGTGGCGTGATTTCTGCTCACTGTAACCTCTGCCTCCCGGGTTCAAGCAATTCTCCTGCCTCAGCTTCCTGAGTAGCTGGGATTACAGGCAACCGCCATCATGCCCAGCTAATTTTTTATTTGTAGTAGAGATGGTGTTTCACTATGTTGGTCAGGCTAGTCTTGAACTCCTGACCTCAATGAATCCATCTGCCTCAGCCTCCCAAAGTGCTGGGATTACAGGTGTGCGCCACCGCGCCCAGCTGCCAAGTCTTTTTGTGTTAGTATTGGTGTTGAATATATCTGGTGTTTTCATTCAAGGAAATACTTAAAAGCCATTTTAGGGGCTGGGTGTGGTGGCTCACGCCTGTAATCCCAGCACTTTGGGAGGTCGAGGTGGGCGGATCACGAGGTCAGGAGATCAAGACCATCCTGGCTAACACAGTGAAACCCCGTCTCTACTAAAAATACAAAAAATTAGCCTGGCATAGTGGCAGGCACCTGTTGTCCCAGCTACTTGGGCTGAGGCAAGAGAATGGCATGAACCCGGGAGGCAGAGCTTGCAGTCCAGTCTGGGTGATAGAGCCAGACTCCGTCTCAAAAAGAAAACAAAAACAAAAACAAAAAAAGCCATTTTAAGGTAAAATAACCTTTCTCAGAACTATCACTGTACACATCTTCCTGTTTCTCTGATCCCTGTTCTCTCCTTTAGTTTTAACCTTTTGTAATAGCTCTTCATGCATCTTCTCCTTCTGGGGTCATTGGAGATGTGTTCTGTCTTATCGATGTCTGTTAAAACTAAGTACTTCTTATCCCTAAACAGGTAGTTTGATTTTATGACCACCCAGACAACTCTTAAGTAAAATGCAAGCATGTGCTACTTTTCTCTACTGTACACTCATAAACTTGAAACAATTCCCTCTTCTGTCCGCATCTTCCAATAAGGATATAGACTTAGAACTTTAAAAATCGGTGGATAACCACTCTTTACTGCAAGAGTGGAATACTATATTGGACGATGATTTGGGCAAGATCACCTAAACAGAATGGATAACTTTAACTCTACCCTGTCGGTAAGTACTCACTATGCACTCTCCTAGTAGTGTCTATTTGATAGAGAAAAGTATTAGAAGAAAAATGAACAACTTCATTGTCATGATTTCTAATATGTCATAAATATGAGGTCCTTCATTTCTGTTAAGTGGAAAACCAATGATGATACTGCTTAAAGAAATATCTGTCCATGTTCATCTATATCAACAAACTTCCAGGCATTGTGCATTGGCACAAGCTGTTATTTGTCTTTGCCAGTGTTTAACAATGTCAGGTGATTCTACTTCTTCCCAGGCAGCATATTCTGTAAAATTCTCAATGACGTATTTGATACTTTGGAAAGATATTTTTATTCTTCACAGGGTAGAACATGCATTACAAATCCTGTAATCAGTAAAATACGTGCAATGAAATGGTTTCAATTTCATGTATGAATAATTTTTTGATGGTTATATAATCTAAAATATTTATATTTCAATTAGTGTTTTACTTAATACTTTGTATTACTTCTTTTAATCAATCAAAAAGGAGATGATATTACCTGTTCAATGCAAGCTTAGCTATGTATTATGCATTGGAGACTACATTAAGGAATTCACTAGGCAATGAGTTCTGGATGTTAAAAGGGGCATTAATTTAAAAAGGAATATTAAAGACGCGAAATGTTTAAACCCTCAGTCTTAGGTATTTCAGGATTGGTACTGGTAAACTAAAAGATGTGAATAAAAAGTTTAAAGAAGAAAATACTGTGTTGATTGAACAGTATTTATTTTTTCCCAAATGACTAAGCTTTCAAATCAGAGACTAATCATGAAGAACCACATGACTTATTTTTAAATTAAAAACCATATTGAAATATATTTTTCTGGTTGAAGAGAGTTTTATTCTAAAAAGAAAAAGTATCTATGAAGCAAAAAAATAAAGAAAACACGCTCTCTTTTCTTACGTTTGCTCAAGCAGAATTTACCTCTGCGACTCATATAATTGGTGCTATAATTATGTACAGATATTTTGATACTTCAAAGAATCTATAAAATTCCCTAAATGAAAATTAATGCAGATTAAACATGATCTTAATGATCAAGACAGCTTTTTTTGTTTATAAGCAAGTTAGATTATATTGCTTATGAAAGTTAATTTTTTATATTTTTATTCCATGGATCATGCAAAAAATCATGCTGGACAATGAAAGGATATCATGTTTTCTTCTTTTTGTCTTACCATTTTTTTCTGTGCTTAATTCTGCTTTTGCTATATAGTTTGGAAATATAAAGAATTAGAAGAATTGCTCAGATGTCTTTTTGAAACCTCCAGGTTGCCAATATATTCATCTCATCACTCTTACCTGATTCCCACACATTCCTCTGTGATCCTACTGAGCAGTATGTTTATTGTAAAATCTAACAGACCACCCAACTGGTTTGCAACATCAAACTATCATGCTTCTTGTACACAATATATTAGAAAATTGGGTATTTGTATATCAGAGTAGAAATATATTTTATACATACATATTTGAGGCATACTGTTATATTTTTAAAGAAATAATATTTTGTTTAATTGAACCAACATGATTTTTACTATGATGTAATTACTCACTGACCAGCAAGTCTACGGACAGCCTCTACCAGAATCAAGATACACATAGGTAATTTATTTTAAATATTTTTTGAAATCTGGGGTGCTCAATTTGATCCACGCAGATTAGCTTAATTAGTATACATCTATTGGTCATTGGCATACTTTTTAAAATGAGATATAAAATTATACAAATATCTATAAGTTCTCTACAATGTCTTTTCCTAGCAGCATTTTACAGCAGACAGAGGAGGTTGCCAGTAGGTAGACAAAACAAAAAACAGAAACACTTCTTAAGCATACTTTTTTTTACATGTCATAACATGAATCTATTATCATTTTTGTTTTACTTTTGTATTGTGAAAAATGTTAAAATTGGTTATTACCAACTTTGTTCTTTCCTAATCGTGTCCTTTTTCTCTATCCATCAGCATTTTAAAAAACATTCTTGATCTCTAAGACCTTTCTAGAAAATTCTGCTGACTAAGTGGCAGCTAGAACAAGAGGAGATATAAAGAATTATTGTTGATAATGAAAACAATGAAGTGTATATTTGGCATGGGCAAGTTGCATGTTGACAATGTATCATTGCATAAATGTTTGAAATATTTTTCCTTTATAAAGTAATTGTCATCAAGATTGAAGCTATTGAATATATTTGCTGCATAACATTTTGTATAAAATAGATTTATATTGCTTTGAGCTGAACAGATATTTGCAATGAAATTTTGCTTGGCTAGAGATGTTATGCCCATATTATTTTAATTTTGTCTACTAACTGTCATTGGCAAAAATGTATCTAATACCTTATCTCTTTTCCTCTTCTCTTTCCCCAAATCACATACAACTGAAAGATGCTAGATGTTAACAGTTCTGGTAAAGTAGTCTTCTAAAATTCTTTTTCATTTATGTCTAGAGAAAAACATGTACAAAAATTCAGGACAGATTTTTCTTCAAGGTATCAAGAGTAGACGATATATATTTTTTTCCAATAAATTTCTAAAGCTATATTTTAGAAATCAAAAAAGAAATATTTGCATTAAAACCATTATTCCCTTAATTTTTAGAGGATTCTGTTTGACTTTGGCCTGAATAAAGTCCATTCTCTTATTTGCAGTGCTATTAGATATGAGGAGTTTTAGCAGAGATCCTGGAACAACTGCTGCCTATCACGGTGTGAAATCAATGACATGGAGTCCTGCAGAAACTATTTACTTTGCTATATCTCCTCAATATATGTATATGCAGACAAGATCTTTGGCACTAGCTTGAAATCCACAGCAAGAGGTACACCAGGAAGCATCAAAAACTATTAAGTATATACAAAACTAGTTGAATGCGTACCTCAGTTAGCAATGTTAACAGAGTTTGTGTCCCACAACCATCAGAGTTTGCTACCCACTATTATCAGACCAAATTAAAGTAATATGAACTCTCCAATCGAGGAAAGTATCATTGCAAATATCTGCTCATTTCAAAGCAATATAAATACGTTTTATACAAAATGGCACATAGTAAATGTATTTGATAGATTAAATCTTGATGCCAATTACTTCATAAAGGAGCAGATGTCAAATATTTATGTAATGATGTATCATCAACATGCAGCTTGTGTCCCTTTAACATAGCAAATGCTTTCTTCTGAGAGAAAAGGGCCCTTGATTCTTCTATTTACTCATTCTTGCTGGAAAATTTTGCAAATATAGGAAGAAGAATGAATCTAATAATTTTCTTTTTTTTTTGACGGCGTTTTGCTCTTGTTGCGCAGCCTGGAGTGCAATGGCACAATATTGGCTCACTGCAATCTCTGCCTCCTGGGTTCAAGCGATTCTCCTGCCTCAGCCTCCTGAGTAGCTGGGATTATAGGTATGCGCTACCACTCCCGACTAATTTTGTGTTTTTAGTACAGACGGGGTTTCTCCATGTTGGTCAGGCTAGTCTCAAGCTCCTGACCTCAGGTGATCGCTGCCTCTGCCTCCGCCTCCCAAAGTGCTGGGATTACAGGCGTGAGCCACTGTGCCCGGCCAAACCTGAAAATTTTTTTGAACCTCTTTCATGCAAGCCGGACGTTGTCCTAAGCATTTTAGAGACACTATCTCATGTATGTGTTTGAAAAAGTTATCTCTATGAAAGCTAATGTTTCTAAACTGTGAAAGATACCTTATTTACTCCTTTAAATTCATGTGCCACTTTTTCCCGTTACCTTTTTGAACGTACGTTATGTCTTCTGGGTCCTCTGACTTCTAAATGGCCTCAGCTCATGGTGAACCCTTAACAGGAGCTGCGAAGGATGAAGAGTTAGACCAATACACTAATTCATCTTGCTTCTTCTCTGTGAGTAGCTACATCTTTAACCACTGATTCAAACAAAGCACAGACAGTACAGGATGTTCTACTTCTGATTATGAGTAATGTACCTTCTCCTTCAGATGTGCTTGTGGTAAGGAAATGGCTGCTAGGAAGTGACAGTTTACTTCACTATCCTTTGTGGTATCTCTACCCCAACCCTAATCCATCCATTTGTAAATTAGCCCTTCAGGAATTATACAAGTCTCCCTGTTCTATGTGTACTGCTTATGAACTGACATCCGTGTAACATATTAAGAATTCGAGAAGCTTAACTCAAACATTGTTTGGACATCTTATGGAAATAGAGGGTGTGTCTCCACATTTCTATGAATATTGTGTTGACTTTTACAATCTGTTGATTTTTAGCTTCTGTAAATGTAATTATTTTTGTATACTTATTTTTATCATATGACTATTAATTGCTCCCAGGTAATGTGGACTAAAAGGGCTTTCTTAGTTTACGCACACTCATGCACACACATACACAGATATGTATGCACACACGTGAGACATTTGCAATTGTAAAACCTACTACGGAGGGAAAAGGAAAGGGCATAGGCAAAATGCCATGGCTTACCTACAACTACAATTTGGATATTAGATATTTACGTTTTGTTCTTAATAGAATCGCTTTGACTGCTCAGGCTTTTAGAGGCTCCAAATGAATTTTAGAATCGTTTTTTTTTTCTAATTCTGTGAAAAATGGTATTCATAGTTTCGTAGGAATAGCATTGAATTTGTATATTGCTTTGGACAATATGGCCATTTTAACAATATTGATTCTTCCAATTCATGAGCATGGAATAATTTTGCATTTGTGTCATATATGAGTTCTTTTACCAGTGTTTTACAGTTTTTAGAGATCTTTTGTCTCCTTGGTTAGGTGTATTTCTAGATATTTTACTTTTTGTAACTATTTTAAGTGACATTATATTCTTGTTTTCAATCTTAGCTTGAATGTTACTGGGGTACACAAATTTGACTGATTTTTTACATTGGTTTTGTATCCTGAAGCTTTCCCGAAACAATTTATCAGTTCAGGAGCCTTTTGTAGGAGTCTTTAGGTGTAGAATAATATCAGGTGAAGAGAGGTAGTTTGACTTCTTTTTCTATTTGGATATCCTTTTTTTTTTTTTCTCTTGCTGATTCCTCTGGCTAGCACTTTCAGAACTATGTTGAATAGGAGTGGTGAGAGTGGCCATCCATATTTTCTTCCAGCTCTTAAGGGAATGCTTCCAGTTTTTGCCTGTTCAGTATGGTGTGAGCCATGGGTTTGTCATAGATGGCTGTTATTAAGGAGCATGTTCCTTTAATATCTAGTGTCGAGAATTTTATCATGAACAGATGTTGGATTTTATTGAAATATTTTTCTGCATCTCTTGAGATGGTCATTTTTTTTTTGTTTTAAATTGTTTATGTGGCAAATCACATTTATTAAATCCCACATGTTGAACCAACCTTCCATCCCAGGAATGAAGCCTACTTGATCTTGGTGAATTAACTGATGTGCTATTCAATTTGGTTTCTTAGTAATTTGTTGAAGATTTTTGCATCTCTATTAATCAGAGATATTGGCCTGTAGTTTTCTTTGTTGTTGTTGTGTCTTTGCCAGGCATTGATATTAGGGTGATGCTGGCTTTGTAAAATGACTTGTCGGGGAGTCCTTTCTTCTTAATTTTTTGAAATAGTTTCAGTAGAATTTGTAACAACTCTTCTACATACATCTGGTAGAATTTGGCTGTGAATCCACTTGGTCCAGAGTTGTTTTGATTAGTAGGTTTTTTTTTTAATCACTGATTCAATTTCAGAACTCAATATTGGTCTGTTCAGTGTTTCAGTATCTTTCCAATTCGATCTCGGAAGACTGCATGTTCTTAGGAATTTATTTCTTCTAGGTTTTCTAGTTTGGGTGCATAGAGGTGCTTATAATAGTCTCTGAGGATCTTTTGTATTTCTGTGTGATTAGTTGTAATGTCACCTCTGTTGTTTCTGTTTGTGCATAATTAGACCTTCCCTCTGTTCTGTTAATCTAGCTAGTGGTCTAACAGTCCTGTTTATATTTTCAAAAAATAAACTTTTGGCTGTGTTAATTGTTTGTATGGGTTTTGGGGTCTCAATTTCATTCAGCTCCACAATGATTTTAGTTACTACTTCTCTTCTGCCAGCTTTGGAGTTAGCTTGTTATTCTTTTTCTAGTTCCTCTAGATGTGATGTTAGATCTTTAGTTTGTGATCTTCCTAAATTTTTGGGGTGGTTATTTAGCTATAAACTTTCCTCTTAACATTGCTTTCACCATATCCGAGAAATTTTAATATGTTGTGTGTCTCTTCACTTATTTCAAAGAATATTTTTCATTTCTGCCTATATTTTGTTGTTTGCCTGAAAGTTATTCAGGAGCAAGTTGTTTAATTTCCTTGCAATTTTGTGATTTTCAGATACCTTCTTGGCATTGATTTATATTTTTTCCTCTGTGTTCCAAGAATGTGGTTGGTATGACCTCTATATTTTTTTTAATTTATTGAGACTTGCTTTATGGCTGAGCATGTGGTCCATCTTGAAATATGTTCTATATATAGATGAGAAAAATGTGTATTTTGTCATCGATGAGTGGAAAATTCTGTAGATGTCTTATTAGGTCCAGCTGACCAAATGTCAATCTTAAGTCCAGAATTTCTTTGTTAGTTTTCTGCCTTGATGATTTGTTTAATACTGTTGGTGAGTTGTTGAAGATTCCCACAGTTATTCTGTGGGCTGTCTAGGGCTCCTTGTAGATATAGAAGTACGTGTTTTATGAATATGGGTGCTCCAATATTGGATGCATATATAATTAAGATAGTTTAGTCTACTTTAGTCTTCTTCTTGAATTGAAACCTTTATCATTATGTAATGCCTTTCTTTGCTCTTTTTCACTGTTTATTGGTCTGAAGTCTGTTTTATCTGATGTAGGAACAGTGACTTCTGCACTTTTATATTTTCCACGTGTGTGGTAGATCTTTCTCCAACCCTTTACTTAGAGCTTATGGATGCCATTAGATGTGAGATGGGTCTCTTGAAGACATCAGATAGACAGGTCTTGTTTGTTTTTTTTTTAAATGTTCATATTTTAGAAAGGTATTGAGAAAAGTTGTCTTCCTGAGAAATGTCATACTTTAGTAAGTAACAACTTGAGATTCACATCACAGAATTTGCCTTAGAGGTTGAGCAATAATAGCCTTTTTTTGAGTAGGCTTGTAGCTTCTCTAAAAATTCAGAATCTGGCTGGGTCCGATGACTCATTCCTGTAATCCCTGCATTTTGGGAGGCTGAGGCAGGTGGATCATAAGGTCAGGAGATTGAGACCATCCTTGCTAAGACGGCGAAACCTAGTTTCTACTAAAAAAATATAAAAAAATTAGCCGGGCGTGGTGGCGGGCACCTGTATTCCCAGCTGCTCAGGAGGCTGAGGCAGGAGAATGGCATGAACTCAGGAGGCGGAGCTTGCAGTGAGCTCAGATTGCGCCACTGCACTCCAGCCTGGGTGATAGAGTGAGACTCCATCTCAAAAAAAAAAAAATTCAACACCTAAAAATTCACTTGCTTCTAGTCAATTTATTTCTATGTGCATCATAAATTAATAACAAAAGGGGTAGATATTTTATTGAGCCATGGTTCCTGAAACAAAACCACAATCTGGAGGTTTCCGTCTCTTAACAAAAGAAGTTAAAACTCAGTGCATGTTGCTAGACGTTATTTAAATGATCTTCATTCTTTTCTGTCCGAGAGCAATGTGAAGTATTAGGCCAGAGAGAGAGAGATAAATAATCTTTTCCCATGCACCCCATGCTGGTCACAGAAGCTGGCTCTTTAAAGTTTGAGTAACTGTCACTTTGTCAGGCATGGTTATAAAGTTGCCAGAAAGAACTAGTAAGGAGCATTAATACCAGATTTCCCCAGATGCCAATTTTGTTTTCTGCTGTATCTCACTCCTCTTTGAATTTTCTTATACAATATACCATTTAAAATGGAGAATTCAGCTTTCTTAATCCTATAATAAACACATTTATCTGTCTTTATTTGATACAACTTCTCTTGGCAAGCATATTGATTTTTTTTCTTTTACAAATATTCTGGCATTTTATAACAAGACACATTAAAATATCTTTATAGATAGGCACATGATCTAATATCTGAGCTTTAGCAGTTAACTCTTTAATATTTAATGTATACATCATTCAACAGGTATTATCCACTTCCTACTTGGAAATTAAACCACTTTTCTGCTACATATCTCATCTCAATTAATAAATCTAATTGTGCTTGCTAAAGTTTATTACTTGCAACACTCCTTTAACAAGTACAACTGACTCAGGAACATATGGTAAAAATACTACTTAACTCTCTTAATAACTAGCTTGTAACCAGTGTGAGCAAGTAAATATTTAAGAATCATCTCTCCGCCGGGCACCGGGCACCGTGGCTCACACCTGTAATCCCAGCACTTTGGGAGGCTGAGGCGGGTGGATCACAAGGTCAGGAGATAGAGACCATCCTGGCTAACACGGCGAAACCCCGTCTCTACTAAAAATACAAAAAAAAATTAGTCGAGCATGGTGGCGGGCACCTGCAGTCCCAGCTACTCAGGAGGCTGGGGCAGGAGAATGGCATGAATGCGGGAGGCGGAGCTTGCAGTGAGCTGAGACTGAGCCACTGCACTCCAGCCTGGGTGACAGAGTGAGACTCCATCTCAGAAAAAAAAAAAAAAAAAAAAGAGTTATCGCCCAAAAAAGTTTTATATGCAATTTTTTATGTTTTACTAATATAAAGATGCATAGCATATAATGCACAAGTAATAAAATATTAGTTCCCTTTTCAGGGGGAGTTTTTGTTAATTTTTGCCAAACTCTTAAATCCATAGAAAACTGACTGCAATTAGCAAATGAATAGAGTTTCAATATGAATATTGGTTACTTTTTTTTATACATTAGTGGTAAGATAAAAGTAAAATTAATTAAAACCTTTACTTGTTCACCAATGATACAATCACTTTCCTGAGAATCATGATTTTTTAATACAAGGATATGTCCTTGTATGTTGGGGTGATTCACAATGTAATGGTTACAGACACAATTTAAAAAATAATTTGCATTATTTCCATACTTTTATTCATTCTCTATTTTTACTTTTATTAATTACTTTTATTAATTCTACACAATCAACAAAATATTAAATCTAACCCTGATATGCGGGGTTAATTTTCATGCTGTAAATACTCTCTTTGTGACTGAATTACAAGCTGTAACCTAAGGCCACTAACAGGAAGCTGGAGAGATGCACATTAGCTTGCCATTATATAGTGTTGCTATGATACAAACATCTATGTAAATATTTTCGGTAGCATAAATCACAGCAAAATATAGTGAAATACTTAGGAAGTGATGAATTTAATTAATTTTCCTTACTTTTAATATAATTTAATTATAAATTAACATGTTTATTTTTAATAATTTCTGTCTAAAAATGACCTCAAAAAATTTCTAAAAATTTAATAGTTGGATCTCACAAGTTGACATGAGATAGCTGTCAAACACAATTTTTATAACTAAAAAGTCTAGAATTATAGCTAGTTTTAGAGTCAGGAAATAAAATGATGTGGTCAGAATTTTATTTCTCTCATCTAGGGAATAGCTAAGATTTAATTTTATGTCTAGATTGGGTCACATGTTCATATCTGGACAAATTAATTACAACCATCCAGTTGGAATACACTAGTCAGAACTATGCAACACACATGTGAACCTTAAAGCACAATAATTAAAAATAAATAAATAAATAAATAAAAAAGTCTCAGGAATCACCTACTCAACCCATCAAGCAGAAGGCCAATGGTATTGCTATATGGATTTTTGTTTCTTTTTACTGCATCCTAAGGTTTTCCTCTATCCCAGGTTAACCAATAACCTGAATATATACATATATATGTATGCAGAAATTTTTTAGATTTAAAAATATTTAATCACACATGTAAAGTTCCTAAAGTTCATAATATGTATGCATATGGGTATATTCATCTGCATTTATTTGTGTACATATTTAGGTGTTTATGTGGTTCTTTTATAATTTTGCTGACAATAAAAATTATGCTATAAATAGTCTTACAGCATTCTTTTTCATTCATATATTTTATTTCTGAGATGTGTTCTATAACTGTATTTTCTCTGATCTATAGTATTTCTTTGGCAAATATACTACATTGTATACAGCCAGTCAGTCCTCTGAACCGTTTTTTCTCTCCCACTTAACTACAATCACATTCTTATGGAAACACTGGTGGTGACGTACAAGAGTTACCAAAGATCTATGACTCTAACAGTGAAATTACTGCTTTTGGAAGTTTATGGATATTTAACTTTATATGGCTGTCACATTATTAATGTACTTGTATCAGTTTAAAAGCCTAGTAAGAGCAATGAAACTATCTACTGATGAAAATTGTTACTAATGCTTGATATTTATTAGTAAGCTTCTTAATTGTTGTCAATTTGATATGAAACATCTCATTTTGGTCCTAATTTACATTTTCATGATTACTAATTACATAAGTCATTGCTAATTACTTTTCTATGAAAACCTATTGCCTATAATTTTGAAGTTGTCTATAGTTTTCTTAGGAATAATTAACACATCTATATATTGCGATTTTTTGTTTTTAGAATTCAAATAACTTTCACAGATTATAAATTCTCTTTCATTCTCTGTTGGGTTTTTCTTCTAATTTTTACTTCTAATTATTTTCTTCAAATTTTTATTATGGAGATATTTCATACACACCAAGTTAGAGCGAGGTTTACTAAAGACTCATGTGCCTATGCCTTATTTGCAGTGTTCTCAACATTTTGCCAATAGTGTTTCATTTTACTCTGTAGTTCCTTATGTTTACTTTGAAGATCATAAATAACTGCAATGGTGCAATACTGTAAATAGCTCACTAATCATCTCTGAAGAAGGGTTTGTTTTTATGATTACCACATTGCCATTGTGAAACCGCAGCAAATTAAGAAATTTTTTTTTGGTGTCACCTACTAGCCCACTAATTATGCTCTTTCGCTGCCAGTATTTTTTCTTTTTGTATGCAGTTGGTTCCTGCAAAACTTCACCCAATCATCACCTGGCAAATTATGATACATATTTCAAAGTAGATATTAATTACACTGAGAATAAATCCCTTGGCTCCAAAATTATGTTAGGTGCCCTTTCTATACAGTGTAATAGCAATACCCACTTCTTCCTTTGCATATATATTCCCAGCCTGCAAATGTCTTGTTACAAATATATCTCTGGAAGTACACTATAAAAGCTTTATTTATCAATTTATTGCTTATTCTTAGTAGGAGAAATTACATACGGTCATTACTCAATATGAATGAATAAAAGATAAAATAATATTAATTATAATATTATTGGAAAACTTTTAATCATAGATACTATTTTTTCATATTTCCACGGTGCCAAACACAGTTCTTAGCTCTTTATTTTTCAGAAAAAATAAACAAGCTTTTCAATTCTTCCCTTTTTGTAATATAGGAAAATATTTTAACATCTCTAATGTTAAATATTTGTTGACCAAGGTTAAGCATGCATCTCGTGGAACATACAATTAATGTTTATGTTCCTATGCAAATATTTTGTTGGCCAAAATATCAACTATAATAAGCACATATAACTTCAACAGTTATAAGTGGAATACATTTTAGTTTGGCTCAGCATTCAGATTTAACATTTGCAAGTGTTGGGAACATGGTAGCTTGCTTAAGAACTGGAAACTACACAACAATATACCCCTTACTTATCTTCAGGTACGCAGTATGTCCAAATGCTCTCAGGGAACCTCACAAGATTTACTTCCCTCTGCCCCAGGGTAATACCTTTCATTTACGTGTATACATATATTTATACTTATGTATATATATTTATATTTATGTATATATGTTTTTGTATATATTTTTATATATTATATACATATTTATGTATATATATTTATGTGGATATATATTATATTTATATATAGATATATAAATTTATGTATATATGTGCATACATACATAAAATACGTACATAAAATACATATATTCATGTACATACATAAAAAATACGTGTGTATAAATATATAAATATATGTATTATATATAATGTATGTATATATAAATATATGCACATATATAAATATATATGTATATACATGTATATATGTATATATATTTATTATATATTTATATTCTTCCATCTATATTCACTTAAGTAGGTAGACAGTATTTCATTCTTACCTCTAAATATTTTATTTACTCAAAATTTTATGGTAACTTAGGAAACAGAAATAATAAAAAACAGCTTACAGTGTTTATCCCAAGGCAAGCAGAAGACTCATAGTATTGTGAAAGCAGTAAACTTTAAAAAGAGGATAATTTGTGTGTGTGTGTATGTAAGCAACTCATGTAAATGATTGTTTTCACCTTTGAATTAAACTGGCCCTAATCCCAACTCATCTAGCAATCAGTTGATATAAACGTAAAATAGGTTTTTTTTGGTTTGCTTTTTCTTTGTTTTTTGTTTTTTGTTTTTCACCCAGGCTGAGTGCTGTGGCATGATCTCGGCTCACTGAACCTCCACCTCCGGGGTTCAAGCGACTCTCCTGCCTCAGCCTCCCAAGTAGCTGGAACTACAGGCACATGCCACCACGCCTGGCTAATTTTTAATATTTTAGTAGAGACAGGGTTTCACCGTGTTAGCCAGGATGGTCTCGATCTCCTGACCTTGTGATCCGCCCGCCTCGGCCTCCCAAAGTGCTAGGATTACAGGCGTGAGCCATGGCACCCAGCGTTTTATGTTGTTGTTTGTTTGTATGTTTTTAGGCTACACCATTCTTGGATTAAAAATAGGTAACTAAAAACAATTACAAAAAAAGTATTTATTAGACTCCAATCTATTTCTGTGAACATTCAGCCTTACATAAATTCCACACTGTTAACACTAAGAGTACCCAAAGAACATTTCCCACATGTATATTTGTTTGTTTTGGTGGGCCCTTGTAGAAGACTAAACATGTTCTGAGGACTGACAACTGGGACACTCTTTTCACCAACTCTTTGCATTTTCTGCTACATGTGATTAGTAGCGCTCTATTCTACCTGACATCTGAAGTAGCATTTAACATCTTCTGTTCTTCTCAATGATACTCTACGATTATACCCAAATAAAGATTATTTATCTTTTTTTTCCTGTGGATTACACTGGTGTTGCACAAGTTACTGTTACATATATTAATGAGTTGTATCATCACACAGTAGACTGCCACATAATATATTTTCATGTTACTCATTTTAGAAAGAAATCCTTGCTCTAGATATATTTAAGCTCAAGTGTATAAAACTATTAGAGTCATTCCTGGTGGCTTGGGGAATGAGAAAGAGGAGATATGGAAATGCTGAAGTTGACAGACAACTTTATATTTTATTTAGAGAATGAGCAGGACAAACTGCTGTAAAATACACATACTTTTTAAATACCGAAATTGTGCCAGTACTTTTAAGAGAAAAATATGTTTTTAAGAACTCAACAAACATTAATCAAATGCCACTGTATTCTAGATAATATGGTATAGACTCAGTCATTTCTGTTGTATCCACATCATGTCCTTCAAGAATCTGACAAAGTTATGCTCGCAAAGAAGCATTAGATAATATCAAAGAACAATACACTCTATTCAACAGGATCAGCTAAAGGGGTGTGGGGGAAAGGGGTTGATCTGTTCAGTGTATGCAACATGAAGCAGTTGGAATTTCGTAGGAAGAATATACTCCCAGGGCAGAAGGAGATTTGAACTTCATACGTGCAAAGGAGAAAGTCTTGTGATGGCAGGCTTGCAGGCTTTGTTACATTGAGAATATAGAAAGGAACAAATTTAAAAGTTTTAGTCAAACTGAATTAGAAAAATAGATACTCTGGCCTGTACTTAATGTAACACCTCTTGGCATCCCTCAAAATTTTGGTAAGATATCTAAACCTCTCAAATCTTAGTGACTGAAATTATAAAAATTAGAGCACAAGAGAGTCATGATGTCTTAGTGTGATGAGCAGGACACATATCGGGAAGCTCGTTGTTAAGGAGAGTCCTTCAGAGGAGATAGGCGAAAAAGAAGTACACAGCAGATAAAATCTTTTCAGTAGAGCAAACCTCGGGGAAAATTGAAGTAAATGAAAATTGATCCGTGCCTTAAGTTTTTAAAAAATTAGTATTGAACAAATTAATAGATACTTTTCTGATTTTTCTGATTTCTGTTCGATATTTCATAACCTATTCTTTTTGAAAATTGCTCTCTTCTTGATTTCCACAATACTGATCTCCACTAGTTTTTCCCCTTTATTACTACTTTTTATTGGCAGGAGGAGCCATTGAGACTCTGGATTTGATAGTAGATGAGACAAAAAAAAAAAAGCAGAGTACCTGAATTGTTTGGTTTCTTGGTTGCTGGTAGAAAAATGTGTAATGAGCTCCCACCCTACACAAAATCTGTTGGACAGCCTGGACCAGCTTCTTCCATTTCCTTTCCTCTGTCCCCACCATAAATACTAGTGTTCTTCAGTGTTTGACTATATTCTCTTTTCTTCTATGTTTTATACTTCACTGGGCAATTGTATTAACTTTAATTGACCCCACTATTATATTAATAGTAACTCCTAAATCTTCCTTACTAGCACAGATGGCATCTTTTTATTCGTACACACCCAAACAATAATAGATTTTGACAATCAGATGTTGTACAGGATGCTGATACTTAACACACCTAAAATTCAGTTCATAAATTTCTTCTAAGAAAGTTGTAATAAAAATGCTAAGAAAAGTTAAAATTACTCATATTGGATTAGGAGAATTTTATGAGGAAGTATTTTTGTGGTTTCTCCATGTATTACAACTGTACATATGCTAATTGATTTTTTGTGTGCCAGGTAATTATCTTAGTAGGAATATAAGGTGCAGAAATGACAGAGTCCTTACAGAGCTGGCATTCTTATCAGCACAAAAATAACTATCTAGAAACAAATAAGTATACAACAAATTTCTAAGAGTAAAAGATATAATGTGTGTGAGGGAAGTAGAGTTGGGACAGGGATATTTTAGATGGAATTATCCGGAAGGACCTCTCTGAGATCTTTTGAAAAGAGAAATGGGTGAGGTAAAGAAGAAAATTAGGTCAAGCTTCACAGGAAGAGTAAGGCACATTTTCCTAAGTAAATGCATTTTCCAATTTAGTAGTAAAATTATATGTTGTCTAGATAATTTTTTTTAATAAATACGGAGAAATACTGGGCATGAGTGTTTTACTCTGAGGACATATGCACTGCATTTAAGGTTAAGGAAACACTGGCTCAAAAATAGATACATACTCACATGAAAAAAAGTAAAATAGATTTGAGACAATGAATTGTTCAACTTTTATCTCAATTAGATAATCATATTTGCACATCTTAACCAAGTTAAATATTCACCTTTAAATAAAAGAGCTTGTTTTTTTAAAAACAGTAATAAATATAGTGCAAAAAAATTGTAGACTCTAAAGTGAATTAGGTTTCAATTTCGACATAACAGGAAACTTCCTTTGTCATTTTTTAGTGTTGTGTTTATATAGCTTACACATTTTCTGCAAATACATTAGACTCAAATATTGACATTCAGCCAACTTAAAATATGAGATACAGGATAAATATTTTTATGTGAGTCAATAACTGTGTTCATTTCCCAATGCTTAAGGAAAAAATTTAGGTACCAGTTATTACCTATTACAGTGGATGATGTGAAAACCTCAAGAAAATTCTTCTGTAGTACAGACTTTTAGAAATTTACCAAGACTTATCTCTAAAATGATACAATGATAGATTTCTTCATGGAAGAATAACAACATTTAAATTAACAAGGAAGCTTGAAAATTTTAAGTACAGATAGATTATCAGTTACAAATGGTGTGAACTGATAAATGTTATTTGTATAAAACCAGAAACAATAAAGCATTTTTATCTTCTGTATTAAAATCTCAAAATTTATGGAAGTGAACTATTATTTTAAAACAATACGTGTATACAGCCCTAATATTTTGCATATGCATATTTTAGGTTGACAGCCTGTGGAAATGCTTACTTGTGCATAGTATATGAATTCCTAGTAATCATTCATTATAAAGAAATATGAATAAGTGTGCATTAAGTGCAAAACTGACGTTTACCTCCAAATAATTTATATTAGTAATTTACTCCAGAAGGGTTCACCTACTTTTGCTAAGAGAACATTTTGATCTAGTTTTCTAATTACAAATAAGTCAATATTACACCTTCACCTTATATTTAATGTTTTGTGTTTAAAACTTTTTCCTTATCCTTGAAGATAGATAATCCAATTACGAATATAATCTTTACAATATATATGGAATGCTCACTTTATTTACATTTATTTACATGGAAGCGATGCCTTTTAAAATGACACGATCATGTATAAAATCTGAAAATTGGAATTGATAATGCACTTATAAATTTTAATTACATACTACTATCTTATTAAAATTAAACTTATGATGATGTAAAAAGTAAATAAACTCTTGAGAAAATCAAGACCATGTGAATATTATTTCAGGCAGGTTGGATAAAGACATTTCTTAGGATTGTATGTCTTTCATTAGTACATGACCCAAAAATTAAAAATACATATTTTCATGCATTATGTTTTCAGTTTTAAATCAGGAATAAAACATGATGAATGACAAATAGTTAGGTATTTTTGATATATTTAAAAACCAGTAAATTCTATATTGTAGTAGATGTGCTAATATTCCTTTTAGTCAATCTGATATGTTCAAGACAATGGAAATTTTGAATTATAACATCAAAACGTCATTTTTATCATTTTAATTTTTTACTGACGTGTCAAAAAATTATTGGGAGATGAAAAGTTTTAATAAATATAATTAAAATGGTTCATGCAATAATATTTAACACTTTGTGCCACCACATATAATGTATGATTGCATAAGTTTAAATATTCCAAAGCTTTATACAATTATGTAAATTAGATGTGACATTATTTTATCATTAATGAAAACATATACTGAATTTTAAGTTTCAGTGCCTTCAAGCTATTAAGTACAAGTTATACTGTAAACAAAGTATAACTTTCTCGTTAAATTTACTCTATATCACATTGAATCTGAGATCGGATTATATAAAAAACATAAAATAATACCATAACTTTCAAGTCAAAAGAGTATTTCACCTTTATAAAGATGGATGATGTACAAGAAAACTCCTTAAAATTATAAATCAAACGTCTAATGTTTAGATTTTTTTCAACACTAAGGAGACTTTTCTATTTTTTAATATGTGTGATTTCACTTTATTTACAGAAATTTTTGATACATAAATGAAATAATTTGTTACTTTTTAAGAAAAATTTGTTATTTCCTTTTTCCAAATATATGCTTAGATTAATACTGTTTGATACATAAAGCTTGATATTCATAGAATGTTTCAAGAAGATTTCCTCTTGATATAAATGAAGTACATACAAAATGTATATCAAACTACTGGCTTCCAAAAACAAACATAATGGTTGTAATATAAAAACATAATTTTGAATCCTGAAATTGTGGAAACAATTTATACTTTATTTTTAGTACAATTAGTTCCTAAACTGTAAATTTAAATAATAATTGATAAATTATAAATAATTATAAATTATAAATAAATTGATAAATTTTAAAGGAAGTATCCAGTTTATTTGACAACATTTATATTGGGTAATTAACAAAATTTTGTCATTGTAATATGAAGCCATTTTCTCAAAATTATAAATGAGATCTCAATACACCCAATTCACATTTTATTACCTCCTTCTTTAGAGTATTTCCCAATATATAGCTCTTTAAAATTTTATAATATTTTGACATGTCTTTTTATGGTGTAGTTGGATGAGTCCACTATTTGTTTATGTACAAAGAGTTCAGCATGCAGTTTCTTCCACTTAATAACTGTTTAATCTTAAACTAGTTTTTATGCTTTCGTCTCAGTAAGTATTATGGGAAAAATAATTTCTAGGGGGGAGGTTTGTTAAAATGTTAAACAATGCATTATTATATTGGCCCTCCTAAGTTTGTGTATATGGGCATTGCATACATAGGAGAAGGATAACACAAAAATTCAAAAGAAACATATAAAAACACATGGTAAATAGCTTACAAAACAAGAATTTGTCATATTTTTGAATTTCTATATGCAAAAAGATACGACATATTTAAAGTCTAAACAAACATTAGAGACATAGGATGGCTTAAGAAAACCAAAACGCTTAGCTGAATAGATAAAAATAAAGGCCATAAATCATAATAATAATAAACACAAATGCAGAGAAGTAAGATAGTACTGTAACTGGTATTAACACAGAACATCTGTTGAATACTTTTGGCCTAGAACTGAATCTTAGTGGATATATATACATATATATATATTTCTTTTCTTTTCTTTTCTTTTTTTTGCACAAGTTGAGAGATAAACTACCAAACCTGGAGCCTATAAAGAGTGAAAGGTTAGTTTAGAGATGAGACCCCACAGGGAATGATCTCCTGAGTGCACAAAAATGCCCACTTGTTAACAAAAACAAAAGATAATGTATTTGCCCATATTGACAATAATATTGAGTAGAAATCGAAAATAAAAGCTAAAAGTCTCCACTAAGTTTCTAGAGACACAATCTAATTGTTACTGGTGGAGCTTGTCTGGATCCTTGGCGTTTTGAACAAAGAACTGGACAAAATGCACAAACAAAGCAAGGAAAGAATGAAGCAACAAAAAAATGAAAGTACACTCTACGGGGTAGGAGCTGGCCTGAGAAAAGGTGCTCAAGAGCCTGATTACACAGTTTTCTGAGGAAACCCTCTAGAGGTCTCCCATTGGTTATTTGGTGTACACCCTATGTAAATAAAGTCGTAGCCCACATCAGAATGATTGTTTCTCAGAATTGTTGAAAAACGCCAATCCTCAGATTTGGGGCAGGGGCCAAATAAATTAAAAACCAACCTATCACTATCACTCTAAGTCAAAATTTAAAAAATAATCAATATGAAAATTGATGTGTAAAAGAAAGCAAAACATAAAATTATAGAAATAGATGAAAATATTAACTATTTTAAAAAGATTAATGGTAAAATGCCTTAAAAATTTCCTCTAAGAAAAAAAAAATTGCCAGTTCAGTTTCATGCATAAACACAGTTTCATGGCTGAAGAGTATGAGACAGGTTAAGGTAAGAGAATTGCCTGAGCCCAGAAGGTGATGCCCAACCTGGGCAATCTAGCAAGACCCTGTCTCTAAAATAAACAAAAAATTTTTCAGACTAAATAAAAAAATAAAATCCAAATTTACGCTATTTAAAGAAAAACTTTCTAATGCTTAAAGATGGTCAAAAGTATAACTGAGAAATATCTCAGGTGAGTACTAATCACAAGAATCTTACTCTACATAGGCTATTACCAGTGGAATAAACTTCAAGGCAAAACAATGATGAGAGAACAAACCAAAACAAAACCTGTAACTCAAGATCAAGACCAATACAGACTCAAAAAGTTTTAGTACATATTAGATACATTTGTTTTACAGTAATAAAAGAGCTTAAAAATATACAAAGCAAAAATCATAGAACAAGGATAGCTATGTCAATGATGAAGTAAATGTATATATAGTTCAATATATGTATAAAAATTTAAACAAAAAAATACGTTTAAGCTGAAGAAAATACATAAAATGCAACCTGTATTAGTCTGTTTTCACAATACTACAAAGAACTATCTGAGATTGGGTAATTTATGAAGAAAATAGGTTTAATTGACTCACAGTTTTGCATGGCTGGGGAGGCCTCAGGAAACCTACAATCATGGTGGAAGGCAAAGGGGAAGCAAGGCACATCTTCCCACAGAGGCAGGAGACAGAGAAAGAGTGAAGGGAGAAGTGCCACACTTCTAAACCATCAGATCTCCTGAGAACTCACTCACTATCAAGAGAACAGCAAAGGGCAAATCTCTCTCCATGGTCCAGTCACCTCCCACTTGGTCCCTCCCTCAACACATGGGGATACAATTCGAGATGAGATTTGGGTGGGGACACAGAGCCAAACCATATCACAGCCCTTCCAAACTAAAGCATATACACGGTTTCAAAACTCCATGATATATTTGGATAAGTAATAATGTGCTGGTCATATCTTATTAAAAAATTAGTATCATAGGCCTTATTATTCACCCATATTGTTATCACTATAGACATTAGTAACAACAGTAAAATAACATAAAAGACCCTTTGGACATAAAAATTTAATAAGCGCATACAGAAATAATAATATAAATAAAATTCCTTAGAACTCAGTATGTAAATATTACTTTTTGAAACTTGTGAAAGGCAGCTAAAGCAGTATGTATACATTTGTGTTACACAATATATGGTAATTATAACAGATGGGATGAAAAAAATCATTACAAAGATGTCAAATTCCCCAGATTAATCTGCCAAATTTTACTGTATTTGGTGGAATATCATTATGTCATATCTCATTAAATGTCAATGACTTTCAACAAGATAAGAAGTTCTTGTTGATAGATTGATCATCTCCCAATAGGCAGCCTCAGTACTCCAGTTTTCTTAGTGACTCACTGGCTACTTATTTTGGGCTAGGGATTACTATGATGAAGCTATACGGCCCTGGAAAGAAACAGATAATTATTTGAAAAACATGGTAGCATTTTATCCTGTTCAGCATTTTTCAAATTGTAATCTATTTATATAATATCAAAACATAGCCTTCTCAAAAGTTAATGTAATATACTAAAAGCCATTAAAATATCCTAATTTGGAAAACCAGACTAGTTTTAATTACCCATACAATTCTAAGGTTTATGACCTCTGAAGGAATGTTCCACAACTGTTTTGTAATCAATCTATAATTATTTTTGTGATGTCATAGATGGAGTAGCTGATCACCCTCCAAAATATAAAGAAACAGCTTTCAAAACATTTGTTATTATTTATCATTGTCTATGCATGTATTCATTTTGTGTCACTATAATGGAATACCTGAGACTGTAAATTATAAAGCACATAAATTTATTTCTCACCATTTTAGAGACCAGGAAGTCCAAGGTGAAAGGGCTGGTAAAACGTTCAAGGGCCTTTTTGATGCATGATGCCATGGTAGAAAGCAAAAGGGTGAAGAAAGCCGGGTGCGGTGGCTCACACCTGTAATCCCAGCACTTTGTGAGGCTGAGGTGGGTGGATCACAAGGTCAGGAGATCGAGACCATCCTGGCCAAAATGGTGAATTCCCGTCTCTACTAAAAATAGAAAAATTAACTGGTTGTGGTGGCACATGCCTGTAATCCCAGAAACTTGGGAGGCTGAGGCAGGAGAATCACTTGAACCAGGGAGTCAGAGGTTGCAGTGAGCTGATATCGTGCCACTGCACTCCAGCCTGGTGACAGAGTGAGACTCCATCTCAAAAAAAAAAAAAAAGGTGAAGAAAATAAATCCAAATTATTCTATGTGTCATATCTAGTCAGATCTGTCCTATTGTCTATATGATAAAAGAGCTGTAAGTAAAATTAAATCTAAATAAAACATGGTTTAAATAAATTTGACATTTTATTTTTCTTAAGTGAAAGTATGCCAGTATATTTAGAACAGTTCCATGAGTATAAAACCCTTACACTCTCCATAAAATTATATTCAATTACCATTTGACTGCAGTTTGTTGCTTCATAGTCTGAGAAAGGCTCTTCCACTTAAATATTGCACCTATTTTCTAGACCTGGGAAAAATAATACATGCTAGTCAATTAGGTATATTTAAAAGAGTATTCTCAAAATGCTTCTCCGGTGCATTTCGTTTATATTTCATTGGTATAACTATGTCTCCTAGTATTCTTGGCTACAATGGCCCTGAGAGACACGTTTTTTTAAAGCTGGAAGATGGTTTTCTTTATGATAATTATGGTTATTTTACAGAAGACAAAAATGCAACTTAGGCTATTATCTGTGAATGTCACATGAATCCAGGGCATTTATTTGCCATTGCTTATTTATTGGTATAGGTCCTAACCTTGTGACTTACTCCTCTGTACCAAAGTGAGCAGTGAAGATGTTCTATACAAAATCTCTCCATGGGAAACATTTATATTCCTATCTTACTTTAGTAACATCCCTTTTTGGAATAAACACACTCTGCAGAGCAAAACAGAAGCCCTGCTAGAACATTTTTTCTTTACCTTAAAACAATCATAGTCAATTTTAAGAGACTATGTTAGGGTTCTCTAAGTGGACTTGATGATGAAGGGCTACTAGTAATGCCTGTCTTTATACTTTGTGGATCACATAATGTCATACTGACTGAGAGAAATAAATATTCTGGTTACATGTGTTCCATGATACTTACATTAGTACCAAGGGCTGTTGCTCGAAAAGATCAAAAAAAGAATAGAGATTCTTTCAAAAATTTGATCTACAGGCCCGGTGCGGTGGCTCACTCCTGTAATCCCAGCACTTTGGGAGGCTGAGGTGGGCAGATCATGAGGTCAGGAGATGGAGACCATCCTGGCCAACGTGGTGAAACCTTGTCTCCACTAAAACTACAAAAAAATTATCTGGGAGTGGTGGCGCGCCCTGTACTCCAAGCTAGTTGAGAGGCTGAGGCAGGAGAATAGCTTGAACTCGGGAGGAGGAGGTTGCAGTGAGCTGAGATGGTGCGACTACACTCCAGCCTGGGTGACAGAGCAAGATTCTGCATTTAAAAAAAAAAAAAAAAAATCCTATATACAATGCCTATACTCATTAATAAAATTCAAACTATTTCTCAACCATTGAATCACTTGCCCCAGCTACAAAGTCCCATATGAAAGAATCAAATGGCCAAATTTAAAGCAGAGGAACTTGCCCTGGATTTTAAGAATGTGGATTTTTTTTTTTTTTTTTTTTTTTTTTTTTTTTTTTTGAGATGGAGTCTCACTCTGTCACCCAGGCTGGAATGCAGTGGCACAATCTTGGCTCACTGCAACCTCTGCCTCCAGGGATGACACAATTCTCTGCCTCAGCCTCTCAAGTAGCTGGGATTAGAGGTTCCTGCCACCACGCCTGGCTAATTTTTCTATTTTTAGAAGGGAAGGGGTTTCGCCATTTTGTCCATGCTGGTCTTTAACTCCTGACCTCATGATCCACCCGCCTCTGCCTCCCAAAGTGCTGGGATTACAGGCATGAGCCACTGAGCCCGGCAGAATTTTTCTAAAAATGACTTTCTTAACTCACAATATATAAGTCCCTTGTCCTCATAGGTAAGTCTTATTTTCCAGATATAAATGAAATTTCAATGTTGAAAAACAAAGGAACATGACATATGCCAAGTATACAAGAGTAGCTATCAAATTCATTCAAGATGAAATTTAGAGCAGAATATTATATAATTATTTTAAATAAAAGTAAAGGATATGACTTAGGGTGGTGGTCCATGGTATTTGATGAGTTGAGAGGTATTATTAACACTCTTCAACTGTGATAGATTTTTCAGTAGGTTAATGACCAGTTTGAAGTATTTGGAGAATTAATTTCTCTTTGTAGTCTACAAGGAAAAAATTCAAGTGAAAATATTCTCACTTGAATTTTTTCAAATATGTCAAGTTAAAACTAATTTCGTATATCCAGAAATGGAATCTGCTAAGATGGTTTACAAATATTGGTGGTTAAAATGTATGTGCATCGAAAAGTACATAATTGGAAAAATTTATAGTATGTGAAAATGCAAGGTATATAAAATCTTTTGTCACTCCTTATTACCAGCATATAGTTGAAGAAAATGTTTCAATCTATCACATGAACTTCATTCATTCTTGTCTATGTAACCATTGTCAATTCTATAAACATTTTTATGGAAAATTGAAGAATCCTAACCTACCTGCATAATAATTAGATCATTTAGCAGTGGTAACATTTTATACTGATTATTTGGACAGATCGACATGATTGAAATTTTTCTAAAGAAGAATCACCCCAATCACTTCATTGAAAGGCTTTGAAATTAGCTTTTAGTGTAAACATTTGTAGATATTTATCAAAATTAATTCAAAAATTACAAAGCAAAATAGTGCTTATATGAAAATTGTTGAGTACTATAATGTAATTTCAACAACTAGACAAATCATTTAGCAACATGTCAATCTGCTGTACATTCTCTCTGTGCTTTCATAAGTTATAACAAAAAGGTTGTTCTTCATTCCCATGCAAATTTGCAGTAAAATGTATTTTCTCTGAGTTCAAACTACAATTTCAGGACTGGTATTTGAAAATTGATGTAGCTATAAAAGTTTAATATTTCAAAATGAATGTAATTATACAACTGAGAAACTCCTACCTAACCTTCAACTGGAAGTGAAAACTCTGCAATATAATAATATAATGATATGCTAAAAGGCAAATATCAAGAGAAGAATCTAGTAGAATACCTTCCAAATGTTTTATGTGCTCAATTAAAATTAATAATATGCTTATGAACTGATATCAATATTTGGCGGTATCTCTGTGTTAAAAACAATATCAGGTGGAGCACAGTGGCTCATTCCTGTAATCCTAGCACTTTGGGAGGCCAAGGTAGGTGGATCACCTGAGGTCAGGAGTTCGAGACCAGCCTGGCCAGCATGATGTAGCCCCATCTCTACTAAAAATGCAAAAATTACCTGGGCGTAGTGGTGCAGGCCTGTAATCTCAGCTGTTCTGGAAGCCGAGGCAGGAGAATAACTGGAACCCGGGAGGCGAAGGCTGTAGTGAGCCAAAATTGCACCACGGTACTCCAGCCTGGGCAACAGAGCGAGACTCCATGTCAAAAAAAAAAAAAAAATCAAAGATAAAATATGTAAAATTTCATTATAGATGAGTATTAACAGATGAGCATTTGCAATCAATTTTGATGATAGATAAAATAAAACCTGAATCTCAATTAAGCAAAATGCTATTTCCCAGTAAAGAATTCAGTTGTTTTTATCAGTAGATTGATATTATATAATAAGTCTGATTATTATTATGTTTTTATTTTGGTCAACAAAAATGTGGAAATGTGTCTTCTTGTTTGATATATAAGCAGACATAATGATATCCTCAATTTTGCCTTTTGACCAATGAAGCCTAAAACTTTTACTATTTGATATTTTACCAAAATAATTTGCACCCTGCTTTGTCATTGACTGTCATAAATTATCAACTCAAGTGTTCTTGAGTAGAAAAGTTTTACCTATCTTCTACTTAGGTACAAGCCACTGAGGCTCTGTAGAGTGCTTATAACACCTTTGCTGATAACTTATACTCTATCATTTCCACTTTGCTCTTTGATCTTCCCTTTAAACATTCTTGTCATTCATCCTTGCCTTAGAGCCTCTGCCCTAGATAATCTTTCTGTCTAAATCTCTTGTCTTCTAAGGTCTGTCTCTTTCTCACCATTTAAATCTCATAAATAACATTAGCTCTTCAGAAAGATCTTCTCTAAGCACTATATACAATGCTGCCTATCCCACCAGACCCCATAAGTAATATCTCTATATTTAAATTTTCTTCAAAATATGTAACACTATATTAATAAATGTATTCGTTTATTTATATATTTATTAAAAGTTGGTCTCCCAGTTTTCTCTATGATAGTATTTTATAAGAAAACAATGATTTTTCTTCCAATTAATGAATGACTTAAGTAGATTATACTTTGTGACTGTAGGAACTATGACATAATTTTAGCACAGTGGTTAATACATATTTAATAATGCATAATGAATGATTAATTAGATTCTACTTGTTGCTAAAAATTTCTAGTCAGAAATAAAGGAACTAACACTTCTGTACTCATAAATTAATAAAAGTCACTTTGAATTGACTCATAGTTTTCATTTATCATGCACTCCTCTAATTTTCCTCCCCATTTTGTTTTTTATTCTGACTTGATTCATTTTTTTAATCAATCCTGCTCAACAAATCATATATGTGATAGGAAGATAACAGGTTCTCACAGGTCCTGAGAATAACCTTGTACAAAAATAGATTTTTGATTTAAATTGCCTTTTACCATAGAGTCAAAATATGCTTTTGTAAATCTATAATCTGACAGTTGTGATTCTGCTCTATTTGAACTTAACTAGTTCAAGTAACACTATAACTGGTATTTTGCTTTTAATTTAGCTACCTCAGACTTGTCCTTATTTTTAATAACTATTTATCTAACCTGCCAAGACCATGACAAATGACCCCAGGGTATACTGTGATTGAATGTGAAATTTCTGCGGTGAGAAGTATCCCCCTAGGCAACGTTAAGAAAGACACCAGAAACCTCTGACCCTTCAATTTAAGTCTGATTGGTTTCCCATTAATCCGGACATCCTAAAATAAAGAAGAAATGTGCCACCTTTATACATGCAGACGCATACACAAGATATGCCAATAAATGGAGCATCTAGTATTGCGCGTCAGATGCAAAATAACTAGGGGGAAAAGAAAGCAAAGCACACGCTGCTTTTTAAAATAAAATGTTTTACAATATGTAGAATTGTGTTTTCTTCTTTTTTTTGTTTTGAGATGGAGTCTCGCTCTGTTGCCCAGGCTGGAGTGCAGTGGCGGGATCTCAGGTCACTGCAAGCTCCGCCTCCTGGGTTCATGCCATTCTCCTGCTTCAGCTTCCAGAGTAGCTGGGACTACAGGCACCCGTCACCGCACCCAGCTAATTTTTTGTATTTTTAGTAAAGATGGGATTTCACTGTGGTGTCGATCTCCTGACCTCGTGATCCACCCGCCTCGGCCTCCCAAAGTGCTGGGATTACAGGCGTGAGCACCGCGCCCGGCCTGTAGAATTATATTTTCAAAGATGCGTGGGTGTATGTCAACTCAATTAAAGAACAGAAAAATTATTTTCATAAATTATACACCTTTTAAAATGTGGTTTCCTCATTGATTTTTAAAGTAAAATATATTTGGACAAATGCCTTTTCGTATGCTTTTTCTTTTTGGTTCCCCAAATATATATACATTTTAGCTTTTTTATAATAATATGTATATTATAAAATATATATAGTTATATATATTTTATTTTATATATAGCTATAAAAAATGAATTTATATACATTCAGCTTTACTGAGGTAGAATTGAAAAATAAAACGTACATATTTAAGGCTGAAAATGTGAGGATTTATGTAGGTATACATTGTGAAGTGATTATCACAAGCTAAGTAGCATAGCTAGATACAGATATAGATCTTAGAATATTTTTAAAATAAAATATTGGTATTTTCAGATGTCGATTTACAGTATTAACTGGTGTTAAAACGCATTTCTGTTTTATTGTTTGTAAAATATTGGTTCCCTCCACAAAATTAAATCAGCTGAGACAAAACATGTAAAACTAAAATGAATTTGTGTTAGATAGAATTTTTGCGTAATTGTATTTGAGACAAAACTTACACAATATCTAATTGCATTATAAGTGAAATTGATATGTTAATGATATAATACTGGCATGATGAAATGCACACAATCTGTGCTAATAGTCTTTTTTATATTTTGTTACGTAAAATTATTAAGTAGTATCAACATTTGATTCTGATATTATATATTAGATAAGACAGACACTCAGGAAAATGACATGTTTCAAGTTATATTTAAAATTAAATTTTATATATGGTTCTCTTAGAAGTTTTAGGAGATGCAGGACAGTTTGAATTTTTGATTATAAAATTAAATTCAGACAGCTTGGGATCAAAACTCGTCAAGTACTAATTTATGATTTTAGGCAAATTACTTAACATTTTGTGCCACAGTTTCCTTATTTTGAAAATAACAATAACATATTGTCTTTAGTAATATTGTGAAGAATAAATGAGTTAATTAATGTATAATACATAATAAGTACTATAAAATTCTCAGGATTTTTTTTTTAGGTATTATCAGTTTAATTCAGTCATTGACAATCTTTCCTAATTCAAGGTGCTAACATTCATACACATTAAAAAGCAATGTAATTATCAAACGATGTCTTCTAACTTGATTAAAAAAATTTTGGCTTTATTCTCCTGTGAGAAATAAATGCTGTAAACAAATGACAAACTTAGATGGTGGTTGGAATTACTATCAGCTCTGACAATGAGGCACAGAGCCACATACACTGGGGAAAGCTGTCTAGATATAAAATAGGTTCAAACTAATAAAATGTAGAACCACTAGAGACAATTTCTTGAAATAAATTATGAAGATACTCTTAATGACATCCCCCCATTAAAGATTATAATTAGAATGAAAAATACTAAGGTCCTTGTATACATGTATCGAAATATTGTTATGTACCCCATAAATATGTGTAATTATTACATGTCAACTAAAACTATAATTAAAAAGCAGAAATACAATAAAATTCCGTAGAAAACTCAATAATGTTATACTGTCTTCAGGGTTTTATCTTAAAAAAAATCCTTTTTACTATCTATATGTGTATCAAAATCATTATTTACATCTTATATATATATATATATATACACAATAATATTTTTAAAACAAAGGTTCATACTAATAAAATGTAGAACTACCACAGAAAATTTCTTAAAATAAATTATAAAGATTATTTTGACTATGTCCTTTCCAACAAGGACTATGCTTAGTGAGAAGAAAAAATACTGAAGACAATTATATTTTTCTTGTCTATATCCTGGCATATCCCCGCTGTTACTGAAGGCTGAAGTTAATAGGTTGGGGTCATCACCATTGCAATTCAGTTATTAGTTTCATATCCCATAGAGTTACTAAAAAGTGTGTCATGTGGGAAAAAAAGCAACAAAGACTATCTACAAATGTTGAGAATCTAAAAGTTGTCATCTTGAGAAGTCAGTGCTGTGAAAAAACAAAAATGTTTATAGCATGTGGTTCTCAGTCAATTACAAACCACAAGATGATAAAGGCATGCTGGTTTGCTCGGCTGGCAGTGTTGATCTGCCTTTAGGGATGAGCAGATGCTGATGTACGCAGTAGTCATGACCAAGAGAATGTTAGTATTTATTCCTCTCAGCTTCAAAAGTTTATACAGGCTTGTTCCTGCTCTAGGCCACTGACCTTCCCTTTTGTATACCATTTGATTTAGAACACTTGAAACTGTCAATTCTTTCTCTGTCCCTTTGAAATGTAAATATTTTTGCAGCCTCTTACCAGTTTAACAACCCAGGGGCATTTTCTCAAGGACCTGAGCCCCATCCCTTTCAAATGTAATCATCAAGTTGAGTACCCCTATCTACCAGTTTCTATGGGAGGGTAAAACCTACATTAGTACTGGTGCCTTGAGCCAAGTTGTGAAACTACTTCCTGTCATAAAAATATTAAAATGTCCATTTTTCCTTTCAGTAAAGCCAATTAGCAAACACATGTGGCTTATGATCCTCTTACCTTACATCTTAAAAATGCTTCAGTTCTTTGAGTAGAGTAGAGCCCAGATTGAATGCTGGCCTCTCCACAATTGCAATACCCTTTGGATAAAGTATTCCCTGCTGTTTAACTTTGTCTAGTGAAATATTTGCCTTGACACTGCTCATTTGGGATAAAAGTTCAAATTCAAAAAAAGACCTAATTCAAAATTTGGCCTTTTAGTAACTAGAAATGTGCCTCTGTTTATAGATGATTTATTGAGCCTCAAATTTAGGCTCACCAATACCCTCCAAAAATGGTATTCTATTCCTTTGTCTCCTTTTGCAACCTATCTTGACATAAAATTTAGAACACTCTAGAGTAACTAGACATTTAGAGCTAGTGTTATCAGAATCTATGTTTCATAAAATAAGCAATAAATTCTGAAAGTAACTTCTCTGCCCAGCAATATCACCAAGGGGTCACAATTCTAGAAAACATTTACAAACATGCATTTAGGATGATAACCCTATAGTTTTAGCCTTGTGTTTTCAAATCTCTATGCAAATGGCATAAGACTTTTTTGTAATCAGAAATTAGTCCCATATACAGCCAATATGATACAGTGAAACCATGAAATTCAGGCATACAATAAATGTAACTGTTTTATTCTCCCTTGTAAAACATGGGTTCTGTCTCTAGATCATATATGTATGTGCTTTTCTTTGTTTCACCAATTTCAAATTTAACCTTGTTAGTTAAGGTGTCTCTCCTTTCTACAAAATTATTTTGTGTTAATTCTATGTGAGGGCAGAATGTGGTGTGGTGTTTGACTTTTACGGTGCTCTGGCAACAGTTGACAACATTTTTCTCTTTCTGATGTTTTTCATATCTTCACATTGATCGAGATGGTCCTAGTGGTTAGGAACAGTGAAATCAGTCAGTCATTTATTTGTTCAACAAATATTTGTTTATTTATTCAACAAATGCTTATTAAACACCATGTCTTGCTTGGGATGGCAAAATACACAATATTTCCCTAACCTCATAGTACATACATTTTCACATTGAAAGAGAAACAATTGAAATTTTAAAAGTATGTGTCATGTTTTTTGTGAGGAACAAAAAACAGGAACAGATAATTAGGAGTGTTAAGGGCTTCAATTTTAAATAGGGTAGTAAGGAAATACTTTCATAAAAATGCTGCTGACTAAAAAATGGAATGTGTTGAGGGAATGAGCCATTTTCATATTGTGAGGAAGAGCATTTTAATTCAGCAACACAATAGGCAGAACACAACAGAATAATCACAAGTTGACTATTAGCTTCAAAGAAAGGTCTGTGAATGAATGAGAAAGAAGAAATGTGATTAGATAAATAATGAGGATGTGGTGAGAGTGCATCTCATAGGCCTGGTAAGCCACTGTGATGATTTTGAATTTCACTGTGGATGAGTTGGGAAGTCATCGGGAAGTGTTGAACATAGTAGCAACACGATGTAACATAATTTGAAGGACACTTTAGCCCTTGAATTGAGAGTATGTTCTTGGAGTCAAGTATGATACAAAAAAAATCAATTAGGAGAAACTCACTGTAATTCAGGAAAGGAACAATACAGAGTTTATCATGATGAAAACAGCAGAGATAGAGAGAATTGGTCAAATTTCAGATATGTTGTTAGAAAGAACCCACTTTTTTTTTTTTGAGGAATTAGGAATTAAATTGTAATGTGAGAAGATGTTAAAGCACTATGGATGACTCAAAGAGTTTGGCCTAAGTAACAGAATGGATGTGTCACTAACTGAAATGAGAAAGAGTATAAGAAGCACACATTTTAGGGGTGAATAGAAGGATCATATTGGCATTTTGTATGCCTAGTAGGCATCTGAGAAGTGACATTAAATAGGCACCTGTGCCTGAGAGTCTGTAACTCAAAGGAGATTGCAAAGCTGAATTTATAAATTTGGGAGTTCTAAGTGTACAGATTGTACTCAAAAGTATATATAAAAAAAAAGAAACATGTAGTAACATCACAAAAGTGACTCTAAATAGAAGAGTTTGAAACTTGGGACACTTTTTAAGATGTTCAGAGAGGAGTAGAATTAGAAATAAAGTAGAAGGAAAATCTGAAGGTAGAAACATGAAGATAATTGGAGACCAGGACAAGAGCAGTTTCTCTGGGGTAGTAGCAGCAAAAAAATGGTGGGAGTGGATTCAATGAAGTCATATATGAAAAATTAGATGCAGATAAACTATGTTTTGGATAAATATTGCTGTAAATGAAAAAAGAGAAAAGGGTTGTGAGCATTGTGTTTCTTTCCTAACGATATATGCTAATTTGGGGAATTTGAGCATTAAACTGAGACAGAAATTAGAGAAAGAAAGAAAAATAAAATTAAAAAGAGAAAGAAATAAGCTGTCTGTATTAGGCTGATCATCCCAAAGGCAGTGACAGGCAAAACCCAGACCCAGGCAAAAGTTCCAATAATGTTATCTAAGAAACCAGGGCTCAAAGGAATGTGCTCTGGAGACTCTCCCAGCACTCCCTCAACATAGGGAGAAGAAAAAACAAATTTTCCCTTCTCTTGTGATGTGAGTAAACCTACGAGTTTATGGATTTCTATTCTCTGTAACTAGTACCTTCAAGTATTCTGTTTTATCTAGGCGTCACATTGAGGTTCATGAGAAGCCTGAGCAGGCCGGAACTACAGCCACCTGGGCACCATAGCGAAGGTTATGAGATAAGCCCGTGCAAAGCACTTGAGTAAAACCTAGGTAACAGCCATCTCAGCCACATAGCAAGATGTCATATGTAATCCTGAGTAATGCACCTGTCACAGTTTGATTAGCTGTCTTTGTTCTGCTTCGTTCTGCACACTTGCTTTTGTGCCCCTACGCTTCACGCCACTGTAAGCTTGCTTCAAACTAGCCGACCCCCTTTTTGAAGTGTGTATAAAAGCCAAGACCTGTGTTTGTTCTTGGCTCAGTTTTTGGATGTTAATCTGCTGGGCCTCACTGCACTCAATAAAATTCTCCTGTCTCACCCTGTGGTCTCTCCAGTCCTTCATTCCCACAACAAAGCAAGAGAGCCAAAACATATATGTGCTTTCCTGGAGTTTCTAATGGAGGACATACAATAGCAAGTAATGACAGAGAGACAGAAAATAATCATTAGTTCAAATTAGCTAATACATCAAACTGTGACAAATGTTTTTGCATTATTTACTGGTACAACTAGCAAACATTTTTTGAGAATATTTACAATTGACAGATTAATATGTATTAAATTATAAGAACATACATAAGAACATGTGTGGGTGTATTGGTGTGTATTTTCGTTATAATGAAAAGCAGTAGAAACACACAAATTAGCTCAGTGGTTAACTCTAAAAGGGCGGCAGGGGTATTGCCTCTATGATGAGCATAAAGGACCTTCAATGGTATAAATAATACTGCATTTATTGAATTACTGACAGGTTGATATTATCCATTTTACTAAGTATTATTGCTTGCATATATGCTGTTGTTATTTGTACTCACAAAAGATTTATAATTTGTATTCTTAAAATTAAGGAGTAAAAGAATATTTTAAAAACTAATGACGAAATAAGAATTGTATAAGAAAGGTAGCCATGATTAATTGAATAGAAACACTGCCTGGCCTCTTATCTCACTAATATTTAGACTAGAAGTTGGATTACTACTGAAGGACACTCATTTATAGCTATCGTAGCTAATCTTGCTCACTTTTACATCCTTATTTTCTTCCCGAAGCACAGTCTTTTATTCAAAATCTAAAAAAGGAAAAGTAGCTCTTTCATCATCATGCATTCTGCAAATATACCTTTATGAGGCATAAATACGGGTTTGACCTAAATATTTTATTTAATACAGTATCTTATGAAGGAAAAAATATATATTTCAAAAGACTTTGAACAGTGAACAACCCACTTGGAGTTTGCTAGAGACAATAGCATGTAACTTTTAGAGCATGTAAACTCTAAAATGTATATAAAGGAAGAGATAAAGGATTTACATCAATAGAGGTAAACTATATTATTTAACATGAGATTTTAATTCATTAAAATGTAAACATTTTCAAATATATTAATGCATAAAACAAACTCAAATTCTTGAAAAATTGACAGGAGTTGTAAAAACTTTCTCTAGATTTCATATGACATATTTGAGTCCTAATATTAGGAAATGCAATTTTGCAACCAAAAAAATCTGAATTTTTGAATTCTATTGTATTTCCAAAACATACAAAGAAGCTGAAATAGTCAAAACCATAAAGAATTTTGAAATCCGGCTTTAAATATGACACTGGATATTTATATGAATATCTCAACTGCAAAGCCAGTCAGACATTAGCTCCAATTTAAGCAAAAATAAATTTCAGAAGTAAAATATACTTTGGACATGGCTTATTCAAATATCTGTATGTAAGGGAAGACAATTAGTCTCATAAACTTTAAGTAAGCTGGGGCCACTGTGCTTATTTACAGTTTGTGATAATACTTATTGTGTTTCATATTCACAGTATATCTATCAGGATTTCTGTGGACCATATAATTCTTCAAAGAACAGTTAAGTTTGAAGATGAATACCTGTGTCTAGCCACTATCACCTGGATATTTTTGCCTTGTTTGCGCTAACAATCTTAAGCTTCAAGGAAATATCCTAATGAGAGATCATACTGTGACAATCTGCTAGCTAAGCTACTCCATGCAGACCAATTTCATTATTTTAAATGTATGTACCCCTGCCTGTGAATTCATGATTTCCATTTTACTCCTGTCTAATCAAGCTTATGTATATACCTGTGAAAAGGGAACCCAGATGCCTCAAAATGATCTGATCCTGATTTCAGCTTTGCATTGTAGAACTTTTCCTTGGCTTTTCATTTGCAATTCAATTTGCTGATAAACACCTTGGACATCTTTTCTACGCCAAGGTTAGTAAAGCTGCTTTTAACAATGTGCAGCACTGATAGCTTTTGTCCATTCTCCTTTATTTGATGCATTTACAAAATTATGAGAAGTTCATTTTCTTATATCCCTCTACTACAAACAGATCAGCAAAGAAAAGGAAACATAGCGTATATTCTAACCTAATTTTAGCCAAAAATTCCTCATAAAGACTATCAGTGTGTTTTTTATTTTATCTTTAAAAAACTGTGATTTTAAAATAATTAACTTTCTAAGCATTTAGGATCTAGAGAAGAGTCAAAAAATATATGACAAATAATTAATTTTGCCCAACATCTAAACTAGTGGTACTCAATTTTTTTGGCAGAAACTCATGCTAAGACATGCAGTTTACATACTAATCTAGTTCACACATAAACATATCTACAATACCACTTCCCTAGAATATAACAAAACTGATTGTTTCGTTACATGATAACTGGCTCTAACCAGCTAAAGCTGGTAAGATGTCATGAATTTGAGTGACCTGAATGAACATTTATTTATTACAACAAACTAAAGTCTTTCCTGATGAATGGACAGTGCAGACATATAAACTCATTTCACTTAATTTGGTGTTCTAGTTTCGGCTCTTAGCATAACTATTGTGAATTCCCTTTTTTTAATCACTTAAGGAACACTGATTATACGCTGCAGAGACTTAGTAAATTTCTTAACTGTTGAGTGTTCCTTTGCCTGGCAAGTTAATAGACTCAGCAGCTTTGTAATTATTATTACAGGTAGTAGTATGATTAGTTGTAGTCGTAGTCATAGTCATAGTCATAGTCATAGTAGTACTTAGCCCTGGTCTTATTTTATCAGACATTTTAGGAGATCCACCAAAATTGCCTTGTCGGCCTCACTTAGTGGTGCTGGTGTTGCCAGCCTTAAGACCGGAAACAACATTCTTACCTGTGCCTTTTGGTCCTCTGTTTTGGTCTTCAGGTACAATTGCAGTGGCGACTAACTAAGATTTGATTCTTCTTGGAGACCCCCTTAAATTGATTACATTTACTGGGACAGTTTGAGAAACTGTAGCTTTGAATTACCATAGCTCATGACTTATATATGAATTTTTTTTTTTGAGTCAAAGACTTGCTCTGTTGCCAGGCTGGAGTGCAGTGGCGCAATCTCAGCTCACTGCAACCTCCGACTTCCGGGTTCAAGCGATTTCCCTGCCTCAGCCTCCCGAGTGGCTGGGACTACAGGCGCCCGCCACCACACCTGGCTAATTTTTTGTATTTTAGTAGAGACGGAGTTTCACCATGTTGGCCAGAATGCTCTCCATCTCCTGATCTTGTGATCTGCCTGCCTCAGCCTCCCGAAGTGCTGGGATTATATAGGCCTGAGCCACCCTGCATGGCCAATATGATTTTGACCATCAGTCATCTGTCACTGAGCTTTCAGTCTTATTTTGTTTCTTATTTTTTGGTGATTGCTTGGGAAAAGAGAATCAGTTGCTCTCTTTTCTGGTGCTTTCCTAATTCTATCTTTTAGCTGTCACAGATAACATTTCGGTCTGTTATGTGGTTAACATAGGAACTACAGTGTCAAACCGTTATTACCCTGTACCCTTACTCTCCTGTGGGGACTTTTTAATTTGACAACAGTCGGCCTTTTAAATTGCTTTTAAAGTCTGTCATTATATATGCATAGTCCAGGAATATCTAGCCCAGGTCTACATAAAACTAAGTAGAAAAAAAACAATGAAACTTATTACAAAGTCTCTTAAATTTCATGGTAACTCTAATGCTAATCGGTTTACTGAAACTTATAAATACGTAATTTTAAAATAGCACAAAGTTCACAAAGATTTTTTAAAATTAATTACTAATGCTTAAAATGTCTAGCTGGCTTCTTCTAAGAATAACTGCCTGGTTGTGTCTTTAATTATGGAAACAATATATTTTTTTTTAATAAAAAGGAAACTGTAGCTGCATTAAAGGTGAACACTTTGGTTGCTTATCTCTTAGTTAGGAGATAAAGGAGATAAAAAATGCAAGTCATTCAGTGACTAAAAATTGTTCTATATTTGTAAAAAGGTATTAAATTTCTATAAATATAACTAATCAAAGTAAATCTTAAGATAGTAATTATTTTCTATGAAATAATTGTCACTTCAAATTTGCTGCAAATTGGATGAGGCTAAAGAAATATTGTAAAAAAGACTTTTTTCTTACAATTTCTGATATCTAATGTTATCTTGTTCTTTTTAAGGCTTTATTGAGTTATAATTGATATAAAAATAACTGCACATTTTAATGTATACATTTTGATGAATTACTGTCTTTTGTGTTTGCATGCTGCATGCTCACATGTCTCAGTGTGTGTGTGGGCATGGCGAAAGCACATAAAATGAAATCTACCCTCTTAAACTTTGGAGTGCTAAATGTTACATTGTTAACTATAAATCTAAAGTTGTACAGCGGATCTCTAAAACTTTTTCATCTTGGGTAACCAAAACTTTATATCAATTGAGCAACAAGTCTCCATTTCCCTATTCACCCATTCCCTGGCAGCCACCATTCTACTCTCTGCTTCTTTGAGTTTGACTGTTTTAGATATCCTGTATAGACGGAATCATGCAACATATGTCTTTCTCTGACAGGCTTATTTCACTTTTCATAATGTTCTCTACTTTCATCCATGTTTTCACAAAAGATAACATTT
Organism: Pongo pygmaeus; assembly: GCF_028885625.2. Taxonomy (NCBI): domain Eukaryota; kingdom Metazoa; phylum Chordata; class Mammalia; order Primates; family Hominidae; genus Pongo; species Pongo pygmaeus. The sequence goes on along the minus strand of NC_072392.2, from coordinate 26,874,511 downwards.
TCATCTTTTTAAATACTGAACAATATTCCATTGTTCGGTGACATATCACATCTTCTTTATCTTCTTTTTTGTCAGTGGACATTTAGGTTGTTTCTATATTTTGACCATTGTAAATAATGCTGTAGTATACATGGGAGAGCAGCTACCTCTCAGAGATTACTTTGATTGTGCTGATGGTTTCACAGGTGTATGCATATTTTCAAACTCGTCAAATTGTATACACTGAATATGTGAAAGCTTTTGTATATCAGTTACACCTCAATAAAGGTGTTTAAAAAAACAAATAATTTTTATGATTCAAGGCAGGTATAATTTGCCACACAAGTTAAGCTGTTGAATTTGTCATACTTTTTCTATTATTGTAATATTCTGCTAAAATTATTACAACTACAGTTTTCATAAAGTTCATCCAGAGAAGTTTGTTTTCTCATCAGCCCAACGTTAGTAACATTGGTAATTACTTCTTCCAGGCTGAAACTTTTCAGCAACCAATGTTTTTAGCTAAAAAAATCTTTAGTTAAAATAAGCATCATTTTATAGCATATGATGTTATTACCTTATTTCTTATATGACATGAATATCATAGTTATATAATATTCTTTCTGTAAAGCCAGATAACTGAAAATATTGACAATTGTTCCATATCACAGGAAATCACTAACAACATATATGCACTCAACTAATTAAGAAAAAATATCCTTGAACTGTGTGAACTAGTTATACTTGTCCTGCTGTCAATTTAGAATTATTTGGTTAAAACAACTCTCAATTTCCTCAGATAACTACAAAAACTATAGATTGTGCTCTTTATGACTTGCATATATATGCACCAAGATATATTGTATCACAATATTGATTGTGGAGACAAATAAGTCTACTATCTTAGAGTTGATATGCTCTGTTTAAATTTTTGTAAATCTATAATGGTAGTATTTCACATGATCTATGAACATGCCTGTTGAAGTATAAAACTTTCAGGCTGTATCAGAGATATTTGTATCCGCTAATTCCTGAGAAGTTGTCTTTATTGGCCTTGATACTCCTATATTTGAATACTGCATTGAAGCTCTATGACAGAAGAAATCACAGCAAAGGAAGCCATATGTTGTCCCTGCGATACAGGTTCAACAAAATTTCTTGCACATTTTTCTTGCAAGAGTACTGAACAACAGAATCACTTTATTCACAATTCCAAAACGGAATTTACTTATCACAATATTTTCTATACTATTTAGTCTCCTGTTATTTGGATAAATGCTCCAAGGTAAGCGTTGAGAGAAAATTTTTCATGTATGTTGCATGTTGCTGTTTGTCTCATATTAAGAGCCTTAGAAAACAGAAGGGGATGTCTTCTACCAGAGTGAAGGGTAGATATGCTTCCTACCCATTATAAGAGATCCACATTCCCTAAAGCTCAGCTTCTTTCTGAACACAACTCACTCTGTGTGCTGGCTTCTACCTGAGCCCATGTGTTTCTCCCCATTGGACTCTGGGGCAAGGGAATGTAACCCATATGTATCTCCCCATTGAACTCTGGGGCAAGGGAAAGTGACAGGAATGTACATATGCTTTTACTGCTTTTGCAGCATTATCAGTAATAACGTCCTTTGTCTCTCACATAGAAATATTTTATCTTCTCCCATTGTCCATGAAATTGTGGCAAGCTAACTTGTTAACTTGTAAGTAGATTAAATATTTAACCCTTTGAAATCCTTGACAGTAGGTTAAGAAGACTCTATGTAAAATTAATAAGGAAGCCAATTGGTTTTCCAAAATATGACACACCTGCCCTCAGGATCTTTTTTTAATGATTCAGCCATGTACAAATGAAAGAATATGATTATGATTAATTGTTGCTGTGATCAGGGTATTATTAACAGTTCTAGTAGAGTAGCTATTTTATGGATCGTGCATTAAAGTGAAATTGAAGGTATATGGATAAACAAAACATATCCACTAAAAATCTAAACCCAAGATGTAAGTATTGACCAAAAATGTCTGACCATATATTGTTCCTTGTATCATTTCTCTACAACAGAGATTAAGGAAAGGACCATAATAAAATTGTTGCTTACTTTGAACATACAACCTATAGTGGCAATTCCCTATGAAATATCAAAAATGATTATTGTGTTTATCACTGCTGTAATTAATCAATCAAAGCTTGTAAAGGACCATGACTATTGAATATCCCCAAGATTACAAACCCTTACTGGACACAAAGTGAAGACTTTTTCCTGATCAATGAAGAGTGAAATTCATTTTATCCACCTATATGCAGGTCATTTGATTTCTATCCTCTCCAGCATACTAATTTTTAATGCTTAATAAGCACAACGTTCATGAACTCTCACTTTCTAGCACTTAAAAACTGACTTTTTGCCTTCTGCAGATGACTTGGTAATTTTTTAAATGGTGCATGTACTCCTTCATGGAGTTAATAGAACTCAGCATTGAAAAAATGTTTAACTCTCATTTTGTGTTAATTCATCAGTGGAATATATCCGAAAATAAATTCATGAATCAATTATATCCTTACTATTATGATATGGTCTAATATTTATAACTTATTAAATTTTATTATTTTAAAGAATACTGATGATGAGCCTTAGTTGAGTTCATGAACTATTAATAGATTGTGGTTTGCATTTTGAAAAACTTATTGATATTAGTTCCTTGTCACTTGTATTTATTATGCAATTTATTGGGTCAGACTGATATTTGAATCTCTGTTCCCAAAGCTTAGTAGCTTTGTTACCTTAAAAAGTATACTTAACATCCTTAGCCTATGTGATTATATGTAAAACATGCTCATAATAACAGCTACCACTTGTTTTTTTAAGAATCATATGAGAAAATTGTAAAGTATGTAATACAGTGCCTAGAACTTACAGTTCTCAATAAGTATTTTACCATGATTATGATCGTATAATTACCATGAGTGTTATTAATATAATTGTAATAAGTGATCATCAATTTTTGAAATTACTGTATTAAACAGTGCCATTAATTATAAAGGATATTTTTTGACATATGGAATAACACTCACATACCAAAAATGTTAATTTATAAAGATTTAAGTGAATCATGCAATGGATTGGTTCTTCGTTGGTAATTTTATGAGAATTAAAGAAATTTACCTATATCTAGAAGGTTTGTCTAAGTGTATATTCAAATCTCTTACTGTACCTCTGGGACCATACAATGTTCTCTTATTTTGTAGAATTATTAAGCGATATAATGTAAATGAAAGAATCCCGCTTCATTTGACATTCTTTAAACCTTAATAAGGAGTTGTCTTGTTAGGGAAATAATACGAGATATGTTAAATTATTCTCTTATAAAATTTTTATTCTCAAGGATCTTATATCTGTTATAAGGAATAAAATCTATGTTGTTCCCAATGCAGCTTTTTATCTGTGAAGGTGAGATATTTGATGAAGTTTCTAGTAAAGCTGCACACTGGAGTATTTTTATTTAAGTTTGTAATGGGAGGAACATTTAGATTCGATGAGTAAAGTGATCCAGAATTATCTGTAAAACTTACTGACATTAGATAAGATGTTAAATAGATTTAATAATCTATAATACATTCAAGAAGGACAAATCAAACAGCTTAGTATAAAGCCAGTTGTAAATGTGCAGAATTTGATTAAATTACTTCAGCCAACAGAACTCTGATCCATTTATATACATGTCCCAGGTGGAAAGTTTCAGTGGCTGACTAAGATAGCCTGCATTTTAAGACAAGATGTATTGAAATCAACTTTACATCTATACTTCCAGACTCTGATCTTTTAAGAAAATATGGTATTGACCAATGACATGGAGAGCTGCCTGTATGTTTTTCTTCTACGATCAACTTGTGAACAATACTCTTTACTTTCATTATATTAAGTGAACTAATACTTTACATCATTTTATTGAAGGAGAAAATAAGCAACTTTGGAATTTTACATAGAGGCGATTTTGAAAATTCAACCACAATTAGATTATTTACATTTAAAGCATATAAATTGTTCAGAGTGTAATAAACTATTCTAATTTGGGAAATAAATTGTTGACAAATAATGCGTGCACTTTCAGCAATATTTTCAAACAAATGTGTTTTATATAATCACAGATATATTTAATTAACATATTGGTTATTATAATCTTTTGGTTATTTTAGTGTTTGCACCTCTGAATGAGAAGAAACTAGCTTTGATATTTTAATTTATCCATTACAACCACAAGTGAATCCTCAAACCCCATGTTATTTTTTTGTTTACTTTTGTTGATCTACTTGAAAGCGTCATGCCATTGTTTTTTAATGCCTAAGACTGCTTAGTGAATTTGACATCCTTCAATTATTTTAATTGTCTGAAATCTCTAAAGTTTTCACTTTTTTCTTATTGATTTTGTAGTCTAAAGGTTAATAAAATGTTTTTTCATCGTGAATTCAGAGAATCATGGATTGTTGTCCATGGATAAGATAAAAATCTATTATTTTTATCATGGATTCAGAGAATCAGCACATTCAGCTATGCTCATTATTGTTGTTTGTATAAAAGCAACTGACTCTCTAAGATATCCTTATTGCATCATCATTTTATCTAACTATTTTTATTTCTTAAAAACCATATTTGTTAATTTAGTGCATTGCATGCAATCTTAATGTGCTTTATAAAAGCCTAGATGATAATTTAATCTTTAACAATGAAGTGAGGATAACTTTATACATGATTATTCACTCAGCAATAAAGCAAAAAACTTTGAAATATTTGTTAAGATCTACTAACAGCAAAAATTGCTAAGAACTTGAAAATACTTTCAACTAATGTTGTATTACAATTAATGTAAGTGTTTCCACTCACATATATGAGATCCTCCTGAAAGTTATAAAATGAAGAGCTTTGATAAGCTTTTGATGTTGGGTAAATTTGGTCCTAGGCAACTGTTCTAGTATTTTAACATTTTAAATATTTTAATACGTGGTTCCTGAATTTTTAGGATATAAAACATCATTTAAAAATAATCAGTAATAAAATATTTAGCAAATTTGTTTTAAGAGGTTTTAAGAAGCACAGTTTTTCCTTTTTTTTGCCCTCTGTATATTGTACCCAAAGTCAAAAGGAAAGCCTTCCACTAAGATAGAAACAAGACAAAGATGCCCACTTTCATCATTGCTATTCAACATTATATTGGAAGTTTTAGACAGAGCAAGTTGGCAAGGACAATAAATAAAAGGTCCCCTAATTTAAAAGGAAAAAATAAAGATATATCTATTCACATATGACATGTTGTTATATGTAGAAAAATCTCTCAAAATCCACAAGAAAATTACTAAGAAACAAATTCAGTCCAATTGCCAGGTGCAAAATCAACATACACAAATTGAATGTATTTCTACACATTTGCAATGAACAATTTGCAAAGGAAATTTAAATAGTAATTCAATGTACAATATCATTCAAAACATTAAAATACTTTAGAACAAATTTAACCAAGAAAGTTAGATTAACAAACATTTTAATATACACTGAAAAATATAAAGCACTGATGAAAAAAACTAAACATTTATTTAAATGGAAAGGCAGCCCATGTTCATGGGGTCGAAGACTTAATATTTTAAGACATCAGTACCACGTAGAGTTATCTACAAATTCAAGACAATCCATATCAAAATTGCAACAGTCTTTTTTTTTTTTTTTTGCAGAAATGCAAAAAGCTGATCCTTACGTTACATGAAATTGCAAGGAGATCCAAATGGTCAAAACAATTTTGAGAAAGAAAAATTTAGAGGACTCACAATTTCTAAATTTTAAAAATTATTACAAAGAAGCCCTAATAAAAACCATTTGGGATTGGCATAAGGATAGTTATACAGATCAATTCAATATTTGAGAGTCAGAAATAAATTTATGTGTCTATTAGCAGCCAATTTCTGAAAAGGGTGACAAGTCCATAATAGAAAAGCAGCATCTTCATCAAAAGGTGTTGGCCCAACTGGACTTCCACATTAAGAAGAATGAAGCTGGTCCCCTACCTCGCACCATATAAAACATTAACTCAAAATGAATCAATGACATAAATGTAAGAGTTAACATCAAAAAACTTTTAGAAGACGACATAGGCATAAACATTCTGGGCCTTAGATTTGTCAATGGATTTTTACATATGACACCAAAGCATCAGTAACTATATAACTATATATATATGTATATATAATTAAATATATATATATTTGACTTTCAAGAGACTCATGTACCAGTTCATAAAGCATCAATTATTGTGAACGTTACACAGATTTAGGATTTCTTTAAGAATTTTATATTTTAGCCAGGCGTGGTGGCTCAAGCCTGTAATCCCAGCATTTTGGGAGGCTGAGGCGGGTGGATCACGAGGTCAGGAGATCGAGACCATCCTGGTTAACACGGTGAAACCCCGGCTCTACTAAAAACACAAAAAATTAGCTGGGAGTGCTGGCAGGCGCCTGTAGTCCCAGCTACTTGGGAGGCTGAGGCAGGGGAATGGCGTGAACCCGGGAGGTGGAGCTTGCAGTGAGCCGAGATCAGATCGCACCACTGCACTCCAGCCTGGGGGACAGGGCGAGACTCTATCTCAAAAAAAAAAAAGAATTCTGTTTTTTAAATTGTTATTGTGGTTAAATATGTATAAAATAAAATTTCCTATTATACCTTCTTCTCAATGTATAATACAAAAGCATGCATAATACAGTAGCAATGTATAATACAAAAACAATGTATAACAGGACAGATTGCATCGAAATGTAGAAGTATGTATATAAATTTGAAAGTCAAATATATGTATTTGACTTTACAAAATTAAAATATTTTATTTATTAAAGGATATGATCAAGAAAGTGAAAAAGTAAAGCTATAGATTGGGATAAAATATCTCTAAAACACATATCTTATGGAAATTAATACCTAAGATATAAAGAACTCCTAAAACTCAACAAAATAACATATGACCCAATTTATAAAATGACCCAAGGACTTGATAAACATCTATACAAAGAAGATATACAAATAAGCACATGCAAGCATGTCCAATATTGTTAGTCTTTAGGGAAACCTAAACTATAAGATACTACTTCATACCTACTAGGATAGCTATAATAAAATAAAAGAAAATAACGCGTGTTGGCAAGGATGTGGAGGAATTAGAACAATTGCACTTTCCTGGCAGAAATGTAAAATGGTGCAGTCACTGTTGAAAAGAGTTTTACGGTCTCTCAGAAAGCTACACATAGAATTACCATATAACCCAAACAATTTTAGACTTTGTTATATACCCCCCAAAACTGGAAACAAAGTTTCACATACTTGTATGTCACTGCTTAATGTGGCATTATTCACAGAGCCAAAAGATGAAAACAATCCAGGTGTTCATCAACAAACAAATGAATGGACAAAAGTTGATGTATATATATAGTAGAATATTATTCAGCCAGAAAATGGAATGAAGTTCTGATGTATTGCCATTAACAGGTATAACCTAGAAAACATTATACCAAGTGAAAAAAGCCAGACATAAAAGGACAAAAATATTTTCTGACACACTTGTATAAAATATCTACAACAAGTAAAATTATAGAGAAAGAGATTAGAGGTTCTCAGGGGCTGAGAGAAGAGAGAATGGAAAGTTATTGTTTGTTATGCAGTTCTATTTGGGTGATGAAAAAGTTTTAAAAATAGGTAATGATTATGGTTTCACAACATTGTGAATGCAACTCATGCTTCTGAATTATGCATTGAGAAAAAGGTCAAATACAAAATTTTATTTTATATGTATTTAAACACAATAACAATTTTAAAATAGAATTCTTAAATCCTAAATCTGTGTAATGTTCACAATAATTGATGCTTAATGAACACATACATGAGTTTCTTGAAAGGCAGAATTAACATTCAATTAAACTTTCCTACTTTATAGCACTGTAATATCTTCTTTGAAATTATTTATATTGGCATTTATTACTAAATAAAAGTGTATATTACATGTAACTGATAAGCATTATTATATGCTGGGGAAATAGAAGGTAAAACAGGATTGCATGTCTCAGGAAGCTTCAAAGGAAGAAAACAAATAGGGTGGAAAGAAGGACAGAGAGAGACAAGAGAATTGATAGAATAATTTTCTTGAGAGACAAAAAAATATGTAATTCAATACAAAGAGTAGATAGCAGAAGAAACAGCTACTTTATTATAACAGAACAGATTGCATCCAAATGTAAAATATGTATATAAATTTGATATTCAGAGAAAATGATTACTTGTCTAATAGAAAAGATAGAAATAGATTTTGAAGTGTATGAAAAATCTTTGAAAGATTTGAAATAGAATGAAGATTAGTTGACCTGATATCTTGCTAGAATTGAAGTGATGAGGGATTATTTCAATTTTGGGATGATCATTTTGTAGTAGGAATAATGTGTCCTGATATTTTATGTAGACAGAAATCAGCTTTTTCTTCAGATTAGTATAATGGAAAGAAAAAAAAGCACGGGCCTTTAGAATAATGTAAAAAATCTTATTGAACTATGAGCCATGGAATATAAGCTGAAAAAAGAATCATACTAAGAAGAGGATTTTTGAAATTGGTGATAACCTATGGCTTAATAAATTCAGGCTTCTGATAAAATCAGAGTAGGAATATTTGAATAAGTAAGCTGTAAGGTGGAAAGTAAAGGAGTTAAGGAATTGAATATTTGCATGATTGATTTTCCAGCTAAAATAATTATAGGTATAAAAAAGATATGTCCCTGGAATAGGTATCTGAAATGATGGTGAGGAATAGTTATTAGAAACAAGAAGTTCAAGAACAGAGGTATGGTATTGGATGCATCATTCACTAGAAGTTTTCAACAAAGATTAAAAAATAAATTAAGGTTAAGAAAAAGTCTGTGGGCCTGTTGCCAAAGTTTTAAATATGAGAACAGGGGCCCCAATATTGAATTTCAAAGATGATAACCTCAGGTAAAGGAAAAAATTGTGAAAATTGAAGTATAAGATCTTAAAGTGAGTATAATTTTTTTATTTAATTTTTCTTGGGAGGGAAGGAAATAAATAGTAATGTACAATTGCTTAAGTCTTTTGTACTCTATACCAATTATAACAGAATTCAGGTCATAGACTTTTTGTTTTTCTGTTTCTCTGTCATTGTCTCTCTCGCTCTCTGTCTCTTTATATATATACACATATATGGAAATCAATCTATATATTCCACATATATATATGAAATTCAATATATTAGTCTGCTTTAGTTTCTCCTAAAGCTGGGAAATACAATTGCAATATATATAATGCTAAATATGAGAATTATAGTCACCCTCCATCTTAAAGATATTTTCATGAGCTCATGAATCGCAGTAAAGTTTAATAAGTAGTATTTTCTCCAAACATTTTACATACATTATCTCATTTAATATTTAACAACATCTGAGATATAAATTTTAAACCAGTTTTGGACTTGAGAAAAAGAAGACTTAAAATGCCTAAATAATTTGAACATTGTCACATGGCAAGTAGAAGTAATAGTTGGGATTGAAACCCAAGTGCGCCCAGTTTTCCTGAATCAAAATCTATCTTCCATTTTGTTATTCTTCCTAATATGACTAGACAGATGCTTATTAATATGAAAGTTTCTATTATATATAAAAAGTCATTTTATTTTAGCCACAATTATAAAACAAAACACATTAAACCACAATGAATTGTAGGTTTTCCTAATGAACACAATTTGTAGCAGTTGTACAACACATTAGGTTTCTTTAGAGGACATGAAAACGTCGTTAGAAGTACAAAAATTACAATTACAAGAACTTTGTTTTGAGAATAATGATCCCCTTTGTCTCTTTTGGTTTGTCTTTTCCTCTGTCACCCCTAGCCTGTTAACATTGAATGAGAAAGCTAATAAATGTTTCTACATAATCTTACATTGCCTACAGAAAAAGTTTCATTATACCAGCATGGTTTTCATGTGATTTTAAACTGTATCTATGCATACCAAAACAACAGACAAATCTAGCTCATCCTATTTTATTAAATTACAACCATTTACCTCTTCTTTTCAAACTAAATTTGACCAATCTTCCAAACTCCAGCTAAAATTCTACCTTATATATGAAAACTTTCTCAATCCTATCAAGGAGATTAAACTAGTGCTTTCTTGGGGTCCATGATGTATATACTTCATTACTCAATTTTTCAGAATTTCGTTCATTCTTTCAGTCACTCACCCATGCCTAGATACAAGATCATTAGCTCCTCAAGATTAGAGAATGAGAGTTTTTATACTTTGAACTCAGCCTCCAGCATATAGTACTTGGTAGCTGCATAAAATGTCTTCATTGGGACACAACTTTTGTCTAAAGACAAAAAGTGATTTGATCAACAAAATTAGGAGTGACTTTATTCATTTCACAAAATGCCTACAAGGTAATTAAGATATGCATAATTAAACTAGTGGATAGAGAATCAAATGTCTCTGAACTGCAAGGAAGAAGTGGGAAAACGTGGAGGTTCTTGACACACCTTCATAAACAGTCACATATCTGGGAGATGTGGAAGCCCTTGTTTCGAAGGCAGGTCAGTCTTTTGAATAGTGTCCAATCCGTATTTAAAAATGTGTTCATTAGAAACCTCTGGACTGAATGGTGAAAATGAGGCAAGGCCTCATCTTGCTGGTAAATGGGATAACTGAAGGCTTTCTGTAGCTACAGAAAAAAAATTCCATGAGCGTGTCCAAAAAAACAAATACCCGTGATAGAACCTTCTACAACAAGGAGTTAATGAAAACCTGTGTGCTTCATATGACACAAAAGACATTTAGTAAATCCCTTACAAGTGGAATTGTGAAATGTCGGTTTTCAGTGCTCCATGTGTGAGGGCGATAATGTTATTTTTCTAGTCAAAGGTGATAATGATTCATTTTTCCTACTTAAATAAAACAGCTTTGTCACTGACAGTCAACTCCACTTCCCTGGGACCCTGAAATCTGCCGCAAAACTTGTATCACTTTACTTCACTGTCTCCACTGGGGCTTTTGAAGCATGTTAAAGCAGTAAGGTTTCATTCTCTATTTATGGAAAATGCACTACATAATAGGCTGAAGCTTGCTTAATTTCCATTTCCTGGGACTTCTCTGAAGAAGAAGAAAAAAATTCGCCTCACTGCTTCCTCTGCATATGGGGCTGCTCTGCACATTGTCTTAAGATACACTCTTTCTGCTTCATCTCATTATACAATGGGAAATGCTTTGACTACCTGATTGGTGTTGCTGTCTGGTACACTTAATTACTTTTGCACTGCAGTCATTAAAACCAAGTTTACAAGATTTCGACATATGAAATTAAGTGCTATAAGGGTACCTACAAATTGATGGGTATTACATGTTTACATATTAATATGATACTAATACTGTTTTTAAAATATTAAGAAATGGTTTATGAAATTTAGTAATGCTACCAAAGTTAAAGGATATAGTTAATTATGTGTAACTTTGAATTCTAGATTGATAGTTAAGCACACTGTTACGTCTTTCCACCCATCTGAGCTCCTAAATATGGTAATAACTTATTGATGTGCTAAACATAGAACTGTATTACCTACTCATGACGCCATGATTTACATTTTGAGTCTAGGTATTATTATTTTAGGTATTTTATTTATACCTTGTCTTGATTCAAGTGCACTTATCCTAATTGAATTTGATTTTGTCTCTTTGTAAAGAATTTAAGGCAACCATTTGAATTCTATTTCTCTTGTAATGGCCTACATAGAGACACCTCAAATGAATAAATGTGCCCTCCTCTATCAGGAAGAGTGATAACAATTCTGAAAAGCACTACTAATAATATCAGATGATAATTGAATCAAAGGAAACTGTTGTTCTCTTCACCGAGATGTAAGACAATTTCATTAGGCAATCTTTGAAAATTTTAATTAGTATGTGCAATATTCTGTGTTTAGAACCTCTGGATATTTATTGGCCTCTTTGAAATGAATTGATTGTTAAAGTCTGATTCTTAAAGAGGAAATTGCCAGATCACACAGTAGATTTCACAACTGATGTGACTACCTTCTTAGCATTCTTGGCTGAAGAGACAAATATAGCTTGTAAATATAAAATTAACTATGCATTTATTACTTTAAGTCCTTGCTTTATTGCTTCTCAGCCTTTTGGTTAAGATCATGTGAAGTCCTTGCTTTATAATATATACAATGAAAGTTAAATGAGTAATCTCTGAGTTAGTTCATGATTTGTGTGTATATTAATGTTTCCATACCTGGGAACTCTAATATGATAACAAATGTTTTACATTAAATTTTATTTTAATTTGAGGTCCCCAGAAAGACTTCATAATAAAATAAATACCTTCTGCTTAATCTTTAAATTTACGATTTGTCCATGCTTCCTTCCCCGTTTTTTTTTTTTTTTGTTATAGCCCAGATAAAAAGCCTCAAATATGTGATGATAAACCCAAATTGATTTCTATAATGCTTTCAATAAAAAGGCAGTTTATTTGGTTTCAGCAAGTACATGCAACAGCAGCCAGTGAATTCTGGCCCTGGGTTGGACTAGCATTGGGTAGCCATGTATCAAAACTTGTATAAATTATCAGAACTTGTAAAGATTGCTTTAATAGCCAGGCACGGTGGCTCACGCCTGTAATCCCAGCACTTTGGGAGGCCAAGGCGGGTGGATCACGAGGTCAGGTGATCCAGACCATTCTGTCTAACACGGTGAAACCCTGTCTCTACTAAAAATACAAAAAAATAGCTGGGTGTGGTGGCGGGCGCCTGTAGTCTCAGCTACTTGGGAGGCTGAGGCAGGAGAATGGCATGAACCTGGGGGGCAGAGCTTGCACTGAGCCCAGATTGTGCCATTGAACTCCAGCCTGGGCGACAGAGTGAGACTCCTTCTCAAAAAAAAAAAACAAAAAAAAACCGTGCTTTAATATAAAATGCCCAATGAACGAATATGAGAATGTGCTAACCTGAGTTAGGTCTCCTATCTAGAAAAACAAAATATGTTTAAAGATTGAGTGGTAACAAAATAACTCCTAAGCATTGATACTCATTTCCTAGCACATTTATTTATTCAGCATGCATTTATCAATTTTGTTCCTATATACAAAAATAAACAATTGTAAACAGAACACAATCAATTCCTCATGGTATGGATCAAATATTTAGACTAATGAAGCCTAGGCAAATATTTTGATGTATTACTACAGTTCATTTTAAAATATGCTAATTTATTTTCACACAAATCTCAATATCTGAACTTATTTTATTTCATCCAATACTGCCCAGCTCAGACTTTGGGTTTTTTTTCTGAGACCCAGAAAACATTTTTTAAACTGTGTATTAGACATTTACAGTTAGATGAGCCACAAGAACAACAGATACAAGGTTCCAAAACTCAAGTCATCATCTTACCAAGAAAACTTACTCCTCCTTTGGCATTCTAAGTTATGCTAAATGACAACACACACCACCAGAAGCTAAGATGTCACCATTGATTCCTTCTAATTACCATAAGCCTAACACAGAATCAATCACCAGGTTCTACTAATATAGCATCTAATATTGTCAGAAAAAAGCAGACAAAATATGTCTGCCTAAATGAAGATTAGGTGGATAATGAATAGAGATGTAGAGATACAGAGAAAATCAACAGCAGATGTAAGAAACAAATATCTCATATAGTATTATAGAAAGAAACAAGTGTTATGGAAAAATTTAAAAATAAAATTGAATAGTCTATTTTATGCAGTTAGAGAAACATACATATTAGAAAAATTTCAATTTTATTATGTAATTATTTCACTTCATGCTTTTTGACTATTTTAAAATGAAAATATTTATTTTGTGTATTGAACTTATAACTTTTAGTTGCTTTGATTTTTTTATTCTTAATCTTTTGGTTCAAGATAAAAATGGAACAGAAGAGTAGATTTACATATTTTTTTAAATGTCCTACTTTCAGTTTTTGAAGCCTCATAACTGCAGTGTTTCTGGTTTCTTCCTCAAGAGATGTGTTTGAAAATGACACAAAGCCACTGTCTTTATTCATGTTTCTTGCCGGCGTAATTGCTCTGAACAATACATCTTTATCTTCTGTTTTTAGTTGTTAGGTATTGGTTCCTGAGAAGAAAATAGTCTTTCTTACTAAGATAACAAAGTGTTGTTTGTTATAAAGACTTCTTCAAATGAAAGGTCTCCTTTCTACTGTTTTTGTTGAAAAGTCCCTTTAATCGAAAATCCATTTATCCCTCCCTACCTAAACAGATGCTACTTTGGTTTTTTGAATGAACAACCCAAAAAGGTATGCAATATTTGTTTTCCCCTTAGAGTATTTCTAGGGAGCATGTTATATTTACAGCTTGATCTACATTACTAAGCAATTGCTGAAATATATTTTTCTAAAGAAAAGCTTCTTTGTAGGTTTAGCATAAAGTCTCTCAGTATTTCAATCTGTGAATGAATAGATGGATAAATGAGCTTCTGTGAAATAGGTTGGCAGAAAAAGATATCTTATGTTTTTATGTTTTGTGCTAAGACAATATGGCAATAGAGTACTATTTTGATAAACAGGAAGACATAAATGCCTCAGTTTATTCAACTAAGATAACGCTGTCTTGCAATCTTTACATAAAAGATAAAAATTACTGCTCGCTCCTCTGTCTATATATATATGTGTGTGTAAATATATGTATACCTATATGTACATATATATACCTATATTTTTATCTAATATCCACACATCACAAAACATGATGCAAGTTGATAAACACTGATTATGTAAATATGAGTGTATACAGAAAACTAAACAAAATAGCTTTCTAACTTATACAGAACATTTTTTTTTTTTGCAATTCAAGTATTATTTTCTTTCAGCATAACTCAGCAGACTCAGGCATTTGCAGATTCCACTCAGAGTAATGTAAGAAAGCGCGGTGGAAGGATACATTTATCAAATGCCTATTTTAAGCTATTCTCCAAGATAAGGGCTTCCACAGTTTACATACGCTTGGTAACAACCCTGATGGATGTTAGACAAAATCTCTATTTCTTTTACAGTTCAGATAATTTTTGTCCCAGTAAACAATTCATAAAAGTTGTCACTGAAAACAATAAATAAAAATACTCACAAATAAAAATACTCCCACCAATGAATCCTCACCCTAAACTCACATGAGCACTGCCAACATTTTTATAGATCTATTTAGAGACTCACCAACATATTTTAAAACAAAGTGTTCTATAGATATTAGTCAATACAAGTAAAAGTAGTTACTCTGAGAAATAATAGGTACAGATTCAACTTTGTCCCACATAAAATATAGCCGCCTTTTTCATGCTCACTTTCACATCTGTGATTTAAACGTACATTGCTCTCCCAGATTGCTAATGCCTGGGCTGCTTTTAGCCTCCAGTTTGCCTCTTTCCAAACTTACAGAGCAGTCTTTCTGTCATAGAAAGCTAACCATGCCACTCACCTGATTCAATTATTTCAATTTCTGTAAAGTAAAATTAAAATTTCTTATCTCAGTGTAAATGGTTATCCATGACTTTCCTTTTGCTTAATTGAGCTATCATTTTCTTCGTAGTTTCTTCCATGTTACCAACATTTAAATCTTATTAAAACCCATCTATATTTTTTAGATTATTATCCTTTCTTACACTCTCCCCCTCTGTGATACTTTATCTCTCTGTAATCCTTCAAGATTCCAACACTGTATGAATTTCCCTTGACTAATTAAAGTGATATTTTCTTATTTCTCTGTAATCCTTGACTCAGTCATAGTTCTTTTCATTTGGTATTTTCATTGTTTTGGTATACCTTGCATATTGTACCTCTATTTTAATTTGCATGTTTTGGATTATATCTGGCAAAGAGAACTATTGATATGTATAATTAAATACCTTCCTGAAAAGAACTCTACTTTGGGTAATGAGTTAGATAAAGCAAAAATTCTTCATTGTCAGAAAAAATATAGTGATTTTCTGCTTCTGTTTCTTTCTCTGCCTCTTATATACATGCTCCATCCTTCTGTCCAGATGCTAATCTCTGCAGATTTCATCTCTCAGGCTTAGTTTTCAGCAGACATCAAGTTAAGTTCGACAAAAAGGAGGCATCAAAAGAAGATAAAGGGGAAGAAGAGTATAAAGGACTGGAGTATTTTATCCTTGTTTTCCTCTTGTTGTCCCTTTTGGGTGTTATTAACTTCCACTGTTGCAAGTCTTTGTGATGAATTCTCTTTCCTGCCAGGATCCTGGCTTTTAATCACACAAATGTATTGCATGGTTTAGTGATTGTTACAAGAGTGTATAAGAAAATTGAGAGCAGAAGGACAACTCAACATTGTGAGGAGTATTTCATCAAAACTCGGTGAAATATTGGGGACACATATAGCACTCTTTTGGTAGTCTTCTAGTGGAACAAAACACAAAGGCCCTGCAATGCTGGTCACTTGAAACTGGAAACTGCACCCTTGGATCATGCTTGCCTGAGAATATTTAGAATGGGAGCTGTGGGGCACACAGGAATTTGAATTCTGACTATGCCTGATGAGATGAGGTACTAAATCAAAAGTGTTAAGAGACTGTGGAATATTTGAAATCAAACTTGAAGTCCTACAAAAGTTCTTCATACAAACTTTCCTATCTTCCCTTCTAATACACTTCTTAGATACATATTTCAAGCATTCGTCAAACTAATCACTACCAGCAAAGAATGTATAATGTCTGCTATGAACTTTTTTAGTTATCTAAAATAATATCACTTATTTTTGAAGAGAGAAGGTAAAGGCCCTCCAAGAGTCTTAATTAAACTACAGAATTCAAGATGAGGGATATCACCCAGATGTTTAGAGATTTTCTTTTAGATATAGTGAATTTTTTGAAACAACAACACTATGTTAATCCTATTGTTATTGTTTCCTATGAAAGTGGACTGCTGCTCTAAAATCCTGTTTTGTTTTGTTTTTGTTTATGCTAATGCTAATTATGATTATTTTGTCATTTTTTGTTAAAGACGTAGCAGATTTTTTTTAAAGTTTCTGCTCTTACATTGTTACAGTGCTGATTTTTCATTTACAACTAGACAGTTTTCTTTAATTCTAATTTGTCACTCTAGAAGTTATTCAGTAGATTCGTCAAGTACTAATAGCTGTGTTACTGATGTACTTGGTAGCTGTTGTTCACACTCTGAAATGAGACTGCTGGTCTAGATTTTGACTCAATATCTTTAGCTTGAAAATTTTCTGTATTTTCCCTTTCCCCTTTTTTTTTCGTTCTCATTTCTCATATATTTATCTTAACCTTTCTATCTTCCACTCACTTCCTGTCTTTCTCTCTCTGGGTATCTTAAAAATAATTTTATATATAATGCATATTATTTAGATGCAGTCACAACTTTTAAAAAATATTTTGTATATTAAGGCCATGTGTGGAAATTCATTCAGTTAAAATGGTTATTGTTTATATAACACAGCATTTTAACAGGTGCTTTCAAAGTCATTGTGTTATTTGATAAACTCAACATAGATTTTATCATTTTACTTTTTAAAACTCAAAATAGTCATCTTTAATTTTATCAATACATAATTCAGTATTATTGAAAATTTTTCAATGGCTACCTATATGTATGTATTCATTTATTTTTGAGATAGGGTCTTGTTCTGTTGCCCATGCTGGAGTGCACTGGTGCAAACATGGCTCACTGCAGCCATAACCTCCTGAGAGCCAGCAATTCTCCTGCCTCAGCCTCCTGAGTAGCTGGGACTACAGCCTTATGCCATCACCCCTCGCTAATTTTTCAACTTTTTATTTTTTGTAGAGACTGGGTCTTGGCATGTTGCCCAGGCCAATCTTGAAATCCTGGGCTCAAGCAATCCTCCCCCTCAGCTTTCCAAAGTGTTGGGATTATAGGCATGAACCTCTAAGCCTACCACCAGTAGCTATTTATTAACAAAAAAAAAATGAGAGCAACAAAGAAAGTTACTATCCTTATGTATATTTGTGTACATTCTTATGCCTATTTTTACATTTATGGATATATTTGATCACATATGTCTAACTATATGCACTTATAGATATTCCCTTCTATGTGTTATATTACCTTCAAATATAATATTTATGTTTTATGCAGAAATTTAAAAAGTCAGCAGCACATTCAACATTTTTAA
This sequence comes from Pongo pygmaeus, assembly GCF_028885625.2. NCBI lineage: Eukaryota > Metazoa > Chordata > Mammalia > Primates > Hominidae > Pongo > Pongo pygmaeus. Next base: position 26,856,306 of record NC_072392.2, on the reverse strand, counting down.
ACAATTAATATTTTGTAAGCAATGAGTAATATCTGGGTTTTACAAGCAAATTTTCTCTTTTTAATTTATTTTATCTTTAATAAAGTAAGAAAAACTGAATGGCATTCCATTAATACCCATAACCACATTTTAAAAATTCAACTTATTTTTCCATAGACACACAAACTTATTTGTTTCCAAGACTTGGGTATTTTTTTTTTAGGAAATCTTGCCATTTGCAACAATAAAGATGAAACTGGATGAAATTATGTAAAGTAAAATAAGCCAGACATAGGAACAAAAATACTGCGTAATCTTATTTATATGTGGACTCCAAAAAAAATTAATTTATAGGTGGCAATCAGGGGTTGGAGGTTTGGGAAATAGTGAGATACTGGTCAAAGGATACAGACTTCCAATTTAAGATGAATAAGCTCTGGAGACCTAATATATACCATGATAACTATAGTTAATAATAATGTATTGCATACTTGAAATAAGACAGTAGATTTTAAGTATTGTTAACACACACACACACAGAGTAACTGTGGCAGTTAATGGATATATTTAGCTTGATTGTGGTAATGGTTTCACAATGTGCACATATACAAAAACGACACATTGTATGCCTGGAATATACACATTTTATTTGTCCATTATACCTCAATATAAAGAGTAAAAGAAGATGGCTTATGGTTTCAAAATAGTTACAACTCTTTATTTGACTAAAATAAATCAATATTTTTATTATTTTTATTATTTAATTGATAGCTTTTTTTTTTTTTTGAGACAGAGTCTCACTCTGTCACCCAGGCTGGAGTGCAGTGGCATGATCTCTGCTCACTGCAAGCTCCGCCTCCTGGGTTCACACCATTCTCCTGCCTCAGTCTCCCTGGTAGCTTGGACTACAGGCACCAGCCACTGCACCCGGCTAATTTTTTTGTATGTTTATTAGAGATGGGGTTTCACCATGTTAGCCAGGATGGTCTCGATCTCCTGACCTCATGATCCACCCGCCTCGGCCTCCCAAAGTGTGGGGATTACAGGTGTGAGCCACCACTCCTGGCCAATTGATAGTTTTTAATACTATTTTTAGAACAATGGCTGGCACATAATAATCTGTATTAATTTTCTTTCCTTTTTTGAAAATATATATACAACAAATTTATTTTAATAAAAGATTCAAAGGATGAGCCTTATTTAAGTTTATCTTTTTTCTATTCCTCATATCGCACTGTAATTCTATAGCTCTACAGCTTTGAAAGTTGCAAAGAAAGGGAATGGGTAGCAAGATTGGTAAATAAACTAATAAAAAATAAGTGCTTTTGAAACTTGTGGTATGTCTATTTTTAAATCTCTGTAATGCAGCTCATAGCTTAAAGGAAATCCTGTTTTGTAAAATGTTTCATAAGGAATTTCCCCTTGTGAAGTTTATATCTATAAAGTAGCAAAGGACAAAATAAAAGGAGTATTTATTTGACAGCCAAAGGGAATTGAACCTGGACAACACGAAAAGGGAGATATCATTTATGATTATATTAATAGAATTCTTTGAAAAAAATTAATTGAAGCAAAATTCATAGGGTTCAAAAACAATCAATTACTTACAATTCATATGTGTTACATCAAAGCTAATGTCATAGTTTGAACTTGAACTACCAGGTACATTTCCTGTTGTTCTGTAGTAATTCAGCCATGCATTTTAGCTATCTAAAGTGAAAGTCATTCATATTTCATATATTAAGCCATCAGCTAAACTTTCAAATAGATATTGAAATACTAAGTACAACAATCTGAAATGTTTGGTAAACTTTAGGGGGAAACAGTAAGCTCCTTTTTAATATTTATTTTTATGAAGAAAATTAACACCTCTACATTTTACTTATTTTTAAATCAATATATAATTTCTTTTGTTCAGATTCACTGTGTTTCTTTCTCAGATGTTTCTTTTTTCCCCCTCCAAAAATAATCATAAGACATCTTTATGACGTAGAATAATAATATATAAAAACCATAAATCACAAGTGAAACAATGGATGATTTTAAGTACATCAAATTTATAATAGTTTTTTTTATTTATGAGATCATAAAAATGTCAGACAAGTTACATATTGGTTGATGGTATTTGTAACACTTCTAAAGTATTAGTATGCAAATCAACAAAACCCCAGAAATCTAATTTGAGAAATAGACTAATGAAATGAGCAAGTGTGTTATGAAAACAAACAACAAACTCAATTGGCTATTAAGGAAAGAAATTCAAACTGATCAAAACTTGATATGATTTCAAATATATAGGTAATGCCAACCTACTTATCTGATTGACTTTTATTTTTAATTCTGAAAATATGAAATTTGTTACATAGGGCAATAGAAAAATTCTAGAGGTAGTGTACATGGTGCTAATATATTTGGGGAATTACTTGACAATATCTACTTAAGTAGAGAATATGAATAGCTGGTGACACATTAGTTCTACTCTTATGTATACACCCCAGATAAATTTTTTGCATATGTATACTAGGAGACATACACAAACTTTAAGCATAGCAGCATAAAGTTTAAAATTAAAAATTGAAATATAGGATATACTATTTCTGTTAAGGGCTGGCTAAGGTATTTGGCTAAACCCTCATCTAGAAAAAAAAGTCATGGTAAATGACTTAACAGTGAAAAAGACTTAGAAAACTGCTAAGCTAATATACAAGGAAGAATGAACAAACTTTTCTCCTGATAATACATATTAAGATTTCTTAAGGTGGATGAACTGTGACAGTGATGTTAAACTCAAAGTCCAGAGCAGACCTAAGACAGGAGTCATTTTCAGGCCTGTCCGTAGGTTTGCAGAACCTCAAGCAAACGTTTTTTTGTTTCTTTGTTTATTTTGCAGACAGGACCCCGTACATATAAACAATTTGGTCACAAGTGCATTAGAAAATCTATGATCTAATGTAAGATACTATTTTTAATGAATATTTAAAATAATAGAGAAGGGGTATATATTATTTTATTATCAGATCCATCCATGTAAAGATTCTTGGTTGTGTCCAGGCCCTGTACCTTTCTATTTAGGTTCGAGAAACATCTCCATGTTCTTTATTGACAAATAAAATAGTACTATCTCTGCTTTTATTTCTGGTTTTAGTTTTTGTATCCCCTCTCTTTGTTTCTTTGTTTGTCTAAATAACAGTGTGTCGTGTTTTTTTTTTTTTTGTTTTTACCAAGTATGAAGTTTTGGTTGTGTTGATTTTCTCTGTTTTGCCATTTTCTATGTTATTTACTTAAGCTGTAATCTTTATTTCCTTCCTTCTGCTAGCTTTGGCTTCAGTTTGTTGTTCTTTTTCCAGTTCCTTGGTAAAGTTAGGGTATTTATTGACTTTTTTTTAATGTACTCATTTACGGCTATAAGTTTTCCTCAGAGCATTGCTTTTGTTGCATCCTTTAAATTTAGATATGTTGTATTTTTGTTTAAATTCAACTCAAAGTATTTTATTATTGCCCATGTGAATTCCTCTTTCACCCATTGGTTACTTAATAGTAAGTTGTTCAATTTCCATGCATTTATAAGTTTTCCAGTTTTTATTTGTAGCTTTATTTTATAGCGATCAGAAAAAATAACTTGTATAATCTCAGTCTTTTTGAATTAAGACTTCTTTTCTAGTGTAACATATTGTATAGCCAAAAATGTGGATTCCTGTTTATACTTGTGTCCCTTCCCCCATGGAAGAACACCCTGTTTGCCCTTCTATTCTTTCCATAATGTGAGGACATGTAGATAGTGCTGTCTATGAGGGACGAGCCTTTGCTAGATACTGAATATGCTAGTGCTTCATCACCAGCGCTTCACCGTGGATTTCCCAGACTCCAGATCCAAGATAAAATAAATTTCTGTTCTTTATAAATTACCTATTCTCTGGCATTTTTTTTAATAGCAGCACAAACAAACTAAGACATTTGTGCCATTTTCCAATTTACTTTCTATATGGCCTATATTTATATATATTTATATATATGCACACCCATTCATACATTTATATACATTTACATATATATGCACATACACAAATATAAAAACATGTATAAACACATACTATTGTTCCTCATGTCTTTTAATACTGCCTTCTCTTGTGTTTGAGCAACTTCTCAGTGGTTAGTATGTGAATTTTAATTAATATCCTACATTTCTAACAATTGCGTTTGAATTTAGTTTCAATGATATCTTAAAAACTCTGCTCCTATACAGCTGTCATCACTTTTAGATTGCTCCTATTATACATTACATGTTTATACATTGTGTGTCCATCAACCTGTATTTATAGTTTTTGTTTTTAAATCATATAGGAAACAAAAAAGAAGTTACATCCAAAAATACTTTAATACTTTTGTACTTACCTATGAAGTTACTTTTGTTGAATTCTTCATTTTATGTATGTGTGTATTGTATATTTATTTATATGTGTATATATATATAATAGTATATTTATATGTGGCTTTGAGTTATTGTTTAGTGACTTAATTTCAGCCTAAAAGACTCCCATTAACATTTCTTGTAAGTCGTGTTTACCACTGACAAACTGCCCCAGCTTTTGAATATCTCAAAATGTCTTCATTTTTGAAGTTTAGTTTTGTCACAGACAGAATTCTTAGTAGACTGTTTTTTTTTCTTTCAGAACTTTAATCATCCCAATTCCTTCTGCTCTCCATGGTTTCTGGTAAGAAATCTTACTAAGAATCCATTTAGGCCAGTCACGGTAACCCTAGCACTTTGGGAGGCTGATGTGGGCAGATCACCTGAGGTCAACAGTTCAAGACCAGCCTGGCCATCATGGCGAAACCCCATCTCTTCTAAAAACACAAAAATTAGCCAGGCATCATGGCGCATGCCTGTAGTCCCAGCTACTCAAGAGGCTGAGGCACTTGAACCCGGGAGATGGAGGTTGCAGTAAGCTGAGATCGCCCCACTGTACTCCAGCCTAGGCAACAGAATGAGACTGCACCTCAAGAAAAAAAAAATCCATTTAATGTGATGAGCTGATTCTCTCTGGCTGCTTTCAAAAGTCTCTCTTTGACTGTGGCTTTCAAGGTTTTGGTTGTAATATGTCCTGGTGTAGATCTCTTTTTGTTTAACCTGTTGCATGTGTGTCTGCTTTCTTGGATTATGGATTACTGCCTTTGATCAAATTTGGGAAGTTTTTGCCCAACTCTTTACATATTCTTTCTGCCCCTTTCCCTGTTACTCTCATAATGTGTATTTTGGCATGCTATGTGGTGTCCCATAAACCCATCTGTTAATTTCCAGTTAATCTTTTATTTTTTTCTCTTCCTCAGATGGGATAATTTTAAATCTCTTATCTTCTTGTTTACTTATTTCTTCTGCCTGCTCACATCTGCTGTAGAACTCTCCTAATTAATTTCTCATTTCCATTATTATACACTTCAGTTTAAATCATTTTCTGGGTTCTTTTTACACTTGGACACAGGGTGGGGAACATCACACACCGGGGCCTGTCGTGGGATGGGAAGAGTAGGGAGGGATAGCATTAGGAGATATACCTAATGTAAATGACAAGTTAACAGGTGCAGCACACCAACACGGCACATGTATACATATGTAACAAACCTGCATGTTGGGCACATGCACCCTAGAACTTGAAGTATAATTTAAAAAAATATTTTCTGGGTTCTTTTTAAGTAGTTATAGCTCTTTATTGATATTTATCTTTTTGTATATTGTTCTATTGGTTTCCCCTCATTCTTTCTCTTTAGTTTTCTTTATCTCCTGGAATATATTTAAGATAATTGACTTAAAGGCCTTGTCTAGCAAGTCCAAAGTCTAGGTTTCCTCAGGCATGGCTTCTGACATGTTTAATTTTTTCTTTATAAGTTGGTCATTCTTTTCCATTTCTTTGTATGATTTTTAACTTTTGTGATTATTGAAAATTAAATATTTTGAAGATTGTAATGCAGTAACTCTAGGAATTAGATTATACATAATTCAAGGGTTTACTGATGTCAACTGTTATTTGCTGCAGTCATCTGACTTTAAAATGAATTCTCCAAACTATTTTTTGCAGATACTGTATTCATGTCTGTGTGTGGCCTCTGAAGTCTTTATTCTATTTTCTTAGTGGTCAGTTGATCACTTGACCAAGATTGGCTAAACATATGGAGAAAACCAATCAACAAATAAAATAAACATACAATAATCTCTCTCAGTCTGCAAATTCACTGTAAGCTGTGGCACTCCTTTAATGCTAAGACAAACCAGCCTTCATAATTTTGCATGGAACCCACAGATCCATCAGTTTTATAACTGTAGAATCATTTTAGGTCTTTTCTAAGCATGCATTCAGCTGTTGGTATATATGCGTGTTACACTCCAAATTCCATACTATACACAATATCTCTTCAAATTCTTTATCCACCAAGAATTTTTCTTCTTAGTTTTCCCCTTCCCAGCCTTTTGAATTTTTCTTTTACTTGCCCCATATGCCATCTCTTGCCTCAGACAACTATGAGTAGTTTATGTCTTTTAAGTACTTTTGACAGGCACCATCACTACCAAGACTATTGTTTCAGTCTGAGAGGGATGAAACAATGGTCAGCCACTGCATTGACTCCTCAGGGAAACACCAGATATGTCAAAATGCATACGCACAGTTTTTGAGAACAGATCCTATTAAATTCTAATACCAGCAAGCCATGCCAGAAATGTCTACTGCTGCCCCCACAGCTGCTTCCCTACCGGCAAATAGGGAGAAAATGGTAAGTGGGTAAGCGAAAGCACTACAATATTTTTCTACTGAAGTTTAGCAGCCTTTCTCTTTTTAAAGCACTCCTTCAATTACTGTAAGTTTTAAAAATTAGATTCTGGAGTTCTTGAAAAATGGATTCTGTCTTTTTTATTAGCTTAATGATTCCTTCATTGGACAGACAAATTATTTGATATCCCTACTTTGTTAGTTTCTGTTACATCACTCTGCAAAGGCTTTAAGGGAGCAGCAAATACAGTCTCAGATTTGAGTAAAGTGCAGGAGACTTCTGGGTTCCAAACTCTGCATGATAATTAAGCGGGCTGAGAAAGCTTCTCGGTTACAAACTTGGACCACTTTAATATACTATGATTGATACCCAAATGGAGAAGCCAAAAGCCAAAAAAGTGAGCCCAAAAGTTACAAAAACCAAGAAATGGGGAAATACTCCCTTGGAATAGAATAATATCAAGATCTTAACAATGTCAATGACTATTCCTTTCCCATAGAGTAACTAACCAGACAAAATGAAGGTGTCTATTATAGTTAATTCATCTTTATTTCACTTTATATGTTGAGTGTTTGGTGGACAGATAGTTTTTCTTTTTAGTTTAGATTTGTACCTTTCTTTTGAGTTTAGATCTCTGTATTAAGAAGAATTGCAAATGAGGAGTTACTGACTTGTTTGAATTATGCATGGTTCTAGATTTCAAATGTAATCCCATAATTAAATGTGATTCTGCTGTATTTTGTCAAAGATGGAAGCATTTCTATGGGAAAGTTACCCATCATTAGGATTAGAGATGGTCTGTAGCATAGTTATAGTAGTGGCCCCTAATTTATTCTTGCATCCCTGTACTTTTTGTGCAGACATTTTTACATTGACTCCTACTCTGCCCATGTGACTTGCATTGTGTAATGGAAAAGGAAGATCAATGGAAACAGAAACTTGGAAAAATGTTTATACCTTGGAGCTTACAGTCTCTTGATGCTTTTGGATGCTTCCTTACATTGATCAAGACTGGAATGAAAGACCAAACACCACATAGACTAGTTACTCCCATCAATTCAGCTAATGCTACTCACTCTCCAGAAACAGAGCTGTCTAAATGTCAGATGATTCTACATACATGGTTGCTCCCAGCTGGTGACAAAAGAACCTTTCATGTCATCCCAAAGCAAATAGTTTAACCACAGAATTATAAGCTAAATAAATGTTTATATTTTGAGGGAAGTTTTTTTTCAATATACAATAATAAAAAACTGATTTACCTTTCTTGAAGTAGGTACAAATTTTAATTTAAAAATAAATTATTTTGTTAAGGAATATTTTTGACCAATCTTTCATCACATATTATCTCCACCTTATTCCTATTCATCATTCCTCTTAAGACACAAACTAAATATTTATTGAAACAGTTTATACTATGCCTTAGTTTGTTGGAGCTGCTATAACAAAAATACCTTAGAATGGGTAATTTACGAGTAACATAAGTTTATTTCTTACAGTTCTGGAGACTGGAATGTCCAAGATCAAGGCACTAGCAGAATCAATGTCAGATGAGGGCAAAATTCTTCATAGGTGAAAAGGGGAGAATGAGCTCCCTTGAACCTCTTTTACAAGGGCACTAATCTTATCCATAAGAATTCTGCTGTTATGACCTAATCACACCCTAAAGTCCTCACCTCTTAATATTATTGCATTAATGTTTGAGTGTTGTCTTAGTTATGGAATATCTGAGACTGGATAATTTATAAGGAACAGAAATGTATTGGCTTATGGTTTTGGAAGCTGAAAAGTCCAAAACTGAGAGGCTGCCATGTCACAAAAGCTTTCTTGCTGCATCATCTAATGGTAAAAAGCAGAAGGGCAAAAAAGAAGAGATTGAACTTGCAGCCTCAAGCCCTTTTATAATATAGAATAATCTATTAATGAGGGTGGAGTTCTCATTATCTCAACTCCACCAATTAGGCCCCACCTCCCAACACTATTGTATTGGGGATTCTGTTTCCAACACATGCATTTTGGGGCACAGAGTCAAACCACAGAATTTCAACCCTAACTTCCAAACTTTGTGTTATTTTCAAAGTGCAAAACACATTCATTCCACCCCACTACCCACAAATTCTTACTCATTCCAGTACCAACTCCATAATTGAAATTCTCTTGTAACATCATGTGAGTGAGACTCAAATCATGATTTATCCAGAGGCATATTGCTCTCCAGCCATAAGCTTGTGAGGTAAAATGAGTAAAATCTTCACAAAACACAATAATGAGACAGGAATTTTATAGACATTCTCATTTCAAAGAGAGAAATAGCCATAAAAAGGGGGTTAACTGGTCCCAAGCAAGTACAAAACCCAATGGGAGAAACGTCACATCTTTAGGGTTCCAGAATAATCTTCCTTGGCTCCATTCCATACTTCTGCCACACTGGGGTAGAGGTTGGACTTCTGAAGCCTTGAAGGGCCAAAAACTCATGGTTTTGGAGGGCTCAGCCCATGTTGCAGCTGTCACGGGTCGAAGGTTCTTCTTGCCTGTGGTTCTCCCAAGGCTGGTGTTACACACAGCTAGCTCTGCAGTCCTGAGACTTGGTGACAACCCCACCCCTGTAACTCCATGCGGTACTGCCCTAATGGGGACTCTTTGCAGTGGCTCAGACCCTATGATTCTACAGGGCATTGGCCTAATAAAAGTTCTCTTCAATGGCTCCACCCCTGCTACAGGCTTCTGCCTTGTCTCTCAGGCTGTTTGTTGTATCTGTTGAAATCTAGATGGAGGAGGACATGCACCTACAGCTCTTGCATTATATGAGACTAAAGACTTAAATCCACATGGAGGTCACCAAGATTTGCTACTTGCATCTTCCAATGCTCTGGTGTGAGCCACACTTGGGTTATCTTGGGCCCTACCTGGGGTGACCAAGGAGCGTTGTGCACCAGAATGCAGGGAACAGAGTTCTGAGGTGGACCTGGGCAATGAGTTTATATAAGGCACCCCAGGTTTGCCCCCTGAAACCATTCTGCCATTCTTGAGCTCTGGGCCTGCAATGGGAAGAGCAGTCTAAAAGATTTCTCAAATATTTTTGGGGTCCTTCTCCCACTGTCTTAATAAATAACCTCTGGCTTTATACTATCCATACTCAACTTCTTATTAAACATTCTCTTGGCTACAACCTAGGTTCCCTCTACTAAAAATGCTTGTTCATTCTGTACCACAAGACCAAGGTGAAAATCCTTCAAATCTCTAACCACTTTTTTTTTTAAATTAAAATTCTGTCTTTACATTACGTTTTGTCCTGTTATTTTACTGTACAAAATTGAAAAAAAGTCACATAGCACCCTGAATGCTTTGCTGTTTAGATTATGCGTTCCAACAGATATGCTAGTTGATAGCTCTTGCATTCTGCCTTTCAAAATGCCCTTGGGCATGGAAACAATTAACCAAATCCTGAGTCACTTTATAATGCGTATGACCTTTCCTCCAGTTTCTAATAGGTTATTCCTTATTTCTATCTGAGACCTCATTAGTATTGGCTTTATCATTCATTTTCCTACCAACATTTTGATCAAAATCATTAGGTAATCTCTAAGATGTTTCAATCTTTCCTTACAGTTCTTTGCTTCTGAGCACTCAGCAATTCTGCTGAAACTCCTTAACCCTCTGTTTATTGCAATCTAGGGTTTTCTAGCATGTTTCTCCAAACTTTTCTAATCTCTATTCATTGTCAAGTTCCAAAGCCACTTTCACATGTTTATATATTTTTATAGCAACACCCCACTTCTCTGATACCAGTTTTCTGTCTTAGTTCATTTTTTACCTGAGACTAAATAATTTGTAATGAACAGAAATTTACTGACTCATGTTTTGTAGGGTAGGAAGGCTAAGATTGAGGGGCTGGATTCTGGCAAGGGCTTTCTTGCTGCATTATCCCATGACAGACAGTAAAAGTGAAGGAGAGGGTGGGAGAAAGCAGGAGATCAAACTTACAGCCCCAAGCCCTTTTGTAATAGGCATAATCCATCTGTGATACGCATCACACTCATGACTTAAAAACCTCCTGCATTAGTCCATCCTCACTCTGCTAAAAAGAACTACCTAAGACTGGGTAATTTATGAAGAAAAGAGATTTAATTGACTCACGGTACAACAGGCTGTAAAGGAAGCATGGCTGGGCAGCCTCAGGAAATTTATAATCATGGTGGAAGGCAAAGGGGAGGCAAGCATGTCTTACTATGGTGGAGCATGAGAGAGTGAAAGAAGAAGTGCTACACACTTTTAACAAGCAGATCTCATGAGGACTCAGTCGTTATTATGAGAACAGCAAGGGGGAAATTTGCCGACATGATTCAATCATCTCTCACCAGGTTCCTCCCCCAACATTAAAAATTACAATTCGACATGGGTTTTGGGTGGGGATACAAAGCCAACCATATCACCTCCTATTAGGCCTCACCTCCCAACACTTGCATTTGATATTAAGTTTCTAATGCATGCTTTTTGGGGAACATACTCAAACCATAGAAGATATCAACATATGAATTTTGGAGAGACATAAATATTTAGACCATAGCCATCCTATCCTGTATTTTTATAAAGTTTTCCCTTCTTTTTTGTCTCTGGACATCAAGAGGGATATTTTCTTTTCTTTCTTTTTTTTTTTTTTTTTTGAGATGGAATCTCACTCTGTCACCCAGGTTGGTGTGCAGTGGCATCATCTCAGCTCACTGCAACCTCTGCCTCCCGGGTTCAAGTGATTCTCCTGATTCAACCTCCTAAGTAGCTGGGACTACAGGAGCCTGCCACTATGCCCAGCCAATGTTTCTGTTTTTAGCAGAGATGGGGTTTCACAATATTGGCCAGGCTGGTCTCGAACTCCCACCCACCTCGGTCTCCCAAAGTGCTGAAATTACAGGTATGAGCCACCGTGACTAGTCCAGTATTTTCTATTTATATGTAACTCAGTTCACTATTATTCTGTTAGGATGTTTTAAATGACACTTTAGCCTTCTACTTGGTTCTTAATGTGATTATATTTTGGGAATCTTATATTATTGGATATTATGATTTGGATATTTGTCACCCCAAGCCAAATATGAAATTTGAACCCAAGTGCTACACGTGGGGCCTGATGGGAGATGTTTGAGTAATGGGGGTAAATCCAACATGAGTATATTAATTCCCCCCCTCTGGAGTGAGTGAATTCTCACTCTGTTAGTTTGCATTAAAGGAGATTGTTTAAAAGGACTTGGTACATTCTTGCTCTCTCTTGCCTCCTCTCTCATTATATGATTTCTGTACACATCACCTGCTGACTTCCCTTTGCCTTTCACTATGAGTGGAAGCAGCCTGAGACTCTCAACAGAAGCAGATGTCACCAGCAGCATGCTTCTTGAACAGCCTGTGGAACTATGAGGCAAATAAACCTCTTATCTTTATAAATTACTCAGGCTCAGATATTCCTTTATGACAACAAAAAACAGACTAAGACATTGTATTTTAAATCTACAAATAATTTATTATTTTAATAGATTCAGTTTTGTGGCAATATTATTTGTTCATTCATCTATATTGTGACATATATTAATCACAATTATTTTAATATTTGTGCTCAATCTTTCCAAAATCTAGATAATCTGCTGATGAATTTCTTTTTTGCCTCTTGGCTTTTCATTATTTGTCCACATCTCCTGGTATGTGTTATAATATTTATGAGTGTCATTTACTAAATATGAATAATAGGAGAAATACTTTGAGGCTTTCATTGAATATCAAGCACTTCCATAAACAAACACCCCATAAAAAAATTGGGCAAAGGACATTAACAGACATTTTCCTAAGGAAGGCATACATGCAGCCAGCCAACAAACATATGACAAAAATCTCAAAAACACTGATGATTCGAGAAACAAATCAAAATTACGATGAGATACCATGTAACACCAGTCAGAATGGTTATTATTACAAAATCAAAAAATAACAGATGGTGAGATTGTTGAGAAAACCAAATGCCTATACACTGTTGGGAGGAGTGTAAACTATATCAGCCATTGTGGAAGGCAGTGTGGTGATTCCTCAAACACCTAAAGACAGAAACACCATTTAACCCAGCAATGTCATTACTGTGTATACACCCAGAGGAAAATAAATAATTCTGTTATAAAGACACATGCACACATATGTTCATTGCAGCACTATTCACAACAGCAAAGACATGGAATCAACCTAAATGCCCATCACTGACAGACTGGATAAAGAAAATGTGGTACATATACACAATGGAATACTATACAGCCATAAAAAAGCACAAGAACATGTTCTTTGCAGGGACATGGATAGAGCTGGAGGACATTATCCTTAGCAAACTAACCCAGGAACAGAAAACCCAACCCCACAAGTTCTTACTTGTAAGTGGGAGCTAAATGATGAGAACACATGGACACATAAAGGGGAACAGCACACACTGGGGTGTTTCAGAGGGTGGAGGGTGAGAGGTGGGAGAGGATCTGAAAAATTAACTAATGGGTACCAGGCTTAATACCTGGGTGATGAAATAATCTGTGCAAAAATCGCCATGATACAAATTTGCCTATGTAACAAACCTGCATTTGTACCTCTAAAACTAAAAAGTTTTTTTAAAGAAAGCATTTATTAACTTTAAGCTTTTTTTTTTAAAATTATACTTTAAGTTTTAGGGTACATGTGCACAATGTGCAGGTTAGTTACATATGTATACATGTGCCATGCTGGTGTGCTGCACCCATTAACTCGCCATTTAGCATTAGGTATATCTCCTAATGCTATCCCCCCCCTCCCCCCACCCCACAACAGTCCACAGAGTGTGATGTTCCCCTTCCTGTGTCCATGTGTTCTCATTTTTCAATTCCCATCTATGAGTGAGAACATGCACTGTTTGGTTTTTTGACCTTGCGATAGTTTACTGAGAATGATGATTTCCAATTTCATCCATGTCCCTACAAAGGACATGAACTCATCATTTTTTATGGCTGCATAGTATTCCATGGTGTATATGTGCCACATTTTCTTAATCCAGTCTATCATTGTTGGACATTTGGGTTGGTTCCAAGTCTTTGCTATTGTGAATAGTGCCGCCATAAACATACGTCTGCATGTGTCTTTATAGCAGCATGATTTATAGTCCTTTGGGTATATACCCAGTAATGGGATGGCTGGGTCAAATGGTATTTCTAGTTCTAGATCCCTGAGGAATCACCACACTGACTTCCACAATGGTTGAACTAGTTTACAGTCCCACTAACAGCGTAAAGGTGTTCCTATTTCTCCACATCCTCCCCAGCACGTGTTGTTTCCTGACTTTTTAATGATTGCCATTCTAAATGGTATGAGATAGTATCTCATTGTGGTTTTGATTTGCATTTCTCTGATGGCCAGTGATGATGAGGATTTTTTCATGTGTCTTTTGGCTGCATAAATGTCTTCTTTTGAGAAATGTCTGTTCATATCCTTTGCCCACTTTTTCATGGGGTTGTTTGTTTTTTTCTTGTAAATTTGTTTGAGTTCATTGTAGATTCTGGATATTAGCCCTTTGTCAGATGAGTAGGTTGCGAAAGCAGATTTTAAGCAGATCATTTCTACCCATTCTGTGATTGATCTAATCAAGTTTTAATTTTGCTCTCTCAGTAGGTATGTCTTCTTACTATTTGCTCTTACACTTGAAGTACCACTTAGAAATATGGGCCATTATGATATAAACACAAGTTTGTCAATTAAGGCTAAATTACTATCTCTCTCTTTCTCTGTTTCTCCCAAATTAAAAATCACAGTAGGATATATGTTTTGAAAACTTTATCCTTACCTCTACATAACACCATAAAGAAAAACCATTTTATATGGATTAGAGATCTAAACTGGGAAATAAACCGCAAAACTCCTAGAGAAAAAGAGAGTATTATTTTCCATACCTCAATATAGGTGAAATTTTTAAAAATAAAAAAAGAAAACACTATAAATTAACTATCATAAAATTTAAAATACCTGTCCTAAACAAATACAATTAAGAAAGTAACAAAAAACAAATGAGAGAGAGTACAATTCAGATATAATGATATAGCACTAATTCCATTGCATATATGTATATATATAACATAGAACTCATACTGTGATATTGTATCCACACACACATACACAGTCAATTCAGTAGAAAAATAGGCAAAGAACTTTATTAGAAATTGCATAAAAGGCATTTCCTCAAAATGTAAAAAATATAATAGTATATACACCTCAATGGCTAAAATGAATAAAAAACAAATTACTAAAAGATTTCAACAATGTACTATTCAAATACAAAACAGGTATCTTTCTCAGAGGTCTGTAAGTAGTGGATGGTAATAAAATAGTTCCAGAACAGCATTTAAATATCACATTCCTTAGATGTTTATACTTTTAATAAATATTTCTCCATACGTTTATCTTTCTAATACTTATGTATAGTTACACCCTTTATGGATTGTTCTAGTAGGTACTCTTTTCTAATTTGCATCTTTTTCAGCACATTAATTTGTCATCCAAAGTTGCCAAACTACTTGGGTATATTAATCCACTGAAATTTATCCACTAAAATTAGGCATTATACAAAGAAAGGATTCTGCAACATGATGGAATTGTCAATTGATGGCAAGATGGATGAAAAAATAAAGATCTTTTAGTTTGACTTTTGTTATACCTGATATTTAAACATACATAGAAATATACCCAGTTTTCAGTCTCTCAATTTAGAGGACACAAGAGAGACAACAGTTTGTAAACAATTCACAAGTAAGTAATATATTAAACAAAATGCTAGTTACACCATTTGCATTGAAAAATACAATTTTCACAAAGAGCAAAAAAATCAGGAAAGACAAGCTCATTCTTTGCTTAGGCCAATTTACATGAAGACCCATATCGTAAACTGAGACTACTTGATCCGAACACAACAGTCTTATGATTACATTGTTTATTAAAATAGATAATAAATTTGCAAAGTATATATTAGGAATATGAATTTTAATAACACTTTATTAAAACACTTGAAATAGCTTTTGATTCTTTAGAATTTTTTAATGTTTTTTTTATTAAAGATGTGACTATAATACTGAGTGTATCTTCTCATGAGAAAGAATTTCAGGACAAAATCTCACGCTTGTTTGAGGCCTGGCCATTTGATTTTGAATACACCCTGGCTCTCAGCAAACACTCGGAAGTGCACAGTTTTTCCCCATTATTCTACTTGTACATGGAAAGACTGGCATAAAACAACTGTCCCAAATTGTCATCTGTGGTCAACAGTTTATATGTTACTTAAAGTCAGAGGGCAGAAATTCCTCAAAGTACCTCACAGGGCAGTCATTCTAATCATAGCATCTCTTTTGCATCTTGTTGGTATTTGTAGAGACATGAAGTTCAGATAAAGTTATGCCACTATGACCTGCACTGTGGGCAACATCAAATAGTTTAAGATATTTTACCTTTCACCTGGGTCTGTGGTTTCTATGCAATATTTACCCTTGTGCCAATCCTGAAGTTATCATTTTACTTAGCAATGTAATGTAAACAGTAAGGGAACAATGACAACCAATACAATAAATGTTAGTGTTTTTTAGTTAGAACATAGATTTGATAAAGTATAGAAAAAAGTATTTTAGTATCTCAATTAAGTAAATAATTTTCAGTAATATGTATCTATTATTGAAATAGTTTAGCCTCCATGTTCAAATAGAATTGAACACTTAAGCACAATGAGAATCTTGAGAACTAAATAAAATAAATAATAATCTTAATGAAAATTGTCAAAAAAAAGTTAGACATAGTCCTTGACCAAAAGAACTAAACATTTTAAAAACATATTTCTTCTTTGAAAATAATATTCACCATACATCAAACATTTACACCATTATTTGACACATTCTTCTTTCTATTTCTAGCATTGTTGAATGTGCAATTTTTTTTCTCCGTCTTTCTATCAGGCTTGAAGTCAATACACAAAGCTGCTTGTGGAAAAGGTTTGGCAGCTACAGCCACCCAGATATAAATATATATGTGCTGTTAGCTCTGGCAGCTGGGTCTATGTATGCTCCCCAGTTACAGTTCTCGTCTGACCTCATGATTGCCTCCACTGTTAGCTGTGGTGACAGCTGTTCCACTGTATTGAGGTTTGGTCTATTATTATTTATTGCAACACAGGCCAACACAGTTAAGTAGCTCTATCTACTAGATGTAATTGTGCTGAACAGATTTCTTGCCCCAAAATCCCTGATCTGGAGAATATGATATTAAGGAACCAGAGGAGCCCACAGTCAGCAAAACCAGGAGGAACATTAACTTTTTTCATCCTGTACTTATTAGAGGCCCTCCCTTTATCTCTTCTGCACATCAACAATATAAAGTATAAACTGGGAAACTGTATTTTTTTAAAGTTTTGTAACAAAAAGGCGTACATTGTGGTTGTTTAAAGCAAAACTCAAGAATTCAAATTTGCATTATCACTGTAAGAATTTTAACAAATAGAACTCTTGCAATGAATTATAAAGTGTAAGTTTAGGAGACATAAAATGAGAAAATTGACATAATCCAATGAGTACATTTATATTTATAAATTTCTTCCTAAGCACTGTGTTGAAAGCATATCACAAAAATTTTATTTTGTGATTTTATTATTTTTTAGTATGACACACTTTCTAATTTCCCTTGTGATTATTTGCTTTGGCCAGGTATTATTTATAAGTGTCATTTCATTTAAAATCAAGTGAGGATTTTTTAATGTCTTTTTATTATTGATTTCAAATTTAATTTTATTAGAAATAGACAACATACTCTGTAAGATTTTAATCTGTTGAGATAATTTTACATATTTTTTGACACAGTATGTGATCTAACTTAGCATATCATGGGGACATTAAAAGATGTTCATTTTATAGTTCTTCGATTTAGGGTCTGATGTGGTTTGGCTCTGTCCTCACCCAGATCCCATGTTGAATTGCAATCTCCAGTGTTAGGGGAGGGAGCTGTTGGGAGGTGATGGGATCATGGAAGTGGATCTCCCCCTTGTTGTTCTCATGATAGTAAGTTCTCATGAGATCTAGTTGTTTGAAAGTGTGTAGTACTTCCCCCTTTGTTCTGTCTCTTCCTCCAGTCATGTGAAAATGGCCCTTTTTTGTCTGTGCCTTCCATCATGATGGTAAGTTTCCTAAGGCCTTCTCAGCCATGCTTTCTGTACAGACTGTGGAACTGTTAGTCAATTAAATCTCTTTTCTCCATAAATTAGCCATGTCTTTATAGAAGTGTGGGAACAGACTAATACAGAAAATTGGTACCAGAAAAGTGGACATTGCTATAAAGATACCTGAAAATGTGGAAGCGATTTTGGAACTGGGTAATGGGCAGAGGTTGGAAAACTTTGGAAGGCTCAGAAGAAAACAGGAAGATGAGGGAAAGTTTGGATCTTCCTAGAGACTTTTTAAATTGTTGTGACCAAAATACTGTTAGAGTTATGGACAATGAAGTCCAGGCTGAGATGGTCTCAGATGGAGATGAGGAACTTATTGGGAACTGGAGTAAAAAGGTTACTCTTGCTGAGGTTTAGCAAAAAGACTGGCAGCATTATCCCCCGTCCTAGAGATCTGTGGAACTTTGAACTTGAGAGATGGTTTAGGATATCTAGTGGAAGAAATTTTAAGCAGCAAAGTATTCAAGACATGGTCTGGCTGCTTTTAACAGCATACACTCATATTCAAGAGCAAAGAGATCATCTGAAACAGGAACTTATATTTAAAAGTAAAGCAAAGCTTAAAAGTTTGGAAAATTTAAAGCATGGCCAAGTGGTAGAAAAGAAAAACTTATTTTCTGTGGAGGAATTCAAGCAGACTGCAGAAATTTGCAAAAGCAGAGAGGCACCAAATGTTAATACCCAAGACAATAGGGAAGATGCCTCAAAGTCATTTTAAAGACCTTCATGACAGCCCTTCCCATCACAGGCCTGGAGACCTAGGAGGCAAACATTGTTTTGTGTGCCAGGCCCAGGGCCTCACTGTTCTGTGCATCCTGGGGTCATGGTGCCTGCATCCCAGCCCCTCCAGCCCCAGCTGTTACTAAAAGGGGCCAAGGTACAGCTCAGGCCACTGCTTCAGAGGGTACAAGCTGGAGGCAACCAAGGCTTCCACATGGTATTAAGCCTGTGGGTGCACAGAACTGAGGTTTGGGAGCCTCTTCCTAGATTTCAGAGGATGTGTGGAAACACCTAAATGTCCAGACAGAAGTCATCTCCAGGGATAGAGCTCTTTTGGAGAAGCTGTACTAGGACAGTGTGAAGGGGAAATGTGGGTTTGGAGCCCTCACACAGAGGCACTACCTAATGGAGCTGTGAGAAGAAGGCCACTGACTTTCAGACCCCAGAATGGTAGATCCACCAACAGTTTTCACAGTGTGACTGAAAAGAGCTACAGGGAATCCATGCCAACCCATGAAAGCAGCCACAGGGGCAGAGCTGCCCCAAGGCCTTGTGAGCCCACCCCTTGTGTCACTTGGCCTGGATGTGAGACATGGAATCAAGGAAGATTATTTTGGAGCTTTAAGATTTAATGACTGCACTGCTCAGTTTTGGAGTTGCATGGGGACTGTAGCCCCTTTGTTTTTGTCACTTTCACTCTTTTTGCATGGAAATTCATACCCAATGACTGTACCCCAATTATATCTTGAAAATAACAATTTTTTTTTAAATTTACAGTCTCAAGGCTCACAGGTGGAAAGGACTTGCCTTTTCTCAGATGAGACTTTAGACTTTGACTTTTGAGTTAATGCTGGAATAAGTTAAGAATTCAGGAGACTATTAAGAAGGCATAATCATGTTTTGAAATGTAAGAAGAACATGAGATTTGGGAGGGTCCGGGACAAAATAATATGGTTTGGCATTGTGTGCCTACCCAAATCTTAAATTGAATTGTAATCGCTATTGTTGAGGGAGGGACCTGGTGGGAGATATTGAATTGTGGGCGTGGATTTCTCCCTTGGTGTTCTTGTGATAGTGAGTGAGTTCACATGAGATCTACTTGTTTGAAAGTGTTTAGCACTTCCCACTTCTATCTCTTTCTCTCTCTCTCCTGGTGTCCATGTGAAGATGTGCTTGCTTCCCCTTCACCTTCCTCGATGATTGTAAGTTTCCTAAGGCCTCCTCAGCCATGCTTACTGTACGGCCTGGGGAACTGGGAGTCAATTAAACCTCTTTTTTTCATAAATTAGCCAGTCCCAAGTATGTATTTATAGCATTGTAAGAATGAACTAATACAGGGTCCAAGATATTAATAAAATGAAAATGTTTAAGTACTAAGTACATACAGATAATTTATACTTTTATGGATTCAGTTATTTTTAAAAGTAGATTCTAAAATGGGGAGTCTTAATGTATGTAAATGTCACTGTGGATTTGTATTTTTCTCCCAATAGTACTGTTAGCTATCTCTGTGTATTTTGAAGCTTTGCATTTAGCAGCATACTCATTTTGATGTTATGCTAATTGAAGTAATTTGATTATCATCATTGCAAAATATCCATTATTTTGGTAATATTCATTTTCTTGACTTCACTGTTGCTTCAATAAATATCATCACACTATATTTCATTTGCATACTGTATGCATTGGAAGGCTTATCTTGCATTTAGTCTCTACATATCTATATTTAAAGTATGCCTCTTATAGGAAGGATATACTGCCTCTCAGCAGTTTTCCCAAGTCTAACAATCTCTAGTTTTTAATTTCAAAGGTTAATCCATTTGTATGTAAGAAAATGTTAATGTTATATTGTTTCTAATATTTTCTTAGTTGGTTTTATTTGACTCATTTGTTATTGAAAAGATCATCTCATCTAAATTTTCTGTTTTTTCTCGGCTCAATCCAATATATATTTTAAATTTTTAAATAATACATAATAGACGTGCAATATTTGAGGTATATATGATAATTTAACACAATCACACAATTTGTAAGATCAAATCAGTTGAATTGGAACGTTCATCATCTTAAATGTTTATATTTTCTTTATGCTGGAAACACTTGAATTTTCCTCTTCTAGCTATTTTGAAATACACAATAGTTTATTGGTAACTATATTTACCCTGCTGGTCTATCAAACACTACTTATTATTTCTTCTGTCAAATTGAATATTTATTTCCATTTATCAGCCTTTCTTCATCTTCTGCCCCCTTGCATTCCTGGCCTCTGATAACCACCAATCTAGTCTATCTTTGATAAATCAATTTTTTTTAGCTTTCAATTATGAGTGAGAACAAATAATATTTGTCTTTGAATATTGATTATTTCAAATCCTCTCTTCTAGTTTCTGTGAAATACATAATATATTGTTGCTAACTATAGTCACTCTAATCTCCTATTGAACATTAGAATTTATTTTTCTACTTAACCGTATGTTTGCACCCAATAATGAATCTTTCTTTAATTCCCCCTCTTACACACAAACCATTCTCAACCTGGGGAATCTATCATTCTATCTTTTAACTCCAAAATTTCATTTTTTTATTTCAGTTGATTTCTAGGGAACAGGTGGTATTTGGTTACAGGAATAAGTTTTTCAGTGGTAACTTCTGAAATTTGGGAGCACCCATCACCTGAGCCATGTACACTGGACCCAAAGTATAGCCTTTGATTCTTCACCCCACTCTCAGTCATTTCTCTGAGTCCCCAAAGTCCATTGTATTACGTATTTGTGTCCTTATAGTATATCTTCCAGTTATAAGTGAGGACATGTGATGTTTGTTTTTCCATTCCCGAGTTACCTCATTTAGAATAATGGTCTCCTATTTCATCCAGGTTACTGCAAATGCCATTATTTCATTATCTTTTATTGCTGGGTAGTATTCCATGGTATATATACCATAGTAAACCACTCTTTGATTGATGGGGATTGAGGCTGGTTCCATAATTTTGCGATTGTGAATTGTGCTGCTATAAATATGCATGTGTGGGTATATTTTTCGTAGAATGACTTCATTTCCTCCAGGTAGTTACCCTGTAGGGGGCTTGCTGGATCAAATGGTAGATCTACTTTTATTTCTTTAACAAAACTTCACACTGTATTCCATAGTGGATGTACTAGTTTACATTCCCATCAAGAGTGTAAAAGTGTTCCCTTTTCACCACATCCACACCAACATCTATTTTTTTTAAATTTTTTTATTTTTATTTTTTCTGAGATGGAGTCTTGCTCTGTCACCCAGGCTGGAGTACAGTGGCATGATCTCGGCTCACTGCAAACTCCGCCTTCTGGGTTCAAGCAATTCTCCTGCCTCAGCCTCCTGAGTAGCTGGAATTACAGGCATCCATCACCATGCCCAGCTATTTTTAGTATTTATAGTAGAGACAGGGTTTCACCATGTTGACCATGCTGGTCTTGAACTCCTGACTTCGTGATCCACCTGCCTCGGCCTCCAAAAGAATTATGGCCATTCTTACAGGAATAAGGTGGTATTTCATTGTGGTTTTGATTTACATTTTCCTAGTAACTGGTAATGTTGAGCATTTTTTCATATTTGTTGGCATTTGTATATCTTTTTTTGAGAATTGCCTATTGTCTTAGTTCACTTTTTGATAGAATTGTTTGTTTTTTACTTGCTGATTTGTTTGAGTTGCTTATAGATTCTGAATATTGGTTCTTTGTTGGATGTATAGATTAACAAGATATTCTCCCACTCTGCAGGTGGTGTGTTTACTCTGCTGGTGATTTCATTATTGCACAGAAGCTTTTTAGTTTAATTAGGACCTGTCTATTTATCTTTGTTTTTGGTTGCATTTTCTTTCCAGTTCTTGGTTATAAAGTCTTTGCCTAAGCCAATGTCTAGAAGGATTTTCTAATGTTATCTTTTAGAATTTGTGGTTTAAGGTCTTAGATTTAAGTCTGTGATCCACCTAGAGGTGATTTTTGCATAAGGTACAGATGAGGATCTAGTTTTATTCTTCTACACATGGCTTGCCAAATATTCCAGCACAATTTGTTGAATAGGCTGTCCTTTACCCACTTTTAAGTTTTTGTTGGCTTTGTTGAAGATCAGGTGACTGTAAGTATTTGGTCTTATTTCTGCATTCTCTATTCTGTTCCATTGGCCTATATAAGTGTTTTTATACCAGAACCATATTGTTTTGGTGACTATGGCCTTATAATATAGTTTGCAGTTGAACAATGTGATGCCTCCAGATTTGTTTTTTGTGTGTGTGTGTGTTTTTTTTTTATTTATTCTTGTTTTGGCTATGCACACTCTTTTTGGGTTCCATTAGAATTCTATAAATGATTTGATTCTCCACTTGGTCACCGTTAGTGTGTAGCAGAGCTGCTAACTTGTGTACATTAATTTTGTATCCTGAAATTTACTGAATTCATTTATCAGTTCTGGCAGCTTTTTGAATAGGCCTTTAGGGTTTCCTAGGTATACAGTTATGACATAAGAAAACAGTGAAATTTTGACTTCTTCTTTACCAATTTGGGTGTCCTACATTTCTTCATCTTGTCTGATTGCTATGGATAGGACTTCCAGTATTAACTTGAATAGAAGTGGTGAAAGTGGGCATCCTTGTCTTGTTCCAGTTCTCAGGGGGAATGATTATAATTGTTTCCTATTCAGTATAATGTTGGCTGTGGGTTTATCATAGAATGTTCTTATTACCTTAAGCTATGTCCCTTCTATGCCAATATTGCTGAGGGTTTTAATAGAAAGGAATGCTGCATTTGGTCAAATGAATCTATTGAGATGATCATGTAATTTTTGTTTTTAATTCTGTTTATGTGGCATATCATATTTATTGACTTGCAGATATGAATCCATCCTTGCATCCCTGATATGAAACCCACCTGATCATGGTGGATTAGCATTTTATTATGCTGTTAAATTTGGTTAGCTAGTATTTTGTTTAAATTTTTGCTGTGTTCATCAGAGATATTGGTCTGTATTTTTCTTGTTTTGTTATGACCTTTCCTGGTTTTGGTACTAGGGTGATACTGGCTTCATAAAATGATTTAGGGAGGATTCTGTCTTTTTTTGTCTTGTGGAATAGTGTCAATATTTTTTGTACCAATTATTTTTTGAATGACTGATAGAATTCAGCTTTGAACCCATCTGGTACTGGACTTTTTTTTGTTGGTAATGTTTATATTAACATTTCAGTTTTGCTGATTGTTATTGGTCTGTTCAGAGTTCCTATTTTTCTCTTGTTTAATCTAGGAGGGTTGTGTATTTCCAGGAATTTATCATCTCTTCTAGGTTTTCTAGTTTATGCACATAAAGGTGTTTATGGTAGCCTTGAATGACCTTTTGTATTTCTGTGGTATCACTTATAATATCTCCTGTTTTATTGCTAATTGAGATTATTTGGATCTTCTCTCTTCTTTTCTCAGTTACTCTTGCTAATGGTCTATCAATTTTATCTTTTCAAAAAACTAACTTTTCATTTCATTTATCTTTTTTTTTGTTTTAATTTTATATATTTCTGCTCTGATCTTGGTTATTTCTTTTCTTCTGTTTGGTTTCACTTTGGTTTGTTCTTGTTTCTCTAGATCCTTGAGATGTGACCTTAGATTGTCTATTTGTACTCTGTCAGACTTTTTGATGTAGATATTTAATGCTATAAACTTTTCGCTTAGCACATTTGCTGTGTCCCAGAGGTTTTGATAGGCTGTATCACTACTATCATTCAGTTCAAATAATTTTTAATTTCCACATGATTTTATTGTTCACCCAAAAATCAATCAGAAGCAGGTTATTTAATTTTCATGTATTTGCAGGATTTTAAGGGTTGTTTTTGAGTGTGATTTCCAATTTTATTCCACTGTGGTCTGAGAGAGTACTTGTTATAAATTCAGTTTTCTTAAATTAGTTGAGACTGTTTTGTGGCCTATCATATGATCTTTCTTGGAGAATGTTTCATATGCTGGTGAAAAGAATGTCACACCGGGTGTTGCGGCTCACGCCTGTAATCCCAGAACTTTGGGAGGCTGAAGTGGGCTGATCACATGAGATCAGGAGTTTGAGACCAGCCTGGCAAACATGATGAAACCCCATCTCTACTAAAAGTACAAAAATTAGCTGGGCGTGGTGGCACACACCTGTAATCCTAGCTACTTGGGTGGTGGAGCCAGGAGAATCACTAGAACCCAGGAGGTGGATGTTGCAGTGAGCAGAGATCGTGTCATTGCATCATTGCACTCCAGCCTGGGCAACAGAGTGAGACTTGGAAAAAAAAAAAAAAAGAACATATATTCTGCAGTTGTTCAGTAGAATGTTCTGTAAATAACTATTAAGTACATTTGTTCTAGGGCATAGTTTATGTCTATTGTTCATTTGTTGACTTTCTGTCTTGATGACCTGTCTAATACTGTCAGTGAAGTATTGAAGAGCCCTACCATTATTATGTTGCTGTCTATGTTATTTCTTAGGTCTAGTAGTAGTTGTTTTAAAAATATGGACGCTCCAGTGTTAGGTGCATATATATTTAGTATTGTGATATCTTTCTGTTGAACTACTCCTTTTATCATCACAGTTCTTCTTTGTCTTTTTTGACTGCTGCTGCTTTAAAGTCTGTTTTGTCTGACGTAAGAATAGCTGTTCCTGTTTGTTTTTTGGTTTCCATTTACATCGAATATCTTTTTCACCCCTTCACCTTAAGTTTATGTGAGTCCTTATGTGTGAGGTGAGTCTCTTGAAGATAGCAGATATTTGGTTGGTGAATTATTTTCCATTCTGCTGTTCTGTATCTTCTAAGTGGAGCATTTTGTCCATTTACATTCAACATTAGTATTGAGATGTGAGGTACTATTCTATTTATTATGCTATTTGTTTCCTGAAAACCTTAGGTTTTTATCATTGTGTTTTTTTATAAGACCTGTGAGATTTACAATTTAATGAGGTTCTATTTAGATGTATTTTGAGAAATTGTTTCAAGATTTAGAGCTCCTTTTAGCAGTTCTTATACTTCCGGTTTGGTAGTGGCAAATTCACTCAACATTTGTTTGTCTGAAAAAGACTGTATCTTTTCTTAATTTATAATGCTTAGTTTTGCTGGATACAAAATTCTTGGCTGATAATTGTTCTGTTTAAGAAGGTTAACTTAGGATTCCAATCCTTTCTAGCTTGTAGGGTTCCTGCCAGGAAATCTGCTGTTAATCTGATAGAATTTTCTTTATAGTTTACCTGAGGCTTTTGACTCACAACTCTTAAGATTTTTAAAATTTTTCTTAACTTTAGATAACCTGATGACTATGTGCTTTGGTGATGATCTTTTTGTGACGAATTGACCGGGTGTTCTTTTACCTTCTTGTGTTTCAATGTCTAGATCTCTGGCAAGGTTCAGGAAGTTTTCCTCAATTATTCCCTCAAATATGTTTTCCAAACTTATAGATTTTTTTCTTCTTTAGGAATACCAATTATTCTTAGATTTGGTTGTTTAACCTTATCCCAAACTTCTTTGAGGCTTTTTTTTTTTTTTTTAATCTTTGTAGGATTGAGTTAATTCAAGAGCCTTGTCTTCAAGCTCTGAAATGCTTTCCTCTACCTGTTCTTTTCTATTGCTGAGAGTTTCCGGTACATTTTGCAATTCTCTAAGTGTGTCCTTCATTTCCAGTAGCTGTGATGGTTTTCTATTTACACTATCTATTTTACAACAGATTTTTCCATTCATATTTTGTATCTTTTTTTTAATTGATTTCTTAACATTGGACTCCACTTTTCTATGGTGCCTCCTTGTTTAGCTTAATAGTTGACCTTCTGAATTATTTTCCGTAGCAATTCAGACATTTCTTCTTGGTTTGAATTCATTGCTGGTGAGCTAGTATGATCTTTTAGGGGGTGTTAAAGAACTTTGTTTTGTCATATTACCAGAATTGTTTTTGTGGTTCACTCTTATTTGGGTAGACTATGTCAGAGAGATGTTCTGTGACTCAAGGGCTGCTGTTCAAATTCTTTTGTCCCACAAGGTGCTCCTTTGATATGGTGCTTTCCCCTTTCCCCTAAGGATGGTGTTTCCTGAGGGCTCAACTATAGTGGTTGTTGCTTCTCGTCTGGATCTAGCCACCCAGCAGAGTTACCAGGCTCGGAGTTGGTACTGGGAAATGTCTGCAAAGAGATCTGTGAAGTGACCCGTCTCCAGGTCTCTCAGCTGTGGATACAAGCACCTGCTCTGGTGGAGGCAGCAGAGGAGTAAAGTGGATTCTGTGAGGGTCTTTTGTTGCATTTTTGTTAAGTGCACTAGTTTTGTGTTTTTTGCATTTTCAAGCAGGAGGTTGTGCTGTCAAGAGCACATCCGCTATGGTAGGTTAGGGGCAATCAGGTGGTGGGCAGGGTCATAGAGCTCCCAAGAGATTATGTTTTCTTCTTCTGCTGCGAGGATAGGTAGAGAAAGACCATCAGGTGGGGTCAGGGTTAGGCATGTCTGTGTTCAAGACTCTCCTTCCATGGGGTTTGCTGTGGCTGCTGTGGGGGGTGGGGTGTGGTTCCCAGACCAAGGGAGTTATGTTCCCAGAGGGAGTTTGGCTGTCTCTGCTGAATCACACAGGTCACCAGGGAAGTGGGGAAAAGCTGGCAGCCACAGTCCT
The DNA here is from genome assembly GCF_028885625.2 of Pongo pygmaeus. Classification (NCBI taxonomy): domain Eukaryota; kingdom Metazoa; phylum Chordata; class Mammalia; order Primates; family Hominidae; genus Pongo; species Pongo pygmaeus. The sequence goes on along the minus strand of NC_072392.2, from coordinate 26,828,964 downwards.
CACAGTCTTCACCCAGCTCCCATGCAGCCCACAGCCCAAAAGGCTGGTCTCACTCCCACTGTGTTCCCAAAACAGCACCGAGTTTATTTCCAGGCAGCTGGTGAGCAGGGCTGAGAACTTTCTCCAGTGGAGAAAGCAAGCAGACTCACAATTCCTCACCTGTTCCACAGAACCACAGAACCCACAGCAACCCATCTCCTTCAGAGGGTGTGTGGATTCTCTTTACTTTCCTGATATGTTCCTGCAGTAGTTCTTGGAGAAAAAGTTCAAGATATGGGTTTCCACACACTGCTTTGTCCATCCGAGTGGATGCTGCAAGTTAGTCCTGCCTCCTGTCTGCCATTATCCCTGAATCAATTCCATAAGTTTATTTTTTTTAATTTAGCTTCTATATATGAGTAAGAGCCTGCAATGTGTGTCATTCTGTGGCTGGCTTATTTTTTGCTATTGAGTTGTTTGAGGGCTTTATATATTCTGGTTATTAATCTCTGGTCAGACAGATACTTTGTAAATATTTTCTTTCATTTTGCTGGTTGTCTTTTCACTATGTTGTTTCCTTTGTTATGCATAACTTTTATCTTTATGTAATTCCACTTGCGTATTTTTACTTTGGTTACTAGTGCTTTTGAAGTCTTTCACAAAAAAAATTTGCTCAGACCAATGTCCTGATGCAGATTTACAATGTTTTCTTTTAGTAGTTTTATAGTTTCAGGCATTATATTTTAGTCTTTAATCCACTTTTATTTGATTTTTGCATTTGGTGAGAAATAGGGGCCTAGTTTCATTGTTTGGCATATAGATATCCAGCTTTCTCAGCACCATTTTTTTGAAGGCACTATCTTTCCCTTATTGAATATACTTAGTGTTTTGTTGAAGAAGAATTGGCTCTAGATGTGTGAATTTATATTTGGGTTTTGTATTCTATTCCATTGGTCTATATGGAATATTTTATGTTAGTATCATGTTGATTTGTTTACAATAACATTGTAGCATATTTTGATGTCAGCTAGTGTGATGCCTTCAACCGTGTTCCTTTTGCTCAGGATTCCTTTGGTATTTCAGATCTTTCATAGTTCCATGTAAATTTTAGGAGATTTTTCCATTTATAAGAGGAATGTCATTCGTGTTTTGATAGGGGTTGCATTGTATCTGTAAATTGCTTTGGGTAACATTGTCATTTAAACAATATTAATTATTCCAGTCCTTGAGCCTGGAATGTATTTCCATTTTTTGGTGTGTCCACTTCAATTTCTTTTATCAGCATTTTATAGTTTTCCTTCTAGAGATCTTTCACCTCTTAGGTTAAAATGATTCCTAGGTATTTCATATTCTTTGTAACTATTATACATGGATTGATTTATTGATTTCTCTTTCAGATTGTTCACTGTTGGCATATAGAAATGCTACTGATTTTTGTATGTTGATCTTGTTTTCTGAAGCTTTACTGAATTTGCTTACTGGCTCTAACAGCTTTTTGGTGGAGAGGTCAGGTTTTCTAAGTGTGTGATTATGTCATCTGAGAAGTAGGCTGATTTGACTATTTCCTTTCCTGTTTGGATGCCCTTTACTTCTTTGTTTTATTGCCTAATTGCTCTAGCCAAGACTCTCAGCGTTATGTTGAATAAAAGTGGTAAAAGTGGATATCCTTGCCTTGTTACAGATCTTAGAGAAAAGCATTTCATGTCTTCTGCTTTCCTTATGAAGTTAACAATTAGTTTGTCATGTATTGCCTTTGTTATCCTGAGCTATGCTCTTCTATAACCAATTTGTTGAGTGTTTTTATTTTAAAGTAATATTAAATTTTATTTCATACATTTTCAGCATTTTTTGAAATGATTATTTAGCTTTTGTTTTTGATTCTGCTAATGTGATGTGTCATGTTTACTGATTTGCATACATTGAATGAGTCTTGCATCCCTGGATGGATCCCACTTGGTCATGACCTTTTAAATGTGGTGTTCAATTCAGTTTTCTAGCATTTTGTTGAGGATTTTTGTATCTATGTTTATCGTTGATACTGGCTGGCTGGTAGTTTTCTTTCTTTTTTTTGGTTGTATCCTTCTCTTATTTTGGTATCAGTGTAATGGCGGCCTCATAAAATGATTTTGGAAGTATTACCTCGACTTCAATTTTTTGGAATAACCCTGGTAGGATTGGTATTAGTTCTTTAAATCTTTGGTAGATTCAGGAGTGAAGCCACGAGTTCCTAGGCTTTCTTAGATGGGAGTCTTATTAGAGCTCTGATCTCATTATTTGTTTTTTGGTTTGTTAAGGTTTTCCATTTCTTCATGGTTCAATCTTGGTAGGCTGTGTGAGTCCAGAAGTTTCTCCATTTCTTCTAGGTTTTCCAATTTGTTAGAGAGAGTTGCTCACAATAGTGTCTAATGATTCTTTGTACTTCTGTGGTCTCATGTGTTATGTCTTCTGTTTTGTCTCTGATTCTTTTTAGTTGAGTCCACTTTCTTTTTTCCTTAGTCTAGATGACACTTTATTGATTCTTATTTATCTTTTCAAAACCCAACTTTTTGTTTGTTGATAGTCTATAATTATTTTAGTCTCAGTTTCATGTACTTATACTTTGATTTTATTATTTCTTTCCTTATGCAAACCTTGTGATTGATTTCTTTTTGGTTTTCTAGTTCCTTGAGGTATGTTGTTTGGAATTTTATTTGAGCTCTTCCTAATTTTTTTCCTTTTAGCATTGATTTTCCTCTGTACCAGATATTAGTGTGTTATAGTTCCATTTTCATTTGTTTCTAGAAATTTTTTAGTTTCCTTTTTAACTTCTTCATTGACCCACTTGTCTTTCAGAATTGTATTGTTTAATTTTATTGTGTTTTGTATATCTTCTGAGGTTTCATTTTTTTAATTGATATCTAGTTTTATTCCTTTGTGATCAGAAAAGGTACTTAATATCATTTCCAGTTTTCTGAAAATTTGTTGAAACATCTCTTGTGGCCTAAAATGTGGTCTCTTCTAGACAATGTTCCATTTGGTAATTGGAATAATACGCATTCCACAGCAGCCATATAAAATGTCCTATAAACATTCATTAGACCTATTTGGTCTACTGTGTAGTTTAAATCCAATGTTTCTTAATTAATTATCTGTCTGGATTATCTGTCTATTAATGACAGTGGTGTGTTGAAGTCCCCTACCATAATTGTATTGATATATATCTCTCATTGTAGATCTATTACTGTTGGCTTTATATACATGGGTGCTCCTGTGGTAGATGGATAAATATTTATAATTGTTATAGTCTCTTGCTTAATTGACATTTTTATTATTATATAGTGACATTCCTTGTCTCTTTTAATAGTCTTTGACTTGTATTCTATTTTATCTGATAACAGTAAAGCTATCCTTCCTCTTTTTTGGTTTCTACTTGCATGGTATATTATTTTTCACCTTTTTACTTTTAGTATGTATATGTCTTTGTAGGAGAAGTAGTTTTCTAGTAGACAGCATATAATTGGGTGTTGTTTCTTTATCCACTCAGAATTCTATGCCTTTTAATTAGAGAATTGAGTTTTCTAACATTCTGTGTTAATACTGATAAGTAATAACTTACTACTAATATTTTATTGTGTGTTTTCTGAATGTTTCATAACTCTTCCCTTATTTTTTTTCTTCCTGTCTTTCTTTGTGGTTAAACAATTTTCCCTGATAGTATATTTTAATTTATTGCTTTTATTTTTAATGAATCTATTATGGGTTTTTGAATTGTGGTTATCATGAGGCTTATAGAAAATAATTTTAGATATAACATATTATTTTAAAGAGATGCTATCTAAGATGAAGACTGCAAGTAGTGTTAGCATGCATCTCCTACTTGGAATAACAAAATGGTGTGTAGAAGTCCATATTACAAACTGTTTTCCAAGAAGCAATGCAGAAACGTAACAGGAAACCACAGACCCTAGAAAAACACATCAGGCTTCTGCCTAAACTATGAGCCAGGCAGAAACTTTTAAGTCCCCAGAGCGTGACAGGGGGAGAAATTGCCCCTAGAACATACTCTGCCAGTGATTAATTTGGCAATCCATGTCACAAGAGAAGGTCTAACATACCCAGTGCAGGAAGAGATTTACGGAGCAGTGAGCTTATAAAAGGAGTGGCAGTGGGAAGAGCCTTGCCATCATCCCCAGTATCTAGCACAAACTGAGGGAAGCTGTTTCTGATTTTGCATTACGGGGAAACTCACAGAAGTCTGCCAGCTAACTCAGGCAGCGGTTTCAGGGTGAGAGAAGCTTCCAACAGAAATATGTAGTATAGCCTCAAGTGGGGAAAAATTATCTTGTCCAGAACCAGGGTCAAGTGGGAAGTCTGCTGTAGCCACAAGCATAAGAGCTAGGCACCCTGGCTTTGTGGGCAGACTGGGAGGAGCATGGCCTGAAAGCCACATTGTTGTCTCCATCAGGAAGTCTTATGGCCTGGGGCAGATTTGAGTTCTGAGCCCAGACTGCCTGGAATATACTAAGCTGCAGCTTATGAGACACTGCACATGTGGGACCAGCCTTGCCAAGTGTGTGGAAGTCAAGTGGGTCTTCCTGCTGTCTGTTACTACCCACTTCCTTTGCAAACTCTTCTGTGCAGCATAGGCAGCTGTTTTCTTCCATGTAACATTACCTCAGTGGGCAAGAAACCACTCTCCAAACCACACAGGTGCCGCTGCTTGCCCTACATATGGAGAGACAGAGTGTGGACCTACCTGACACAGCCCCCTCTTGATTTTGTCCCTCCCCTTGCCCTAGTAGCTTAAGACAATGGAGAGAATATTTTGGAAGCTCTATGGCCCCGCCCAATTGCCTGAGAAAGGAAAGTACCTCCCTAGGTAGCATAAGGCCAAACACAAATCCCACCACTATTACCACAGCTGGCACTTTTTTTTGCTAGTGCTACTTCCTGAGTGGAGGCCAACAGACACAGTCCATTACAGCATCTCCAGGTAAAATAACACTGAACCCAAGAAGGAGAAAACTTGTTTGTGACCTCAGCCATCACTATTGCCTGTAGCATCCTGGCTAACAAGGAGGTCCTGAGTCTATCCACAAGACCAGTTTACTACTACTAAAACCAACATTTGACAAAGCCAACACAATAAGGTTATTTACTACCAAGGAATTTCTCAAAATCTACGTCACTCTCCTGCCACCCGCATCAGAACTGGTGCCGGCACCTGCTGCTGGGAGTCTTGAGGACAGGTCACATCACTGGATCTCTTGCAGGCATCCACTAGCACCAGCCTGGAGTGTGGCAGTCCCACTGGTAGGTTGCTAGACTCAGAGGGAGCGGCAGCATTCACAGTAATCTGACTCTCAGGCACTCTTACTCCTAGAGGAAGGGGCAGTGCACTGCATCAAAGGACTGCCCCATGAGACAAAGATCTGGACGGCAGGTCTTGAGTTCAAAGACTTTCTTCTGGTGGGAAGTTTCCTTCAGAAGAGTCACAAGTGTTATGCTGGGCTCAGTAGAGAAAGTCTGCAGTTCTTCCCCAATCATCAGGCAGCCCTAGGGCTCATGAAGGGTCTTGGGGGAGGGAAGTACTTTTCCCCCTTGTCCACCACTGGAGACACAGCACAGCTTGGGCTCCTCGCATGGGAGCTTGGTGTGGGTGCAATTAGGCAGCCTTTCTGGAACACTACAGTGTGACTACATCCCCACAGGAGGAGTGCCCTCCAGGTTAGACCTTTCAGAGGGGTAGAGTCACAATTCTTCTTTACTTTGAATATCAACATTCACGCAGATGAAAAGAGGTGTCTGTTTGATCTGAATAGCCAGGACACTTGGTTAGGAGTGTGTCTGGGAGGTGTATCACTTTCATGCTGGCCTGGCATAGGAGCTAGGTGGCTCCTACCCTTCCCCCTAACAAGACTTCAGTGCATTTCATTGGGTATTCCTCTAGCAACTTCTGTCAAGGCTGGGACCTCTGCACAACATGAGGTATTGCATTTACCCACCTATTTACCCACACCAGCTTCTACCCAGGGACACTTTCCCTTCAGACCTGTATCCTGAACTATTCAACACAGTAAAATAAAATACTGGAAAAAAAATATAAAAAAGTACACACCATAGGGGAATGACATAAACTTCAAGAGATCTCTGCCATTCCAACCCCATAGAAGAGAGTGAACTTGTTCACACACCAAGCACAATGCTACTACTACAACCAGCACTTGAGAAAGCCATCATACAGAGACTCTATATAACAGGAATCCATGCAGGTTCTTTACCTCTGAACACCAAGAGTTGATATAGGTTACAATAATCTATAAATATTAGCCACATCCTTAAGGAGGAAAGAAAAGAAGTTTAAAAATAAAACACAGTTAAATAAAAAAATAAATTCAAGAATAATTAGAATAGTCTACTCAAATGAGAAAAAAAACAGGAAAATAACTCTGGCAATATGACAAAACAGGGTTCTATAACATCTCCAAAATATCAGAATAGCTCTCCAACAATGGATCCAAACCAAAATAAAATATTTGAAATACAAGATAATGAATTCAAAAGGATAATTACTAACCTACTCAAGGAGATACCAGAGAAAGATAAAAATAAACATAAAGATAAATAAAAATTATTCAAGATATGAATTAAAATTTTCTTAAGAGATGGCTATTTTAAAGAAAAATCAATTAGAACTTCTGGAATTGAAAGACACATTTATGAAATTTTAGAATGTAGTGGAAAGTTTTAACAATAGTCTAGACCAAGTAGAAGAAAGAATTTCAAGACTCAAAGACAAGGCTTTTAAAATAACCCAATCAGACAAAAATAAAGAAAATAAAATCAAAAGAAATGAAAAAAAGTCTTCAAGAAACATGGGATTATGTAAAATGGCCAAATCTAAGAATAATTAGATTTCCTGCAGAAAAAGAGAAAGCAAAAATTTGGAAAACTTATCTAAGAGAATAATGGGTGAAACATCCCTGGCCTTGCTAGAGATTTAGATACCCAGATACAAGAAGCACAAAGAACTCCTGGGAGATTTATTGCAAAAAGAACATCACCGCGCCCTATAGTCATCAGGCTATCTAAAGTCAACTTGAAGGAAATAATTCTAAGAGCTGTGGGACAAAAGTAACAGGTAATCTGTAAAGGAAAACTCTATCAGACTAACACCAGACTTCTCAGCAGAAACCTTACAAGCCAGAAGGGATTATGTGTAGCCTCCTTAAACAGTATACCTATTAGCCAAAAATTTGCATCCAGCAAAATTAATTTTCATAAATGATAGAGAAATATACTTAGTTTTGGACAAACAAATGCTGAGGGAGTTTGTTACTACAGCCCTACAATAAATACTAAAAGGAGTTCTAAATTTTGAAACAAGGGATGGTATGCACCAGCGGAGAACCTCTTGAAAGCATAAAACAGTGCTTATAAAACAGTAACACAGTGAAGCAAGCAAAGTGTCTAGGTAGCAATTAATATGATGATTGAAACAGGGCCTCACATTTCAATGTTAATATTGCACACAAGTGACTTGAATTCTCCATTTAAAAGAACAGAATGGCAGAATGGATAAAAAGCATCACAAACCAAATTATCTTCTGTGGTCATGAGACTCACCTAAAATGTTAAGGATTCATATTAACTCAAGGTAATAGGGTGAAAAAAAGATATTTCATGCAAATGGAAATCAAGAGCATGTAGAAGTAGCTGTTCTTAAATGAGCTAAAACAGACTTTAAAACAGCAAGTTTTTTTAAAGATAAAGGTCTTTATATCATGATAAAATGATCAATCAAACAAGACTATAATTCTAAATGTATATGCACCTAACACTGGATCTTTCAGATTCATAAAACAAATACTACTAGACCTATGAAATGATATAGACAGCAACACATAATAGTGGGGAATTTCATCACTCCCTGATGGCTTTAGACAGATCCTCAAGACAGAAAGTCCGTGAAGAAACAATGGATGTAAACTACACTATAGAAGAAATGGGCCTAACAGATATAAACAGAATATTCCACCCAAGTACTGCAGATTATACATTTTTCTCATCAGCACATGGAACATTCTCCAAGACAGACCATATGATGGGTCATGAAACGTGCCTTAATGAATTTTTAAAAATTGAAATCATATCAAGTATCTTCTCAGACCACAGTGGAATAAAACTAGAAATCATCTGCAAAAGGAACTATCAAAACTATACAAACACAAAGGAATTAAACGTTCTGTCCCTGAATGATTTTGGGATAAGCAATTAAATCAAGATAGAAATTTTAAAATATCTTGAAATAAATGATAATAGTGACAAAAGTTATCAAAACTTCTGGGATACAGCAGAAGCAGTACTAAGAAGAGAGCTTATAGTGCTAAATGCCTGCGTCAAAAACTGAAAGATTACAAATTGACAAATTAACATCACACCTCAAAGAACTAAAGAAAGAAGAACAAACAAAACTCAAAGCTAGCATAAGAAAAGAAATAACAAAGATCAAAGCAGAACGAAATGAAATTGAAAAGTTAGCAAAAAAAATAAAAGAACAATAAAACAAAAAGTTGATTTTTTGAAAAGACAAACAAAAATTGATAGACAATTAGCTAGCTCTGTCAAGAAAATAAGAGAGAAGATTCAAATAAACTCGATTAGAAACGAAAATGAAGACCTTACAACTGGCGCCACAGAAATACAAAGATAATTTGGTACTACTATGCGCACCTCTTTGCACACAAACTAGAAAACTTAGAGGAAATAAATAAATTTCGGGAAACATACAACCCTCGTAGATTAAATCAGGAAGAAATAGAAACCATGAGCAGACCAGTAACAAGCAGTGAAATTGAATCAGTAGTAAAAAAAAATAAAAAATGCCAACACCACAAAAAGCCCAGGGCCAGATAAATTCACAGCTGAATTTCAGCACACGCTGAAAGAAGAATTGCTACCAATTCTACTGAAACTATTCCAAAAGATTGAGAAAAGAAGTCCTCCTTAACTCATTCTATGAAGCCAAGTATGACCCTGATACCAAAATCAGGAAAGAATGTAACAACGACAACAAAAAGCTGCAGACCAATATCCTTGATGAATATAGATACAAAAATCCTCAACAAAACTCTGGCTAACAGAATCCAACAGCGCATCAAACAGATAATACACCGTGTTCAATTGGGTTTTGTCTCTGGGATACAGAGAAGGCTTTATACACACAATAAATATGATACATCACATAAACAGAATTTAAAACAAAATCTATATGATCATATCAGTAGATGTAGAAAAAGCATTTAATTAAATTCAGCATCCCTTTGTGATAAAAACCCTCAACAAATAAGGCATACAAGGGACATACCTCAAAATTATATAACCTAGGCGGGGCGCGGTGGCTCACGCTTGTAATCCCAACACTTTGGGAGGCCGAGGCGGGCTGATCACGAGGTCAGAAGACAGAGACCATCCTGGCTAACACGGTGAAACTCCGTCTCTACTAAAAATACAAAAAATTATCCGGGCGTGGTGGCAGGCGCCTGTAGTCCCAGCTACTCCGCAGGCTGAGGCAGGAGAATGGCGTGAACCCGGCAGGCAGAGCTTTTAGTGAGCGGAGATCGCGCCACTGCACTCCAGCCTGGGTGACAAAGCGAGACTCCACCTCAATAATAATAATAATTAATAATAATATAAGGTATATATGACAAACCCACAACCAACATTATACTGAAAGAGGAAAAGTTGAATGTATTCCCCCTTAGAACAGGAACAATTCAAGGATGCCCACTTTCATCACTTTTATTCAACCTAGTACTGGAAGTTTTAGTGATATCAATCAAGTAAGAGAAAGAAATGAAGGGCATTCAAATTGAAAAAGAGGAAGACAAACTATCACTGTTCACCAATATTATTATTTGTTGATTTACACAATTTACTAGGTCTGCTATACACCAATGACCAAGCTGAGAATCAAACAAGAACTGAATCTCTTTTACAATATCTGCAATAAAATAAAATAAAATAAAATACTTTGGGATATACTTAAAGAGGTAAAAGGTCTCTACAAAGATAGCTACAAAACACTACAGAGGAAGGACATCATAGATGACATGAAAAAATGAAAACACATCCCAGGCTTATGGACTGGAAAAATCAGTATCTCAAAAATGATCATATTTCTCAAAGCAATCCACAGATTCAATGCAATTCCTATCAAAATACCAACATCATTTTTCACAGAATTAGAAAAAATATTTCTAAAATTTGTATGCAACCAAAAACAATTCTGAATATTCAAGGCCATCCTAATGAAAGAAAAACAAATCTGAAAACATCACATTACCCGACATCAAATTATACTAAAAGGCTACAGTAACCAAAAAACATGATACTGATATAAAAGTAGACACATCGACCAATGGAACAGAATAGAGAACCCAGAAACAATGTCAAATGCATACAACTGATTTTTGACAAATCTATAAAAACATAAATTAGAAAAAGGACACCCTATTTAATAAATTTTGCTGGGGAAATCAGATAGTGACATGTAGAAAAATGAAACTGGATCTTTATCTCTCATTTTATACAAAAATCAACTCATGATTTATCAAAGACTTAAATCTAAGATGTGAAATGATAACAATTCTAGAAGAAAACCTAGAAAAAGTTCTCCTGGGAATTAGCCAGGGTAAAAAATTTATGACTAAAACCCCAAAAGCAAATGTATCAAAAATAAATAAATGAGACCTAATTAAAGTAATAAGCTTCTGTTCAGCAAAAGAAATAATCATCAGAGTACAGACACCCCACAGAATGAGAGAAAATAGTTGCAAACTATGCATCTGAGAAATGACTAATATCCAGAAACTACAAGGAACTCAAACAATCAGCAAGAACAAAAACAAGTAATTCCATCAAAAAGTGGGCAAATGCCATGAGTAGACATTTCTCCAAAGAAGAAATACAAATGGCCACCAAACATATGAAAGAGTGCTCAAAATCAGTAATCATCTGGGAAATGCAAATTAAAACTGCAATAAGATACTACCTTACCTTTGCAAGAATGGCCATTATTAAAAAGTCAAAAAACAATGGATGTTGGCATGGAAGTGGTGAAAAGGAAACATTTATACACTGCTGGTGGGAAAGTAAGTTAGTACAACCTCTATGGAAAACAGTATTGAGATGTCCTAAAGAACTAAAAGGAGATCTATCATTTGGTCCAGCAATCTCACTACTGGGTATCTACCAAAAGGGAAGGTTATATGAAAAAGACATCTGCACATGTAATTTCTGGCAAAATTCATAATTGTAAACATATGAAACCAACCTAAGTGCCCATTGGCCAGTAAGTGGATAAAGGAAATGTGGTACATATACACTGTGGCATACTACTCAACCATAGAAAAGAACAAAATAATTTCTTTTGTAGCAACTGGGATGTAGCTGGGGGCCATTTTCTAAGTGAAGTAATTCAGGAAATCAAATATTGTATGTTCTCACTTATAATGGGGGCTGAGCTATGGGTATACAAAGGCATACAGAGTGATATAATGAACTTTGGAAACTCAGAAGGGAAAGGGTGAAGTGGTGTAAGGGATTAAAAAACTATATATTGTGTACAATGTACACTTCTCTGGGTGCACTAAAATCTCAGACTTCATCACTATACAATTCGTCTATGTAACCAAAAAACACTTGTACCCACAAAGCTATTAAATTTCTTTTAAAGTTTCTACAGAGATAACATCTTTTCTGAGATAACACAGATAAGAATACAAAAACAATAAAAATACCTTCTAAACATTATCTTCATTCCGCTCATATTTTGACCTAATTTTGCCTCTTTTAACGTCTCGCACCAAACTGATTTTTATTTACCCAGAATAGTCTTCCTTTCAATTCATTAAAAATAAACTGATTTGGGACTTTTATTGCATATGCAAAAACCTTTCACCTTTCCGTATAATGTTGCCTTATCACAGAAATGAAATTCCATCATTTTCACAGGGAATTCCTACAATCAAGGGGAGAAGATGTACAGGGTGTGTACAGGGTCGGAGACAAGAATCTTGGAGGTTATCTTAGAATTCTATTAACTACCTGATACTAACAGCGATTGAGTACCTGTAGAAATTAAGTGATGATGTGACTGGAACTACCCCTTAGCATTATTAAATCTGCTAAACATATCAGGTACAGTAGCAATCTATCAAATAACTAAAATGACAATTTGCTATCAGGGTTAAGAAGGCACATTGCACTTCTCTAACACAATCCCTAGTAACCTTATGAATAATTCATAACATGGGACCCTGCATGCATCGCCTATTGTTGCATTGACCATTTCTCTCAGCTCATGTCTATAACCTTATGGGTGAGGGAAAGTTTCTTAAAATCGTCTCATAGAAGAGGAAATATAATTGGTCCCAGTTTACATATGGGTCAACTTGATATGTTGGAATGAGATGAAAATAGACTGCAATTGTAATATTGCACAAGTCAGAGGATGTGGTTCTGAAAATACATTAATGAAGTGAATCCTCTCAGCAAGTAATGTTACAAGCATTACTCTTTATTGTCCACTTGATATGAGTGTAAATGTGTAAAGTGACCCAAGAAATCTGGCCCAGGTATGCAGACTGCTGTAAAGCATTAAATGGCTTGGCTTGTTGATAAGAGTCGAGAAAAGAGCATTAGAAAATCAGATATATTGAAGTCTGGGGAAGAGGCATGTGGATGGACACATGGAAGTGAGCACAAAATGTGTGAAACTTTGGGTCTCACATCGATGGACCCCAGAAAGTACCTGCATCAGAGGAGGCACTCAACACTTGTTAGGAACATAGCCAATGATGTCAACTAGTTTCTATCCTCTGCCACTTTAGACTTATCTTCCAGGCTCATGAAGAGTGCAGTAATGCTAATGTTGAGGGATGTTAGGCACAGATCACATAGCATATTCCTCTCATCATCCTGTCAGGAGCGGTGACCAATTCTCAACCCTACAAATGGCACAGATCTCAAGAAGATATGCCCGTCACTCACTGCTACGTTGATTACAATCAATCCCTTCTACCCTGGAGGGATGAGTTACTTATTCTTATCAGAAATTATGCATAATCTGGATATGAGTTTCTTTCCCTAATATGTTCCTTGCCAGTATCACTATCTGAGAGTTTTGCATTTTTCTAACACAACCCTTAATAACCTAATGAATAATTCATAATGTGGGACCCTACATGTATTGCCTCAGAGTAATATTTTTTCACAGCCAATTAGGTGCTTAGTGAGTGAAAGATCACTTGAAGTATTAAATACTCTATGACTGGAAGGAGCTGTTCTGATAGAATATTGGAATGGCCTATGGATTGCTCAGCTAAGGCATCACCTCAGAGGCAGCGTTCTGCATTGAATCAGTGGCCACTTTATGGTGTTGTGTCCCACAGAGTTAAATTATGTAAGTCTAAAAAGGAAGAGGTGGAAGAAAGTACAAATGGCTTTTCTTAGCAGTATTGCAACTATGCTTCATATTTTCACAGTTTTATACTCTGGTGAGTTGGAAAGCCTGATTCCTGGGGAAGTCAGTGGTACTTCCGGTGGGGGCAGAATGTGATGAAGCAATAATTGCCACGTGGACTCCTCATGCTGCTGCTCAAGGAGGGATAAAAAAGAGTTATTTATCAATGGGAGGAGTCAGGCCTAGTAATTATGCAGAGCTCACACTCATGATAACAATGTACATAGGGAAGAGTATGTCTGAAACCTGTTATTCTCTGGGGTGTCTCTTGGCACTTCTATTTGAATGTTAAAAGTTACGGGGCCATTGAAGAGACCATTGGAAACAATGGTACAGGGCTGTATTATCCAACCTTGTAGGTGAATTAATTTACATAAAATGCTGTGTGAGAATAAGCAAAATCTACAGTGAATGATGTGGGAAAGAGATGATAAAGATGAATACCAGCTTAAGGGTCAACTACAGAAGTGGACACTTTTATTTACTCACAGTTGAGGTAAAAATCCTTAAACATTAATAGTAAACAATATTGTAAATTAAATCAGAATGTATTCCTTGTTAGCTGAAACAAATTTTAAAAGTACCACAGGCAACAGTGGGCACAGTAGCTCACACCTGTAATCACAGCACTTTGGGAGGCCGAGGAGGGCGGATCGCTTGAGCTCAGGAGTTTAAGACCAGCCTGGGCAACATGGTGAAACTACATCTCTACCAAAAAAAAAAAAAAAAAAAAAAAGAAAGAAGAGAAAATAAAAGAAAAAGAGAAAGGAAAAGGAAAAATAAAAGAAGAAAAGAAAGAAAAGAAAAGAAAAGAAGAGAAAAAAAGAAAAGAAAAGAAAAAAGAAAAAGTACCACAAGTATTAGAAACATACCCATGTTAGGCATAGATTATATAGCATACGCCTCTCATGCTGTCAGGAGCAGTGACAATTTCTGAGCCCTACAAATGGCACAAACCTCAAGAAGACATGAAGACATGCCAGTCTTCTTTGCCTATCACAGGAAAATAAAAGACAGTTTCACTAACAGAAGAAATGTGGAAAAAATATTAACAAACTAATAATAAGTTATATAAGATGAAAGTAAAAATAAATATAAAGGGTTTGAGGTAAAAACTCTGTTTAAATTATGTTAAAAGACTTTGAGATGATAATTTTACAACCCCGTATGTTAGTTTTTAATTAAAAGATAATGAAACAGAAAAGTTAAAAATAAAATTATGTACAGGCAATGCAATTGAAGTCATAATAAACTAATTGAAAAGGAGGTTATTAATTCTGATTAAAAATGCAGGCTATAATTAATATAAAAATCTATTTTATAAAAAAGGCAAGCATTCAGAAAAAAGTAACTTTAAAGTATAATGAACATGCATTAACCAACATCATGATTAAATGAATATTAATATGTAATCCTATTTGTTTTAAATTCTTTATTTTAAAAACGAACATCTGCAGTATAAAGGAGCCCCTTTGAACCTTTGTATTTCTATTTTGAAGTCAGAATTAATTTTTGGTCACTTTTTAAAACATTTGACATATGTAACCCTATTTATCAATTATATTATAAGATTTTTCAAAATATTTAATTTTTCCCAGAATTGTAATATGATTTTCATCATTCTGGCTATTTTTACTTAATTATATTCCTGAGGTTTATTCACAAAGCTTATTCACTTCAACATATTTAAACAATTCCGTGGTTTGAATGAACCAAAAATAAAATATTCAGTCCCATATTAGTGTATATTTAGGTTGTTTTCAGTCTGCACTATCAGAAACAAATTGGCAAAGAGTATGGTTCCAAGTTTCTCCTTGCATGTCTCTTTGCATAAGTTTCTTGTATACAAACTTGGAAATGAGATATTGAGGTTTTCCTTTATCAGAGATGCCTGTTTCTTTTCATAAAGTGTCACAGTATTATTTTATAACCACCCAAGATATTGAAAATCCCAATTGTTTTTCCTCATTCACAACATGTACTCTTTGACTTTTTCAATGTTAATATTTTAAGTACATGAAATATTCTTAAATTTTGTGTTAATTAAATTTTACCAAGTAAGGTTATAATTATTTTTAAATATCTTATTTTTTTTTAGAAATTGAAATGTCCTGGGTGCTAACAACTTTGAGGTTTTTTTAGAAATATCTTTGCCATTTATGTTTTCCTGTCCTTTGAATTGTGATGACCTTTATCATTTTTTCTTCTTTAAATTTATTTATTTATTTTTATTTATTTATCTTAATTAATTAAGTTATTTATTTTGAGACAGAGTCTCCCTCTGTCACCCAGGCTAGAATGCAGTGGCGTGATCTCGGTTCACTGCAACCTCCACCTCCTGGGTTCAAGCAATTGTCCTGCCTCAGCCTCCTGAGTATCTGGGACTACAGGCTCCTGCCACCATGCCCAGCTAATTTTTGTATTTTTAGTAGAGACAGGATTTCACCGTATTGGCCAGGCTGGTCATGAACTTTATATTGACTTTTTCTTATAATATATATAACATGAAAAAATGATAGTTTAGCGTTTCTATGTGTATCATTTAGTGCCATTAAATAAGTCCACAATATTGTGTTTCCATCACCACTATCTATTTCAGTTTTTTTAATAATCTAAAATAGAAACTTTCTACCCCTTAAGAAATTACTCCCAATTCCTTCCCCTGGTACCTTCAAATCTACATTCTGCTTCTATGAATTTGCCTATTCTAGGTGTTTCATGTAAACAGAATCATACGATATTTATCCTTTGTGTCTGGCTTATTTTATTTACGATAATGTTTCCAACTTTTGGAGTAGATGAAGCATGCATGCATTTCAGTTTTTGCTATTTTGGCTCTCTTTTCTGTATTACAGACATTACTTTTAATTTTTTTATCATAATCTGTTGACAATTCTATTGGTGCTCAGCACATTCTCATCAGCATTCACTTTTGCACACCAGAAACTTTATGATATGAACTCTTATAATGTTTTTCCTGGTCATTTTTCTGGTCACAGAACGATTTTTTTTAAGTACATGAGTGGCAAAAATGCTGAAGTGGTATAGACAATGGCAGTAGCTACAAATGAACAATTACAGACAGAGAGTTGGTAAATAATACCACAGCTTCCTCACTTCTATGGTGGAATAACTAGAAAGCCCTTATTCTACACCGCCCTCTAACTCCCTAGGAATATCAAGCTCTAGTTGCCCATATGGGTAACCAGCTTGATAATGCACACATCTCTCTCCTTTCACTTTTCCACTCCTACCAGTATTTCCTGGCATCACTTCCCAAATAACCCACTTGCGATTGAATTTTTGTCTCTGGTCCTGTTTCTGTGGGAATCTCAACAAAAAGAGATGGTCTATTTGGTATCAGAAGCAATCTAAAAAAGTAGACAAAGATTCTGTAAAATATTCTGGAATTAGATAACTTATCAACAAAACAACTGATAAAGTAGTAAATAATTGCTGGTAGAAATTTGGAGTATTGATAACTCCGCATGATGTATCTTCACAATTGTGGAGACTCCTACTTGTAGTAAATAGGGATAAGCTCCAGCTAAATTAGAATTCACTGACTTATGCAATAGTTCTAACAATTGAGAGATATGAGGGACAATGAAGTGTTGTGGAATAAGTTTACTACCATAAATTATAGAAACCCTAGAAAGTAAACATACCAGGGTAGCCAACTATCAATCAGCTCAGGGCAGAATATGAAAGTCAGAATGCCATCATGGCAGCATTTGAAGATCTCTTAATTTTGCCCAACAAGAACACACAAATGCTGAAAATCACAGAGGGGATCTAATGGTGAGAGTTAATAGTGTTACAAAGAGAATTAGTTACAGCCTTGGCAAGTATCTACTCTATGGCCATAGCTCAGATAAGAAAAGAGTGATGTACTGATACTTGTGAAGAAAAGATCTTGGATAATGTGCTTGAAAACACTGAAGTTTAAAGCAGGTAAGCCACGTTGGCTCGCGTTAGTAACCAACTTCACCCTTCTGAAAGGAGCTTACGTATGGTGCTTACGGAAGTGTGCAGCTTAGATCTCCTTCAGTGGAACCTACTGCAGTGAGGAGAGTTGACTGACAAACCTAACTGCTTTAGTTCCTGCAATACATTCACGCATGAACATGGTTCACATCCTGAACATGGTGAGAGTACTAGGTTCAGACCATTTCTGCTTAACAGGGAACTCCTCCTACAGGAAAATTTGTCTCAAGAAACCACACAGTTTTGGCTGATCTGCACTCTGAAGTTCTTCCCAGACATTTCCTCCTCTCACTTTCACAGCTGTCAGACCTGTATCACAGTGTGAATGCTCTCTCTGCCTACTGAAGCTATCTACCATTTCATTCTCTTCAGAATTTTCCCAAATAAATCTTGAAAATTTCTAATTCTGTCACAGCATCTGCTTTGGAAAACTTCAAATGATGCATATTTTAAAGGGAGAGGAAGGAAAAATAAATTAGTTGAAATATAAGAATTACCATCACAACTGTCTATTTCCAATTAATAACTATCATACTTTGTAGCGCCATGTATTTAACAGGATCAAATGTATTTCTTGTCAGTCAACAGGTCATTGGGGAATTCTGATGATGCCATGAGTGTGGATGTGGGAGAGCTGGCAATGCAGCCAAGTGATCGCATGCCGAGAAGTTGAAACTTTCTTATGTAAATTACAATGCATTCAGAACCTCCTCAAGCCAAGTCAGATTGTGATACCTACATTTATTAATGGAATAAATTATTCTGGACACAGCAGATATAACAAAGTTGAAGAGGCATTTTAGAGTTTTTAATGGGCACTTTGGATTAAATATTATGCTCATATCCAGACATTCAGGGTATATTAGGGCCCATTAGCAAGCCAAGGGTTGTTTCTCACAAACTGCTTACCAAAAAGCAAGGATTTATTTCAAAATCCTACTGATGTTTATAGTGATTTTCTTTTGTGGTTTGGAACAGATTGCATATAACATTATATTTCACAAATACAGACAGAACAAATGATTTCTCTGGTTCATAAAGTCCAGTTGGAAGAAATTCTTGGATAATAGCTTGGACAGTTGCAAGACCTTCATCTATCCTGTGTCACCTGGTAAATGTGACTGAGGTATACACGTTAGACACATGCTTTTTACAATTTCAATAAATCCACAAATGAGTACCTGCTTTATTTAGCGTAGCATGCAAAAAGCTAGCAATGTGAATTTCATTCTGAAAGGGAGAGAACTAAAGCCATAGACTACAAGAATCTCAGTAGTTTTGTTAAATAAACAGGTTCCTATTTTCCTTTGAGATTTATTTCTTGCACTGTATCATTCATAGATCCTGTTAAGTCATATTATACATAGTACCTGATTTTTTTCTATACTTATGTTTTTGCCGGTATGATGTTCTGTAGGATGATGAAATGATTAGTAATTCTGCCAAATAAATCAATACAGAGTAAGGTGGTTGCAAATACCTGATGCAAAAAAAAGATGATTACGCGCACTGCTTCCAGGGCCAGGTAGTCAGGTGAAGATTCTGGTATTCTCTGATTATTAAATTTCCAACATATTGGTGTTAACCTCATGAAGTTTGGACTGTCACTCACCAAACCTCATGAGAAATTCCAAGTACAGCAGGTGTTTCACATGGATGGTACACATTGCACAAAATACATATTCATGTAAAGACAGAGTAGAGAATGACTGAAAAGTTATTAAATATAACTTCTCATTTCTTTAGCATATATTACAATATCATAATAAACAGTAAATAATTTATCTGCATTAGCAATTAAAATGTACCCATAACAATGTGAATTATTTATGTAAAAATTGTTATTGTGTAGGTTAAAAGAACTTTTTTCCATGTCTTCCTTATATGCTTATCAGTGTAATTTAGACTCAATTTTAAAGGGACAAAATATAATCTGGATGAAAGCTGGTATCAAAAATGCAAGCATCTATATTAGCAGTTATGTCAATATTCTCAAAGTTAATGGGAATATGACAAAATTCTTTATGACTCAACAACTGTCCCAGTGATTGAAGAGATTTATGCATAGACGTCTGAGCTACATGATTCCAGTGTTGCACTCAGTTTTTCTCTGTCTGTTCTTCTTTTGCTCTGACATTTCCTACTAATTGGCATTCCATATCTTGAGTTTGAATGCCTTGAATGAGGATCCACTTTCACAACTTAGACATCTAGCATGCAATATTTCTAAAGGACTATAAGATCCTAGGGCCTGTTCTTAGGCCATTGGACAAATATAGTCCACTCTCTTTGGGTTGGGCACCCATTCCTGGACCAAGAAGACTTGATAGAGATTGCAAGAACTCCAGATACAGTACAAGTAACACTATATAAAAAGAACCTTTGAAAGCTTATTTAAATTATAGTGAGGAATCTGAGGAATGTCATGATGGGCAAAGTAACTTAGATTGTTTCCAAGATCTTCAGTCATACATTTCATTTATCTGTTAATGTAAACATAGGAGATTTCTCAATAACTTTTATAGTTTAGTTCAGTGATTCTTTAAGGGATTGTACACATATTACTTGCCATATTTATATACAGGTAGATAAATTTATTTAGAAGAGAGAAATTTGGATACAGTGAGATTTTGGTGGGGTCCATTAATGGACCTTTTGAATGAGCACCCAAGTTATTCCCATGCAGATTGTCTGGCTTCAATCATTGAGAGAGAAAAAAATAATCTGGTTAGGCTTATTAGAGAGGCCAAGAATTCAAATAAGTGGCTGGGCACGGTGGCTCACGCCTGTAATCCCAACACTGGGAGGCCAAGGTGGGCAGATCACGAGGTCAGGAGATCGAGACCATCCTGGCAAACACAGTGAAACCCCTTCTCTACTAAAAATACAAAAAATTAGCCGGGTGTGGTGGCGGGTGACTGTATTCCCAGCTACTCAGGAGGCTGAGGCAGGAGAATGACGTGAACCCGGGAGGTGGAGCTTGCAGTGAGCAGAGATCACACCACTGCACTCCAACCTGGGCGAAAGAGTGAGACACTGTCTCAAGAAAAAAAAAAAAAAGAATTCAAGTAAGTGACTGCAATTCTCACCTTTACTCAGGGCAAATTTGATTTTTAATTCCTGGCTGAGGCTCTTAGAAAATTTCCAACTGAGACATAACTGTCCCAAAAGACCTGTGGCGGTCCCTGCCGCACAATATGATTGCAATGAATCTCAGCTTGTTTTCTCTTGGTGGTACTGCAATTACTCAGTGTGACCCGAGTGTGCACAGTTTGGTATCAGTACTAACTGAATGTCTTTACCTTGTGAAGAAACCAAGAGCTATCTGACCAAATGACATTTGCTGGCATAACTCAATCTTGTACTTTTGAGTGTTCACAGAACCCTTTGCCCTACTTCTTAACACTATTGATGTCTTAAACTTTCATTTATCAAAGGCTGTATCTCCAAAATAGAAAAATCAAATATACATCATTTTAATACAAGGATTCAATCAACTTTTCAATTTTAGCTCGATAGAACTAACTGATTTGACTGCTTTTACTCACTCACAACACTCTATTTTAGCCTTCAAAAAGTTGATCTAATTTTCTGCTTATCTATATCCATCAAAAAATTAATTTACCTATCTGCTCACCACCTAAATGGCCATATAAGTATCTTCCTGCCTTGACTAATCTGCTTGCACTATTATATGCTCTGTATGTATGTGTAACTTAAAAATGCATATAATTTATATCTATAGATAGAAGATATAGATACAGACTGTAGAGACAGATAGATAGATCCTACTATGCTGACTCTTACACATCTTATGTGTATGCTATTTCAATTCTGACTACTGTAATGCTATGCCTGTCTTTAGCTGAAGCAAATAATTTGAGTCTGGAAAAAATTTTTCCTAGATTCTGGATGATCTGAAAAGTCTAACATGAGTGTAACATAAAATGAACACCATAAGTAAAAAAAAGGACTAGAAGGTATAACTTAGGTAATTATGGCAGACTCTTAATTCACATATTTTCCTTTTGTGAAGAGCAACGTAATTTGTATAAAACTAGTGTCTGGATGTTAAACTCCGGCATCATTCAATAAATTGACTCTTTAAGTTTTCAAATATTGTTTAAACAGTAAAAACTAGCATTTTTGCCTTGCCAAAGAACAGAACTATATTGAATTATCCAGTAGAACTATATAAATTATTATGTATTTGGAAAAGGAGATGAAAGTGTGTGTATATATAATATAATATTATAATATAATGTATTATATGTAATATATATACTTTTAGTATATAAATATTAGTATATATTTTATTATATAAAATATATAATTACATAATATATAATTATGTATAATATAATATAATATATAATTATATATTAATTATATATTAATAATTATAGTAATTATAATTGTTACAATATAATATAATTTTGTTGATATTTATATAATTATAATTATATTATATTGTAATTATATTATATATTAATTATATTTTTATACTTATAATTATGTTAGGTTTTTATAATTTATTGTAATATGATATAATAAAATATAATTGATATATATTAATAATAATATTAATAATTTATATATTATATATAAACTTTTAAAATTTTGATTGGCCCCTCAAAGTAGCAATTTCTTGAAGTGCTTACTGATTCAAATTAGAAAATTTTCTATAGATACTATTTCTCTCTATTTATTTTCAATAAACAACAAATATTTACTGAGCACCTGCTATGCTCTAGATGCTTGAAATCAATCACAGATTCTTTCCCACATGAAACTCACATTCTTCTGTGTTGAGGGGTGATAATAAACAATAGCAAAATAAATACAGAAAAAATGTTGATTATATGACAGAAGGAGAAATATCGAATAGAAAAAGAAGAGCAGGCTAAAGGGAGTCAGGATTATGTTGGGGTGGGTGGTGATGCACTTAGGTGAGCCTCATTAAGAAAGAAGTATTAGAGAAAAGGCATGAAAACAGCGAAGAAACTGGTTACAGGTGTGGCAGAGGCAGAACGGTCTAGAACAAAGGCACAGCAGTCTAAGTCTTTGAGATATGAGAGTACAGGACCTGCTCAAGAAGGAACAAGGGAACAGCCAAAACGAGTAGAGTGAATGAACAATAGAGAAGTCAAAGAGCTAACTTCTGTGCAGGCCTTGTTGGATTTGATCATAAGAACTTGAGGCAATCATAAGAATTTCACATTTTCTGTGTGAAATGGGGCAGAATGAAAGAGAAACAGAACAAATATTCTAACAACCTATAGTCGCAGAGCTATTTAAACATTTTTTTTGTATTTTTTACATTTATTTTATGCAATACCTTGTATTCAATAGCATTGAATGTTAACTTCTTATAAAAAGCATTTTTGAAATAACTTGAAATTTAGAATATTTTGTAATATTGCTCTAGATAAGAAATATATTTTTTAAACCAAATCAGGTCGTCAAGGAACGAATAGGATCTAGTATTTGATAGCACAACAGGGTGACTACAATCAACAATAATTTATTGTATATGTTAAAATAACTAAAATAGTGGAATCAAAATGTTCATGGTACAAAGAAATGACAAACACTTGAGGTGACTGATACCCCATTTAACCTAGTGTGATTATTATACAATGTATGCCTATATCAAAATATCCCATATACTCCATAAATATAGATATTGATATGGTTTGCCTGTGTCCCCACCAAATCTCAACTTGAATTGTATCTCTCAGAATTCCCACGTGTCCGTGGGGGGATGCAGGGAGAGGTAATTGAATCATGGAGGCCAGTCTTTCCTGTGTTATTCTTGTGATATTTAGTGAGTCTCATGCGATCTGATGGGTTAATTAGGGGTTTCCCCTTTTGATTCTTCCTCATTTTCTCTTGCCGCCGCCATGTAAGAAATGCCTTTTGCCTTTCAGGGTGATTCTGATGTCTATCCAGCCATGTGGAACTGTAAGTTCAATTAAACCTCTTTTTCTTCCCAGTCTCAGGTATGTCTTTATCAGCAATGTAAAAACAGAATAAAACAGTAAATTGGTACCAGTAGAGTGGAGCACTGCTGAAAAGATACCCCAAAATGTGGAAGCAACTTTGAAACTGGGTAACAGGCAGAGGTTGGAACTGTTTGGAGGGCTTGAAGAAGACAGAAAAATGTGGGAAATAGTGAAACTTCCTAGAGACTTGTTAAATGGCTTTGCCCAAAATGCTGATAGTGATATGGACGATAAAGTCTAGGCTGAGGTGGTCTCAGATGGAAATGAGGAACTTATTGGGAGCTGGAGTAAAAATGACTCTTGTTATGTTTTAGAAAAGAGACTGGTGGCATTTTGCCCCTGCCCTAGAGATTTGTGAAACTTTGAACTGGAGAAAGATGATTTAGGGCATCTGGCAGAGGAAATTTCTAAGCAGCAAAGCATTCAAGAGGTGATTTGGGTTCTGTCTAAGGCATTCAGTTTTATAAGGGAAGTAAGAGCATAAAAATTTGGAAAATTTGCAGCCTGACTATATGATAGAAAAGAAAAACTCATTTTCTGGGGAGAAATTCAAGCTGGCTGCAAAAATTTGCATAAGTAGCAAGAAGCCTAATGTTAATCTCCAAGAACATGAGGAAGATGTCTCTGGGCCATGTCAGAGAACTTCATGGCAGCCCCTCCCATCACAGATCTGGAGGCCCAGGAGGAAAAAGTGGTTTTGCAGGCTGGGCCCCAGGTCGCTGGTACTGTGTGCAGCCTAGGAACATGGTGCCCTGTGTCCGAGCCACTCCAGCCATGGCTGAAAGGGGCCAACTTACAGCTCAGGCTGTGGCTTCAGAGTGTGGAAGGTGAAGCCTTGGCAGCTCCCATGTGGTGTTGAGCCTGCAGGGGCACATAAGTCAATAACAGGTTTGGGAACCTCTGCCTAGATTTCAGAAGATGTATGGAAATGCCTGAATGCCCAGGCAAAAGTTTGCTGCAGTGGCAGGGCCCTCATGAAATACCTCTGCTAGGGCAGTTCAGAAGGGAAATGTGGGATTGGAGCCCCCCACCTAGAGTACCCACTGGGCCAATGCCTGGTGGAGCTGTGAGAAGAGGGCCACCATTCTCCAGATCCCAGAATGGTAGATCCATCAACAGCTTGTACTATGCACCTGGAAAAGCTGCAGCCACTCAATGCCAGCCTGTGAAAGTAGCTGGGAGGGAGGCTGTACCCTGCAAAGCCACAGGGGTAGTGCTGCCCAAGACCATGGATACCCATCTCTTTCATGAGTGTGACCTGGATGTGAGACCTGGAGTCAAAAGAGATCATTTTGGAGCTTTAAAATTTGACTGCCCCACTGGATTTCAGACTTGCATAGATCCTTAACCCCTTTGTTTTGGCTAATTTCTCCAATTTGGAAAGGCTGTATTTACCCAATACCTATACCCCTATTCTATCTAGGAAATAACTAGCTTGCTTTTGATTTTACAGGTTCATAGGCGGAAGGGACTAGCCTTGTCTCAGATGAGATTTTGGGCTGTTGACTTTTGGGCTAATGCTGAAATGAGTCTGAGATTTTCAGGGGCTGTTGGGAAGGTGTGGCTGGTTTGGAAATATGAGGACAAAAGGTTTAGAGGAGCCACGGGTAGAATGATATGCTTCCGCTGTGTCCCAACCCAAATCTCAACTTGAATTGTATCTCCCAGAATTCCCACATGCCATGGGAGGAACCCAGGGGTAGGTAATTAAATCATGGGGGCTGGCCTTTTTTGTGCTATTCTCATGATAATTAATAAGTCTCATGAGATCTGATGGGATTATCAGGGGTTTCCGCTTTTGCTTCTTCCTCATTTTCTTTTGCCACCACCATGTAAGAAGTGCCTTTCGCCTCCTGCCATGATTCTGAGGCCTCCCCTGCCATGTGGAACTGTAAGTCCAATTAAACCTGTTTTTCTTCCCAGTCTCAGGTATGTCCTTATCAGCAACATGAAAACAGACTAATACAGACACCTTCTATGTACACATAAAAATTAAAAATTAAAAACGAAATCTATCAAAACAGCTACTACTCGCCAGATAGAAGTAAATAGCTAATAACTAACAATATAAAATATAGTTTAAGAAAATTGAATTTGATAAAGATAATAACATTAACTAGGGAGTTACAGATGGATGAGAAACGTTTAAAATATTTTATGATAAACATTTTTTCATATATTTAGTACACTGTTGATATTACTTGTCCTAAAATTTCTGCTATGATTTTCTGTTAGTCATTACTTAGAGCAATTATAAATTAATTATTGTTTTTTTCCATCAGATGCTCTTATTCTTTCTCCTTTTTATGAATTTGCCGTCATCAGGAATATATTTTGTATGAAAGTATTTCCTACAACCTAGTGCAAAATCCAATAGTTTTTATGTTTTGTAATTAGGGGTTACTTCCCTTCTAATAGTGATACTTGCTTATCTATTTCTAATAATGTACTTTTTTTCATAGTAAGCAAAGAGTATATTTATTATTTATATTCAAATCCATGATATGTATGATTTTAAATTTTAAGATAAACATAAATTCTGCACAAATTCCTGTCACTTGTAATAAAATTATATATGGAAATTCTCTACATCAGTGAAAAACGAGCAAATTAGTAATGTACACAACATTTAGGTTTCAAATGTGCCATAAAAAGGTTGAAAAATGTACAACTTATGCATATGTACAGGAGCCGTTCACAGCTACCCATATTTAATGTAATTATCTGCTTTACCTGTGTATTCCTGATTTACAATTATTTAAAGAAAATACATTTTGTATTGAATTTTTTAATGTTGAAGTGTAATTTATGTATACAAAAGTGAAGATATCAACTACACAGCTCAATTAATTTTACACATAAAAATACTGTGTAACCATTACTCAGTTCAAAATATAGAACACTGCCAGCAGCCTAGGAGGATTTCTTATGTCCCTTCTAAGTTAATATCACTCCCAGAGGTAATTGCTATTCTAATATGTATCACTCTGCTGTGATTTCACCAATTCTTGAATGTCATATAAATGGAATTATATAGTATGTTACTCTCTTGTGTGTGATTGCTTTTCACTATCATTATATTTGTAAGATTCATCATGTTGTTGCATTAAGGAATGCACCACAATTTATGAATTCATTCTAAGACTAAAAAATATTAGGGTCATTTTTAAAGTTTTGGGCTATTATAAATAAAACTACTGTGAATAGTTGCAGATTTTGGTTTGCTTGTTTGTTTGTTTCATGGACATGGGCACCCATTTATCAGGGATCTATAAGTAGTAATGAAAATTTTGTATACTGTACACCTATACTTGGTTGAAGTTGGTACTGTCAGTATTTCTAATTGGAAATCTCCACTTCCACAGGCAATGAATAGGAGGCCCAAGTAGAGCAAATCTATGTCAATATTTTCTGTTCTCAATATATTTCTTCGTACCCATTTTCAATGGGTACAAAATATTTTCAATCATATCACATAGTGGTTTTAATTTACATTTCCCTGGTAAGTAATGGCACAGAGGACTTTGCCAGTATATGTATTGTTATCTCGTAATCCTCCTATTTAAAATATCTGTCCTAGTTATGTTCCCTTCTTTTGGGTTGTTCACCTATTTCTTATTGATTTGTATGTGACTTGCACATTCCAGATAGAAGTGGGTTTTTTCTGTCATTCATATGTATATTATCAACATATAACATCCATATCAATAAAAAATTTCTAAGACTGAAACATAATTCTATACCAGTTCCTTTGTTATGCCTTATAGTTAGCAGAATTTAGGACAAACGTATACTTTGTATAAAATAACAAATCACTTCACATAAAAATGTGTATAATGTACTATAGCAAATTTATAAGGAAAAAACCACTCTCATAAATGGTGCAGATTATATTTTCTAAGGTATAAAGAAATACATATATACACAGATACACATATATTTCATCCTACCCACTCTCACATATATAAATATAAATATGCATTTATATGCCTATTTCTCCAGTAAAATTGCTGCAGGAAACAGAAGATGACAGCATAGATAGCTTATATCTTAGATATGAAAACACAGATTGTCTAGGCCATAGAGAAAATAACATATATGATAATAAATATCAAAGACAAAATTTTCATAAAGTGAAATTCATTATTATTCAGAAAATATTTTCTATTTGCTTTCTGATTATTACAGATTATAAATGCATTGCTTATTTTATTATTATTACAGTATTATTTATTATAGAATATTAAAAAGCTATTTTAATGCTGCTATAGTAACAAAAAATACAAACTTAAGTATAATTGATAATAGCCAGAAGTTTACCATTATAACAATGAAAAGACATCAGAAACTTTCCAAATTAAGAAAAGAGAATGAAAGCTAACCTGGCCAAGCAAACCCATTTAAAGGTAGAGAAAACGTAAAATAAGAAATAAAAATAGTAAATATAATTAAAAAGGAAGGCATACATTTTTCCAAAACTTGAATGGGTTTAATTATTTGAACAAATGACAAAATTGGATTAAATTTTCAAATTAATGAGGTTTAGCTATAATGAAATATTCAAAAAGGCACCAAAAAAGGACAATGTATGAGCTGAAAATAAAGTTATAGATTAAGACATACCAAGGACAACAAATTTTTAAAAAGAGTGCTTGACTATCAATATCAAACATCATTGGATTCAAAACCAAGATTGTTAAATTAGGCTATTAATCAATCAAAATTTACTTCATATCTTCTACCTTGCTTAAGTACTAGTGAAAAATGGTGAACATGATTGACTTTCTGTCAAAAGATTGCCAAACTATGACAAATGATTCAAGAATCATGCAAATTAATGACTTAATTTATTTTATTGATATGTGGAATACAAGTAGATAGGTTAACATGACAGGGATTGCTTTTACTTTGTAATCCAGGAAGGCTGCTCTGAGGAAGTCTCAAATGAGTGCGTGTGAACTTGCAGGTGAACATCCAGGTGAAACTGCTCCATGGACAAGGAACAAGATGGGGTAAGGCCCTAAGATTGTGACTACCTTGATATGATGAAAGACAAAAAAGGCCCTTGTGCTTTGGTCATAGTGAATAGAGATACGTAAAGAGTTGAGAGACATTAGATGAGGAGATTAGAGACCTATCAGGTTCTACAGGTGATGCAGGACCTTGAAGGCCATGATAAGATAACTGAATTATAGGCAGGTGGATTAAGAAGCAACTAATGAATTGTAAGCAGAGGAGTAAACAACTTCTATCAAATAATGTATGATTTATACTGTGTCCAATAAATATGTGTAAGAAATAAATGGGAGATATAAGCATATTTGTACTTAGCAACATCCACTCCCATGGTTCTCTGGGGAAATACTTGAGAGGGTGGTTCCGGTGGCATGCCAATATAGTCCAAGCATAAGAACATAGCTTGGATTATGGTTTCAGCAATAGACAAATGAGAGGTAATTTGAATTATGGCATTATTTTTGAAATTATGGTGTTATTTTGAAATTATTTATTATTTTGAATACAAAATAATAAAAAGTAACCCAAACTTAAAAGTGTATTGAGGAAAAAGTAAATAATTATTAATTATTATTTTTGAAAATTAGACTAAGGATTGTGCTCTCACTTTATTTCTGTTTGGAAAATTTCTTTTCTGCATGCCCTAAGGGTAGAGGGTAGTAAGTCTAATAATTCTTGACTTAGCCCTAGATTTCGGAGATCTTCTAATTTTTTCTCCTAAAATTTGTATAGCTTTACATGTTACACTTAAGCCTATGATACATTTTGATGATACAGCTTTTTCTATCACTTCAGTTATGATTTACCTTTGCTAGTGTGTTTAAGTGTTTGTATAGATTTCTTAATGCTTGTTCTAGTGTTTCTATGCATGCACTTATCATAGCCTATTGACATCAATGTTTAGAAAACTTACTTTAATTTAGAGCTATTTAATCTCCCATTTTCAAAATTCACAGTTTTCTTAAATATTTTCTCTGCATATGTTGAGCCCCATATCAATTGAGTTATAATATAAATTCTGTTTCCACCATTAAATCTGATTAAGGAACTCATGAAATAAAGGATAGTCTATATGTTTACCCACATTGTTATACATTGTTTTATCCTTGTCTGAAGTTTCTACTCTTTTGTTATCACTTTATTTCCATTGGGAAAATTCTTTTTTGCATGCCCTAAGGGTAGATCCTATGGTGGAAAAATTTCTTAGTTTGTCTTTGAGAATGCCTTTCTTTTTTTACCTCTAAAGGATAGCTTCACCTGACAGAAGATTTACTTTGGCAATTCTCTTAGTTTGAAGGTTAAAAATGTATTCCACTATTTGCTTTTGGTCTCAATGGTTTTGGATGAGAAGTGGGCTGTCATTTGAGCTTGCATTCCTCTAGAGATTATGTGTTGCTTCTCTCTGGTTCTTCTTAAGGTTTTTTTTTTTCTATAGTTTTTATAAGTATAATTTTTGTCTGTCTTGTTAAAGGTTTCATTTGTTTGTTTTTAATCATCTTTGGGGTTTGCTCAGCTTCTTAAGTATGTGGGTTCATGTCTTAACAAGTTTGGGTGTTTTCAGATATTATTTCTTCAAATGTTTGTCTTGCCCTTTCATTTTTCCCTCTCCTTCTGGGACCACAGTGATATGGATGCTAAATGTTTTGTTACTCTTTTACATATCATTTAGACTCTGTGTATTTTTAAAGTCGATTTCTCTGTGTTATTAAGATCGAGCAAACACTATTGATAAGTCGTCCAGTTCACTAACTCTGTTCTCTGCCATCACCTCCATTCTACTATCAAACTCATCTAGCAAGGTTTTTATTTCAATTATTTCATGTTTCTGTTCTATGATACCTATTCAGAGTCATTTCATGGTTGTATTTGTTAAATTATGTTCAGGATATTTAGGTGTACTTTGTGGAAGAAGTGGGTGAGGAGGTAATAGTAGAAGCCAGAAAAATAAATCTACATCAACTTTTCCAAAGTCAGAAGTCTAATTTTGACTTTTTAAAGTTTCAAAATTAGCTGCAAAAAGATCTTTTCTGCTAAAAATACTACATTACACATTTAACTACAGAAGTTATAATTATTATTGCAAACAGTATACTTCTCTTCCCCTCTGCTTTATTTCTAAATATCAAATGATCAAAATAAAGTAGAAATACAGATATGGATATAACACCTTTACCTTAATCTTTTATAGTTGTGATATACATAGAACTCATGGGAAGTGTTATTCTTATGGCTCCACACTTGACAGGCACCCAGAGTTTCCAGAAAAGAAAAGTGAAATCACTTTATCAGTTTCATAAATAAAATTTCACCAAACTTATTTCTATATGGCTTCTCAAAACCTATGGCATGGATATTCATTCATATGATAGCATAACAAGGGCTCTGAGGATACAGTTTTTGTCATTCTCTTTTATTAAACATCAAAAAGTGTAATGTGGAAGGTTTATGGTGAAGACTCATGTAATGTAATTTACCATTACCATCTAACCTCTGTCTCTTTCTCTCTCTCTCTCTCAAACACACATACACACACACACATTTTCCAAAGACACTCTATAAAAGATTTAGGCTATCATGCAAGTTTTATATCAGCAAATTCACTAATGGCTTTTACCAGTGAATCCCTCAGGAGTGCATCTGCCTTTTAAATGTCAAAAAACAGCTCTTAAACTTCAACAAGGTAGAAATTTGGTGTGAAAAGTCTAAGAGCAAAAGTTGAAATAATATGCTCTAAAAAATATTGGCCCTAACAGTTCAACAACCTTACTCTTCTATGGTAAGTTAAACAGAGCTCGGTGTTGTAACCCACATTGACCATACAGCAGCTTACTACATATCAAGATGTATGACAGCATATTTGTCACATAGACTCAAAAGAAATTTCAAAAAGACTATACTATAATTTTATCCTACCAACTTCCTTCCTTATTAACATGTTTTCCAAGCCAAAATTTTATTTTTGCATATTCAGAGTCACATTGTATTGTAAAATATAAAAGTAGAGATTCTCTCAAGATAACTTATTTGCTATAATCCCAGGTATTTTATAAAATGAAAAAAAGAAGAAAGAAAAAACAGAAGAGTCTTTAAATCCCTGTATCTCAATAGTGATTTTGAGTCAGTGTTGTGAGATATTAAACAAACGCAGGGTTTAACATTTGGCATGTGTTTTCCAAAATATCTAACTCATTTCATTTAAAAACTAAATCTATAAGGTGTGTGCTATTATTTTCACCACTTTAAGCACAAAGATATAAATACACAACAATAAATTGTCTTTGGTCTTGTTGCTAGGAAGTGGAAAAGCTGTGAATTGAACCCAACTAAGCCTTCACTCCCACCATAACATTCATAATCTATTTTCCTTATCTTGATCCTGTTCTTCTGAACCATTAAAAAATCACAGGTTTTATCCTTGTAATGAGGAGTCACTGAGGAGTCACAGACCTTTTTTTTTTTTTTTTTTTGCTGTTTGGTTTTTTGTTTTGTTTTTTTTTTTTCTTTTATTATCATTACTATTATTATTATACTTTAGGTTTTATGGTACATGTGCGCAATATGCAGGTGAGTTACATATGTATACATGTGCCATGCTGGTGCGCTGCTCCCACCAACTCGTCATCTAGCATTAGGTATATCTCCCAATGCTATCCCTCCCCCCTCCCCCAACCCCACAACAGTCCCCAGAGTGTGATGTTCCCCTTCCTGTGTCCATGTGTTCTCATTGTTCAATTCCCACCTATGAGTGAGAATATGCGGTGTTTGGTTTTTTGTTCTTGCGATAGTTTACTGAGAATGATGATTTCTAATTTCATCCATGTCCCTACAAAGGACGTGAACTCATATTTTTTATACAAAATTCAGTTGCATTTTCTGCCACTATTTTGATTAAGAAGTTTTCAAATGGCCCAAATCCTTTTGACTAGAATTCATCTTCATAACATTAGTGTGATTTATGGCTATAATTTCATGGGAGCTGACTCATTGTTGTATCCTAATGATATTCTTTGGCTGTGGGCATTTAAAAGTGCAATGACTTCTTCATTCTTACCTCACTTGATCTTTTCTCAAACTCCAGTGTATCATTAGAGAGGATCATGCAAATATTTTTAGGTCATTATTTTCAAATCAGTTTTTAGTAAACATTATTTTTACTTAAGATCAATTTTCTCAGTATTTATTTATTCATTCATTCATTCATTCATTCATTTTTTGAGATGGAGTCTCATTCTCTCTCCCAGGCTGGAGTGCACTGGCACAATCTCAGCTGTCTGCAACCTCCACCTCCCAGGCTCAAGCCATACTCCCACCTCATCCTCTTGAGTAGCTGGGACTACAGGCATGCTCCACCATGTCCAGCTGTTAGTATTATTTAATGAGTTATTCAGTTGAACTGTTATTTATTCAATAAATCACTTAATCAACAATTCTTTATTGACTATCACAATACCTTCAAAAAGACACAAGCTGATTATAGGCCATTAAATAATTTAGGAAAATAAAAAATTAAGTATGCTAGATTGTAATAAGAGCTATGATAAATATGGATGAGCTCTTGCATAAGAATCTGTAGTCCTGATAAAGGATAGCAAGAATTTTTCTATAGACATCTATGTGTTGATATCTCCCTCTCATATCTCTCTCATTTCTCTTTTTCCCCCTCTGTATTATTTCATTTTCATACCACTAGAAAGCACTGCATGAGACTGGGTAATTCATAAAGGAAAGAGCTCTCATTAACTCACAGTTCAGCATGGCTGGGAGGTCTCAGGAAACTTACAATCATGGCAGAAGGCAAAGAGGAAGAAAGTCACCTTCTTAAGAAGGCAGCAGGAAAGAGAAGTGCCAAGTGAAGCAGGGAAGAGCGCCTTATAAAACCATAAAATCTCATGAGAAATTACTCAGTATCATGAGAACAGCATGAGTGAAACTGCCCCATGATTCAATTACCTCCACCTGTTCTCTCCCTTGACATGTGGGGATTATGGGGATTATGGGGATTACAATTCAAGATGAGACTTGGGTGGGGACATAAAGCCTAACCATATCATTTTGCCCCTAGACCCTCTCAAATCTCATGTCCCTTTCACATTTAAAAACCAATTATGCCTTCCTAACAGTCACCCCAAGTCTTAACTCATTCCAACACTAACCCAAAAGTCCACAGTACAAAGTCTCACTTGAAACAAGGCAAGTCCCTTCTACCTATGAGCCTGTAAAATCAAAAGCAATTTAGTTACTTCCTAGTTACAATGAGGTTGCAGGCATTGGGTAAATACACTGTTCCCGGGGGAGAAATTGGCCACAACAAATGCAAGTCTGAAATCTAGCAGTGTAGTCAAATCTTAAGCTCCAAAATGATCTTCTTTGACTTCATGTCTCACATCCTGGTCTTCCCGATGCAAGAGGTGGGCTCAGATGGCCTAGGACAGCTCTGCCCCATGGCTTTGCAGGGTACAGCCCCACTTCTGGCTGCTTTCATGAGCTGGCATTGAGTGTCTGTGGCTTTTCCAGTACAGTTCAAGCTGTCAGTGGATTTACCATTCTGAGTCTTGAGGATGGTGACCATCTTCTCACAACTCCACTAGGCATTACCTCAATGGGGAATCTGTGTGGGGGCCCCAAACCCAAATCTCCCTTTTGCAGTGCTCTAGCTGGTGTTCTCCATGAAGGCCCTACCCCTGCAACAAACATCTGCCTGGACATCTAGATGTGTCTACACATAATCTGAAATCTAAGCAGTAGTTCCCATACCTCAATTCTTGACTCCTGTGCACCTGCAGGTGCATCACCATGTGTGAGCAGGCAAGGCTTGAAGCTTGAACCCTCTGAATCAATAGCCTGAGCTGTGCATTGGCCACTTTTAGCCATGGCTGGAATGCAGGGCACCATGTTCTGAGACTGCACAAAGCAGCAAGGCCCTGGGCCCAGCTCAGGAAACCATTTTTTCCTCCAAGGTCTCTGGGCCTGTGATGGGAGAGTCTGTCGCCAAGATCTCTGACATACCCTGGAGCAATTTTCCCCATTGTCTTGACAATTAACATTTAGCTCCTGGTTACTTATGCAAATTTCTGCAGCCAGCTTGAATTTCTCCTCAGAAAATGGGTTTTTCTTTTCTATCACTTGTTGGGCTGCAGATTTCTTTGAACTTTTATGCTCTGTTTCCCTTTTAAACATAAGCTTCAATGCCAAACCATCTCTTTGTGAATGCATAAAACTGAATGCTTTTAAGAGCACTCAAGTCACCTCTTGAACACTTTGCTGTTCAGAAATTTCTTCTGCCAGGTACACTAAATCATTTCTCTCAAGTTCAAATTTTCACAGATCTCTAATACAGGGGCAAAAATACCAGTTTCTTTGCTAAAGCATAGAAAGAGTCACCTTTATTTCAGTTCCCAACACTTTCCTCATCTCCACCTGAGACCACCTTAGCCTGGACTTCATTGTCCATATTACTGTCAGCATTTTGGTCAAAGGCATTCAACAAGTCTCTAGGAAGTTCCAAACTTTCCCATGTCTGCCTGTCTTCTCCTGAGCCCCCCAAACTGTTCCAACCTCTGCCTGTTGTCTAGTTCCAAAGTTGCTTCCACATTTTTGGGTATCTTTTCAGCAACACCCCACTCTCTGCAGTACCAATTTACTCTATTAGTCCATTTTCATACTTGCATAAAGAACTGCTTGAGACTGGGTTATTTGTAAAGAGATGTCATTGACTCACAGTTTAGCACGGCTGAGGAGGCCTCAGAAAACTTACAATCATGACAGAAGGCAAAGATGAAGCAAGTAACCTTCTAACCAAGGCAACAGGAAGGAGAAATGCCAAGCAAAGTGGGTAAAAACCCTTTATAAAACCATCAGAACTCATGAGAACTCACTCATTATCCTGAGAACAGCATGGGAAAGCAGCCCCCATGATTCAGTTACCTCCACCTTGTCTCTCCCTTAACAGGTGGGGATTATGGGGGTTATAGGGATTATAATTCAAGGTGAGATTTGGGTGGGGACACAAAGCCTAACCATATCACCCTTCTTTCCTGTCTTACTGTTAGAACACACAAAACCTAAAAATACATCTGCAAAAACATTTCAATTAGGACATGATCTTGTGCCATTATAAATGCACATTCAAGTATGGCTACTTTTGCATACCTCTACTGCTACTGTCAAAGTCCAGTCTAATAAGATCTTGTTCTTTTATTCATGGAATAATGTTTTAACTGTTCAGCTTGGTCACATTGTTGGTCTCCAGAGTCAATTCTTAACAATTATCATTATTTTATCCAGAGTAAAGCCAAAGTCTTTTTGATAAATTTTAAGGATCTATTTTACTTAGTTTTAATTGTCTTCCCAACGTAATTACTAATTACACTCTAACTTGCTCATCCTTATCCAGTTACACATGCCTCCTTGATTTCTTTCTAACTTTCTAGCC
Source organism: Pongo pygmaeus (assembly GCF_028885625.2). Lineage (NCBI taxonomy): Eukaryota > Metazoa > Chordata > Mammalia > Primates > Hominidae > Pongo > Pongo pygmaeus. The sequence goes on along the minus strand of NC_072392.2, from coordinate 26,793,041 downwards.
ATGACACTGTTTGATGATCTTCGCACTGATTCTTCCCTTTGTTTACATTCCTTGCTCTCCAGGTTTATACTGCTAATTATTTGAACTTTCTCAATTATTTGCTGATATGTTATCTTGTCATTAATCCCTACCATGATTAGAATATTTAAAACTAATACCCTTTTAACCTCCATACTTCACATCTTTACTTGCTATGAATTATTTTCCTCAGGAATCAAACACATGATTCAAATACATATAATGTGATTATATATTATGTTTATGCATTATTCTGTTACTATCACAAATTTAATTTAGCTTTCTTAGGGCAATACTTTTTGGCTATTTCATTCACTGATATATATCTCAAGTTCCTAAAATAGTTCTGAGCATAAAGTAGCTGCACAATGTATATTTTCTTAAAAAATACATGAATATTCATTACTTGTGGTAATGATGGGAGAGTAAAATGGTCATGTAAAATTTTCTTGGGATAAAAATTATAACATGTAGATAAAAATGCATGAATATTTCAAAAACGATTCAAAAGAAGGAGTAAGTATACAAAACAAGCCGAAGTCAGAGGAGAGTTTACTTTTGAAAAGTTTCAACGGTAACAGGTAAGTATATTAGCATTTTGTTTCCTGAAGATATTCTCCAATGTACTTTGCTACAGCAGAGAAAAAATGTTTTCAACGTGAAAAATCACACTGATGCATTGCAAGCTTACCAGCTCAGTATGGTAGAAAAGAAGTTCAAGATTAAATCATTTAAGATGGGATACTCTGGAAGTGAAAGAATCACAGAAAGTGTGTGATCTATAATTTCAGCACAAACTTAAATTTCTGAATGGTCAATAATATAAACTACACATATGCATTAGAGATATCCATTTAAAAGAAGATAGAGGCCGGGTGCAGTGGCTCACACCTGTAATCCTAGCACTTTGGGAGGCCGAGGCGGGCAGTTGGATCATGAGCTCAGGAGATCAAGACCATCCCAGCTAACACGGTGAAACCCCATCTCTACTAAAAATACAAAAAATTAGCCAGGCGTGGTGGCAGGCGCCTGTAGTCCCAGCTACTCGGGAGGCTGAGACAGCAGAATGGCATGAACCTGGGAGGCGGAGCTTGCAGTGAGCCGAGATTGTGCCACTGCACCCCAGCCGGGGCGACAGAGCAAGACTCCATCTCAAAGAAAAAAATAAAATAAAATAAAAGAACATAGAGACCAAAATTATCTATTCTCATAAAATAAAGCTCTTCCAGGTGAGTTCCGTGTACTTGTTTTCTTATTAATTGAAGGCATTCCTGAACCATATTCAACTTGGACAGCAAAAAGCTGAAGCTTAATGATTTGGAGATTCAAAGGAAAGAAACCAAATCTATGGAGCAGCTGTAAATTAGTAGAAAACCCCAGAAACAAAGAAATGCCAGGAAGATTTTGCCTCTAATTTTGAGTACAGTCATTTCTCTATATCTGTGGGGGTTGTTTCCAGGACCCCTGTGGATACCAAAACCCATGGATGCTTAAGTCCCTAATATAAAATGGTGCAATATTTACATATAACCTCTACACATTCTCTTGTAGACTTTACATAATCTCCAGTTCTCTTATAATACCTAATAAGATATAAATGCTATGTAAATAGTTGATCTGCCGTATTGTTTAGGGAATAAGGACAAAAAAAGTCAGTATATATTCAATACAAATACATTTTTTTGATGTTTTTGATATATGATTGGTTTAATCCATGATGCAAAACCCACAGATAAGGAGGGTCAACTGGTAATCTCTGTCTCTTTTATGTTGAGTGACAAATTAAGCAGAGACAGTGGATACTGGAGGACAATTCTCCAGGTGGCCTTGGACTAACCCAGTTTTCCCCCCATTTTTACTTGTAGCTCTCATGAATAACTGTAAAATATGTTGGGAATGTAATATCCTAAAATAGGGAGGGACTGGCTGGAAAGCCTGGACTCTGTTTCAACTGGCCCACCCCCCCTTTCCTGAAAACAGGATGTCCTTCCCCACTTTATCCTAAAAATTCTGACAAACCAGGGGTATAAAACTGAGCTCAGGCTGCTTACCAGGGTCCCTCAGCTGCAGTGCAGGTGGGAGACATGCAAATAAGATTCCATCTTCCTGGCAGCTTTTCTGAGCCTTGGGGGACTTGTTCACATGAATTCTAGACTTCTGTTTTTTCCTCCCACCTATTTTCATGTAATAAACACGTTTCATATTACTTATGGATGCATGGGTGTTCTGTCTTACCGGACTCAGACAAGTCGGTGACCAGTCCAAGTGAACCTATTTCTCAGAGATCTCTAAGAGTCCAGCCTAAAAACAGCATCTTGAAGGCACAAAAATTGAGGAGACACTTTAGCTGATGCCTAATGCTTGGAAAATAAAGCTAGCATTTCAAGTCCAAACAAGGTTACTATTTAGCGGACAAAAATAAGATAATAATTCTGAGAATCCATATATGCTACAGTATGTTATTTATAATTTTTCATGAATGTAAAGAAACAGGAAAGTGATAACTTACAATAAAGAAAAAGATACTGAATAAAAAAATTCAAGGTAATGTCAAATTTTGGATTTAGCAAACAGGATTTCACAGAAGCTTATTAAGCAATATTCAAAGAATGAGTGGATATGTCCAAAGTTTAAAGAAAAATGGCAGTAATGAGTGAACGGAGAACGGAATTCTGATAGGACAAGGAAAGGACAAAAGATGGAATTTTAGAGCTAAAATGTCCACTAAATTAAAAGAAAGACTCAATGAAGGACTGAACATGACAGAAAAAATAACCAGTTACTATGAAAATAGATCAATCTAAATAACAGAAAGACAAACAGTACATAAATATACTGACATACCTTGCCAAGAAGTTCATGTCTATAGTTGCAGTGCCAGAAAGAGAAACAAAATATTCGAAGAAATAACAACTGAAAACTTGTCAAATTTTATAGAAAATATTGACTTAGAGATCCAAGGAGCTTCAAAGTAAACACAACAAAAATGCTAACCACATTATAGACAAAATGCTAAAAGTCAAAGAGAAAGAAAATCTTAGAATGAACCAGTGAGAAAGGAAACATCACATACAGGTAAGAATGTTATGATTAATTGCCCATTGTTCATCAGAAACGAAGTTCAGAAACATTGAAGTGTCTTATAAAAATAATTAATTTTATAACCATTTTATTGTAAGATATGTTCCACTGTAGAACCATTTGGATACAATATTCTCTTAAAGTAATGCCAAAACAACTGTGTATTCATCTATGAAAACATGATTTTCCCCCTTACTCAAGTCTTATAAAAGTAATTTCTAGGAGTATTAAAAATTAAATGTGATAGCAAAGAAATACAGTTTTTAAATGATAATATATAAGAATATCTTCATGGTATATTTAGAGAAATATTTTTAAATAAACAAAAATATAACTTAAAAGTTATAAATTGACTACATTGAAATTAAGAGTTTGTCTTCATTAAAAGACACTGGAAAATGAACAAAAATATAAATCATCAAGTGGGACAAAATATATTCAATACATATAACCACCAAAGTCTAGTGCGAAAAAGACACAAAAGAAACAAAGTCAATAAGAAAAAGACAACAAATAACCCAATTGAAAAAAATGACCAAAGAATGGTTTAGAATTCATAATTCATAAATATTAACTCCAAATGGCTAATAAACATAAAAAGTGTTAACTATTATTGATCGAGAAATTACAAATTAAAACTACAATGCTACCCAACCATGTACTTATTGTATTGGCTAAAACTAAATAGATGTAGACCTCATTAAGATCTCTCATACTCTGCTGGTTGGAGAGTGTGGTACAACCTCATTAGAAAAAATTTTAAATATTTATCTAAATCTTAAGATAGACACATCCTATGACACAGCACACCTAAATATTTATCTTAGAAAACCCCATTGGATAAATATACAAAAATATTCGTTACAAATTTTTGACTAATTTTCTCAGGTAGGAAACAACTAAAATTTCATTGTGTTTATTAAATGATGGATAATTAATTGTTGTAAATTTTATAATGTAACATTACACAGCAACAATGATAATGAATAAGTGACAACAGTAAGATTTGAGATGAATACATTTTTAAAGAAAACATTAATATTGAGCAAAATAGCAAGATTAAACTCAATTTAGTTTGATTCATTTATATAAATTAATAAAAGATATATTAATTTTCCATTGCCGCTGTAGTAAATTACCATAAATTTATGGTTAAAAAACTCACAAAGTTATTATTTTTTTTTGTTCTGTAGGTTAGACTTTAACACTGGTTTCATTGGACTAAAATTAAGATATTGATAAGGCTGTGTTATAATCTGGTGGTCCTAGGAATAAAATCTCTTTTCTTGACTTTTTCAACTATAAGATACTGCAGATATTCCTTGACTGCTGTTCCTTTTTTTCCATTTTCAAGGCAAAACTTTGCTTTTCTCTGTGTCATTTTTCTATAGTCACATCCCTCTAATTTAACGAACCGTGTGATTAAACTTGGTACAGCTAGGTAATCCAGGATAATCTTTCCATTTTCAGGTCATTAGCTAAATGACATTTGAAAAGCCTTCTTGCCATATAAGATCACGTATTTTCAGATTCCAGGGATTAGGACATGGGCATCTTTGGGAGACCATTATTTTGCCTACCACAAGAGGCAAGAGCAAATTATATTGTCCAGGGAAAAAATATAGTTACGAAAACAATAAAGATATGGAGAAAATAGCTATCACAAAATTCTAGTAGGAAAAGTTTGCATAGAAAATGGTATCCCTTAGGTCACCGAGAGCAATGCACTATTTCTTGATTTAGAAGGTTATTTCATTGCCCTTTTTTAAACAAAATATTAAATTTCACATTTACGGTTTATATACTTTCATACTAAAACTAATTAATAATAGATTATATGGGATTTCAAATTGAGTGAAGAATCACTCTTTTGGAATCACTGCTGCTGTTTTTACTAGACGGTGATGGGTTGAACTGTTTTTGGCAGTGTATAAAGAAGGAAAGACTTGAATAGATTAGTGGGATATTTCACAACAGTATAAACAAAAGATTTTTAAGCTTGTAAACGTTGGAATTTTGTTATTTTTCTCCCTTTCTTTTCGGCAGATTTTACACATCTCTCTAATGATTCATATAGTGATTGATTATATCATCTTTTTGAGAATCTTGAAATGACATCACTTAACCCATGTTTGAGAGCGCAATGTTGAGTAAGAGTCATTATGTCTGAATTTGTTAATTTTTTTTCACATACACTTTCTATTAGGTGCAACTTCTGTTTGTTATCTTAATTATGATAGATGATGATTCTCACTATACTTCCTTTTTATAAATAACACCCTCTTAAATATTTGACTATAATAGCTAAATAATGCAAAAATCTTGGATGCCAAATAAAATGTGATGCAGTTTAAAAATCCCAAAACAACACACATTATTTACAGTAAATTTTAAATATAATAAATTTTAAATTTTAGTATAAAATAAATTTTAAATACTTTAAGCTAGTTATTTACATATTTTAAAAGTTATTATTTTGTTCTATCAATATAATCTTTGTGCATTTTGTTAATTCAATTTAGTTAATCTTACCTAACCAATTTATTTCTGTAGTTCAAAACTTTATAAGCCCAAAGTGTTAAAATTTCTGGCATCTTTTTAATATACACCATTCCGTCATACAAAAAAGGAGAAATACTATTTTAGATTAAGAGACAGATGAAAAATAGTAGATAAAATAATACTGATTTCAGATGGAAGATAACTGATGATCCTAATATTAACCAAGTTTTTTTTTTTTTTTGAAACAGAGAGTCTCCCTCTCTTGCCCCTGCTGGAATGCAGTGGTGCTATCTCCGCCTCGGGTTCAAGTGACTCTCCTGCCTCAGCCTCTCGAGTAGCTGGGACTACAGGTCCCCAACACCATGCCCAGCTAATTTGTTTGGTATTTTTAGTAAAGGCAGGGTTTCACCATTTTTGCCAGGCTGGTTTTGAACTCCTGACTTCAAGGGATCCACCCGCCTTGGCCTCCCAAAGTGCTGGAATTACAAGCGTGAGCCTGTAGCCAAGTTTTATATATACTGGCAAATATGTTATTTAAACTTTCTCTTCCATAATGCCTAAACTGAAAAATCTTACAATTTATTATTATGTGCCAAGATTTGTTGTGAAATCAGCTGAGAAAAAAAGTCCAATGGAGCAAATTGATTATCTAAAAGGATCAAATAACCGAATCATTCATGACTTCCAGTTATTAGTGGATTGTAAATGAGAAATTTTTTTTTTTTTTTTTTTTTTTGCAACGGAGTCTCTCTCTGTCCCCCCGGCTAGAGTGCAGTGGTGTGATCTCGGCTCACTGCCAGCTCCGCCTCCCGGGTTCACGCCATTCTCCTGCCTTAGCCTCCCGAGCAGCTGGGACTACAGGCACCCGCCATCACGCCTGGCTAATTTTTTGTATTTTTAGTAGAGATGGGGTTTCACCGTGTTAGCCAGGATGATCTTGATCTCCTGACCTCGTGATCTGCCCGCCTTGGCCTCCCAAAGTGCTGGGATTACAGGTGTGAGCCACCGCGCCTGGCCTAAACCAGGGATTTTTTTTTTTTTTTTCCAGTGGAGTTTCGCTCTTGCCCAGGCTGGAATGCGACGGCACGATCTCGGTTTACTGCAATCCCCGCCTCCCGGGTTCAAATGATTCTCCTGCCTCAGCCTCCTGAGTTGCTGGGATTACAGGCATGTGCCACCATGCCTGGCTAGTAAATGAGAAAAATTTTAAAGAAAAATGCATGGACATATGTTTCCTTCAAAAAATAAATGTGATATTTATACTTATTTAATAGTAAATTATTCTCAAAATTTATACAATAGTTCATTTGATAATAATACATTATGGGACAAAATCAGCTTGGATTTATGAAATCCATGTTAATATGAATCTAAAATGAGCTTTGCATTTTCTTTATAAACTATAAATATTTTGAGTAATTTTCATGGCTTTTATTGTTCAGTAGGCTCAAGAAGAACCACACTAGCAATGATGTTTCACTATAAGCGAGCCCCTTTCGCTGCTACAGATCAAGTATCTCAACTAGTAACTTGAAAATGTTTGCTCAAGGAAAGGAAAATTTCTTGCCTTGGACTTTACTATCTGGTCAACATGATCAAATCTTGAGGCAATGATTTTCAAGAAGTCATACTCTTCATGACATTGATTAATTCCATGAGAAATCTATTTAGCAATATACAGATAAGATTTAGAAAATGTTCATGGCCTTAAATTGAATTTTATATTAGCTATATATCATATTAATATGCAGGTAATAGCAGTTTAAAGATGATGTGATGCCTTAATTATATACTTGTCTAGAATAACAGGCAGCTTTGCAGAAGATTAGAGTCTATTAATAATATGCATAACAACTGGTCTCTTGACATTTAATTTTGAATCTGACAACTTTGGGCCAGTTGTTTCAGAATTCTCGCACAACCTAGGGTGCTGAAGAATGAATGTGAGGTATTTCAGTGATGGCAGTACATTTAAAACTATACTTAAAAAACACTTTTCAGCGATAAGTGGAGTTTTAAAAATATGCAATTTTATTATGAGGGAGTGACACATTTTTTGAGAAGGCTAGTTTTTAAACTGGAAGGACTGAGCCTATTTATTAAACAAGCCTAGAAATATCTGCAGGAAATATGAATAGAAACTGGTAAGTGCTTTGTAAATTATACCTTAAAGTTATATTGCTACTTACTTTAAGTTTTTTTATTTCAAGTAACAAACATGGAATGAGGTTAACTTAAGTAAAAAAAAAAAATTGCTTGAAATAATAAACTGTGGTTTTCCAAATCAAGGGAATATTATACAAAGAAAAGAACCTAGAAAAGGTAGTGGGGAGTTTGTAGGTATACTGAACATCATTTTCTTAATCCTTATGCAAGAAAGAATAAGCTAGAATTTTTGTTCTGTCTGCTTGAAAGTGGGATTCCCAGGAAATAAGCCTAATTAATGAGCTTTAATTATACATCACATATTCAATAGGCGAGTGGAAGAAAATTTGATTGACAAAACCCATTGATTGTGGGAGGGGTGGATATTTGAAAAAAACAGAAAACCAATGCTGAATTGCAAAAGTTTTGTTAATGTATAATTCATTTTGAAATCTCAACTTCATTTACATTTTTAGTAACACTACCAAAAAATTAATCAACTCATTATCTTCATTTTATTTTGAGGGAAGATGAAAAACAACTGCCATCCTCATAATCTTCAATTTACAAAAAATCATCTTGTTCTTCCAAATTTTCGGTAAGTTCCTGAAATTTCAAATATTTTCCCCATAACGACCTTTGTGCCTGACCAAGAGCAGTGATATATTATATATTGACAATAATATTATTATCCATTTATTTAGTATATATATCGGGGTATATTTCTGTGGGAAAGGAATAGACAATTAAATACTGACTTTTATGTGTCAGAAATGCTATTGTATTTAATAATTAAAAACATGCTTTGAGACACACATTAAAATTATTGATTTATTAATAAGAGAAAAAATTCAAAGAGATTAGTTTCTTTAATTACTCACAATAAGAAGGAAGAATGTGAATGAAATATAAAATTCTTTCCTATACACTCCTCTATTTTATTCTGTTAGGTTATTTAGAAAATAAAAACAGGAATATCATGCTGTCTTCAGAGAAATTATATTTTGGTCAGTGGTATAAATCATGTAAATTAAAATGTATTAAGTGCAGAAATATGTACAAAATTGTAGATACACTTTCATTTTATTTATTTATTAGGAGACAAGGTCTTGCTGTGTCACCCAGACTGGAGTGCACTGGTGCGATCTCAGCTCATTGCAACCTCCCAATCCTGGGTTCAAGCGATTCTCCTGCCTCAGCCTCTTGAGTATTTGGAATTACAAGTGTGAGCCACCATGACTGAATAATTTTTGTATTTTTGGTAGAGAAGATGTTTCACCACATTAGCCGGGCTGGTCTCAAACTCTTAGCATTAAGTGATCTGCCTGCCTTAGGCTTCCAAAGTGCTGCAGTTACAGGCGTAAGCCACTGCACCTGGCCTATAGATAACTTTCAGAGGATAAAAGAGATTATTTTGGTATGAGATGATGAATCAAAGGATTCTTTGTAAAAAGTTTAGAATTTGATAACAGCAGACACATATCAGATGAAAAAATATTTTATGTGTAAGGAATATTGTGAGTTAAATCAGTGGGATGGGAAGAATTTAACGTGTGGGTTTTAACGTGAGAATAATAACAATTTGTAACTATTTTATATCCAGCATACTCTGTATGAAATGGAGAAAACTTTTTCTATCAAAATGCTCTAAGAGGAAAAATATTAGAGCAACTATTTTTACTAATATGCTTAATAACATAATATTAAAAATTTTGGAAGAAAGTTTCCATCCTACATTTCCATTAAAACTAAAATAATAAATTTCAATGAAAATAATCCCTACTTGGGTTTTGCAAAGGAGAAACTTGAGTCTTATTACTGTAATTTTCATCATTTTTAATATACAATTTTAATGTTTTTTAAAATAAACTTTCTTTTCTAGATACTAAATATTTTTGGCTCACCTTTTTCTCATTTATAAAATTCCTTTGGGCTGAGGAAAAAGTGCTTTTCAAACTTTACAGTATTTTATAAACAACAGAGGTAGCATTTTATCTGCTACCATTTTACACTTCACTGCTGCACAGAAGTGAGGAGGCCAAGTCATTTGGGGATCTGGGCATTAACTTTCTTACAAGAAGGTTACTTTCCAGTATTGGACAAATATAGAGTTTTCCAAAGAGGCATATTTCATTCAGGTTGTACAATCAATGTCAAGGTCCCAGAAGGTCATTCTCCTTTTCAAGTCAGTTGGAATGACATCTGCCTCAAGCAACCTAGAGGCACAGCTGATTGTTCTAGTTTTATAGTAAGAATATAAACACTTCCTGTAACTTATGATTTATGTCAGTATAACTCTAGTGGTAGAAGAGATGCATTTGGGAACAAGAAGAAATAGAAAGCAAGTTTATTTACTTAAAATATACTTATAATATTTTAAGTCTATTATTTAAAATATTATAAATAGAAATATATACACATGGCTATTAAAATAAGTGTGGTTTTAAATTTCAAAGCCTCATTGAAGAGTTGGATGACAGCAAGGGGAAAACACTTAAGTCCATGTTCATTGCTAGGTTTCTAGATTGTATTTCTTACAATACTGCTTATCTTTGCATAAAAAATGAACAAATCAAAACCACATATATATGCCATTGCACTCCAGCCTGGGCAACAAGAGTGAAACTCCATCTCAAATAAGTAAATAAATAAATAATCCCTTCATATATATATATATATATATCCCCAATAGAGAACTCATAATTCAACCTGATACTTGTTATTCTTATTTTTGTTTTTGATGTTACAAGCTCTGGTCCAAGCCTGGACAAAACTTTTACTCCCAATTCCCATTAGCATGACCATATGCTGTATTTCTTTCCTGCTCAACAGGAAATAATATGCAATGTGGTGCTTTTGCTTAGAGGAGCTGTGGAAGACGCAACTAAAACAAAGAAGAGAGTGTAGATTCTTACAATAATCCAAATTTTGGCTCACATTATTTCCAAGCTTTCCTTACATTAATGATTTAAAAGAAGATCTCATTAATCCTCTTGCAACTTGAAAATATATAATCTATTCCACCTCAAAAGATCACAAGTTGAAAGGGAGCCAGATCACAGAATCAAAGCTCAGCCAATAGTTACTCCATACTATAAAATATACAATTGTATTAAAATTGGAGCAGATTCCTGAGGCAGATATTATGATTACAGTTTAGTCTGTTGCTGTATGTAAAATACGATGTAAGACCAAATTCAGGGCTTTGCTACCTACTGATAATTGCAGAGTGCCTGGTGGGTACAGAACATGAGAAAGTTGTGTGGTTTTTAACTAACCTATCACCTTCCTTAAAAATAATCACTTCAAGCCGGGCACGGTGGCTCACGCCTCTAATCCCAGCATTTTGGGAGGCCGAGGTGGGCAAATCACCTGAGGTCAGGAGTTCGAGACAAGCCTGACCAACATGGAGAAACCCCATCTCTACTAAAAATACAAAAAAAATTAGCCAGGCCTTGTGGTGCATGCCTGTAATCTCAGCTACTCTGCAGGCTGAGACAGGAGAATTGCTTGAACCTGGGAGGCAGAGGTGGTGAGCCGAGATCATGCCATTGCACTCCAGCCTGGGCAACAAGAGCGAAACTCCATCTCAAATAAGTAAATAAATAAATAATCACTTCATTCAACACAGATGCATTAAAAGATTTGCTTTATGTTTTTTAATGACTTGCTTGGAAACATTATTTTCTTACATAAGCCCATTAAAAGAGAATAAAGCTTTGATATGGATGATAAATTTAGAGCATGTACAATTGTTATTTACTCTCTTGGTGAATCACAATTTCCATGATGTTACAATTGACAGGTTAATTTCACTATTTTAATGATCTTTGCAGTTCACAAACACACACACACACTTTTCTTTATTCTTGAGTTTCAAGACAAGATACTTTTGCTGATCACGTTTGATACGGTTTCACTGTGTCCCCACCCAAATCTCATCTTGAAATCCCATGTGTTGTGGGAGGGACCTGGTGGGAGGTAATTGAATCATGGGGGCAAGTCTTGTGCTGTACTTATGATAGTGAATAAGTCTCATGAGATCTGATGCTTTTAAAAAGAGGAGTTCTCCTGCACATGCTTTCTCTCTTTTTGCCTGCTGCCATCCAGGTATGACATGACTTGCTCCTCCTTGCCTTCCACCATGATTGTGAGGCTTCAACAGCAACCTGGAACTGTAAGTCAAGTTAAATCTCTTTCTTTTGTAAATTGCCCAGTCCTGGGCATGCCTCTATCAGCAGCGTGACTAATACAGTAAATTGGTCCCAAGAGTTTGGCGCTGCAGAAAAGATACCCAAAAATGTGGAAGCTACTTTGAAACTGGGTAACAGGCAGGGGTTGGAACAGTTTGGAAGGCTCAGAAGAAGATCGGAAAATGTGGAAAGTTTGGAACCTCCTAGAAGCTTGCTGAATGGCCTTGCCCAAAATTCTGATAGTGATATGGACAATAAAGTCCAGGCCAAGTTGGTCTCAGATGAAAATGGGGAACCTGTTGGGAACTGGAGCAAAATGACTCTTGTTATGTTTTAGCAAAGAGACTGGTGGCATTTTACCCCTGCCCTAGAGATTTGTGGAACTTTGAACTTGAGAGAGATGATTTATGGTATCTGGTGGAAGAAATTTCTAAGCAGCAAAGCATTCAAGAGGTGACTTGGATGCTGCTAAAGGCATTCAGTTTTATAAAGGAAGCAGAGCATAAAAGTTTGGAAAATTTGCAGCCTGACAATGTGATAGAAAATAAAATCCCATTTTCTGAGGAGAAATTCAAGCCAGCTGCAGAAATTTGCATAAGTGACAAAGAGCTGAATGTTAATCCCCAAAACAATGGGGAAAATGTCTCCAGGGTATGTCAGAGGTTTTTACCGCAGTCCCTCCCATCACAGACCCAAGGCCTAGGAGAAAAAGTGGTTTCGTGGGATGGGCCCAGAGTCCTGGTGCTATGTGCAGCCTAGGGACTTGGTGCCCTGAGTCCCAGCTGCTCCAGCCATGGCTAAAAGGGGCCAATGTAGAGCTCAGGCCGTGGCTTCAGAGGGTGCAGGCCCAAAGCCTTGGCAGCTTCCACATGGTGTTGAGCCTGTGAGTGCACAGAAGTCAAGAATTGAGGTTTGGGATCTTCCGCCTATATTTCAGAGGATGTATGAAAATGCCTGGATGCAGTGGCACCCAGGCAGAAGTTTGCTGCAGTGGCAAGGCTCTCATGGAGAACCTCTGCTAGGGCAGTGCGGAAGGGAAATGTGGAGTCAGAGCCCCCACACAGAGTCCCTACTGGGGCACCACTTAGTGGAGCTGTGAGAAGAGGGCCACCGTCCTCCAGACCCCAGAATGGTAGATCCATGGACAGCTTGCACCATGCACAGAGAAAAGCTGCAGACACTCAACGCTAGCCCATAAAAGCAGCAGGGAGGCAGGCTGTACCCTGCAAAGCCACAGGGGCGGAGCTGTCCAAGACCATGGGAACCCACCTCTTGCATCAGCATGACCTAGATGTGAGACAAGGAGTCAAAGGAGGTCATTTTGAAAATTTAAGATTTGACTGCTCTTCTGCATTCTGGACTGGCATGGGGCCTGTAGCCCGTTTGTTTTGTCTAATTTCTCCTATTTGTAATGTCTATATTTGCCCAATGCCTCTACCCCAACTGTATCTAGAAAGTAACTAACCTGCTTTTGATTTTACAGGCTCATAGGTGGAAGGGACTTGCCTTGTCTCGGATTATACATTAGACTGTGGACTTTTGAGTTAACGCTGAAAAGAGTTAAGACTTTGAGGGACTGTTGTGAAGGCATGATTGGTTTTGCAATGTAAGTACATGTGATTTGGGAGGGGTTGGGGCAGAATGATATGGTTTGTCTGTGACCCCACCCAAATCTCATCCTGAATTGCCATGTGTTGTGGGAGGGACCCGGTGGGAGGTAAATGAATCATGGGGGCAGGACTTTCCTGTGCTGTTCTTGTCATAGTGAATAATTTTCATGAGATCTGACGGTTTTAAAAAGAGGAGTTCCCCTGCACAAGCTCTCTCCCTCTTTGTCCGTTGCCATAAAGTACATTCTATTTAGAAGACAAAGAATAAATAGAAAAACTATTTAGGAATATCATGCTAAAAAGAGTGTTATGAATTTGTCTTCTGAATTTCTATGAACATCAGTAGCAATTCATCAACCAATATTTAAGGGCCAGATATGAATCAAAATCTACTGGATATTTATATTACCATTACATTGATTGAAGCAATGAGTATTATTTGGTTGTAACCAAGGGTATAATTGTGCAAGGTCATGCAGACTGAGAGAGTACCTTATCTTGAAAGCATTATTTTTAACTCTCAGGAAATTATGTAGTTAATTGGAGAAACTTGAATATTTAACAAAATTAGGAGAAGGAAAGTTTTCTTGGGAGGGAAAGTAAAGTGAATATGCAAGATAAGCAGGAATCTTGTAGACTATCTTGTGGCAGATACTACCATTATTTCTATTTTAGAGATAAACAAATAAAAACATAAAGTAATATATCTAAAGATGTGAAGCTAATCAGTACCAAATACTAGCAAGAATGATTAAAAAGACCCTATCAATATCAGAAATGTAAAATATCAATTTATGTCTAAAAGCATATCTTTATGTCTAATACATATCCAAGGTATAAGAAATAGAGAAAACTAAAGCAAAATATTATAATAAAATAATCTTCATATATATATAAAAGATACACTTATAATTCAGTTGGAAATATATAAAAAAATTCAAGCTATGGAAAACTTTCCATTGTGGATTTATCTTCAATTTTTAGATATGTATCAAGAAATAATTTATAACTTTAGAGTCTTACTTAACTGAAGCATGATATTTTAAATTTAAAGGTAAAATAGAAATTATGTGAATCCAGAGTTAAGTAGTATTATGTTAATTGCACAATCTTACCAGAATTAACAAACTCAGGAAATGAATGTTAAATTGAACTATGGCATATAGTCAAGCTTTTAATTCATATTTCTCTCACAATTCTCATTAGGAATTAGAGCTGGTCTGGCTTTTTACAAATCATCAACATTGCCAAGATAGTTTGAAATAGTGCAGTGTTTCAGGGCAGAGAGGTTCATAAGGTTTTATTAGGTCCCACGGGAGAACATCAACTTGTTCTATTCTCCCCCAAGAAACAAACAAATTCACTCAGTGAAAAATCCTCTGTGAGTGGATCTTTGCACACTGATAAGGAGATGGTACAATAGTTGGCATTATAGAACTTTGATGATGTGGAAGAAACACATGGAAGTCATACCTTCTGGGTAAATCAACAAGGTTAGTTAGACACAAACATATTTTTCCCTACGAGACTAATTTTGTAGAGTTTAAATTCCACTTGTAATTATAGAGAAAAAAGTGGCAAAATATATACCATCTGCATTTATTCTTGACCAAGAAAATCCTGAAAAGTATAATACTAAAAAATCAAAAAGGAAATGCTCATGCAATGTAAATATTAGGAAGTTTCCAACTCAGGAATTGAGGTATTACAGAAAGAGTAGGAAGCAGCTACCTACATCAAAGCAGGGTGAATTAAACAGAAGAAATGAGGTACCATTAATTAGGTTAATGAGGAACCTTTAGTGGACTGGTTCTTATACTTCTGAGGGGAAATGATATAGATGGAGTTGGAAAGGCCATGGGAAGCTCTAAGATTTCAGCTGTAGATTTGTTATTTTAGTCAAGCAAGCTGAAAGAAAGTATTTACCAACCTTTGGTGAATATCTTGAAAGCTACTGTTTCACATATGTTGTCTGGTGTTTTAGTTTTGGCAGAACGGTCACTATGGTTTGGGCTGGCATTGGAAGTTTAGAACAATTTGTCTTAAAATATTTTCATTTGCAAAATTCAACAACACTGAAAGATGCTACAAAATGTAGCTTGGCCCGAGATGCTTTTCAAAAATGCTTATTGAATAGCATTGGAGCTTATATAAATTATTAATTTCAATTATTAATAAGTATTAAGATCTAGTAAGAGTTTAATACAAAGTGATTACATCTTTCCAAATCAAACTAAGAACCTCTTAATCATTTTTCGGTAACATTTTTGGATAACTTTTTTGTAACATTTTCCAAGAATGGCTAATAGCATGTTCGTTTCATTTTCATAGTCAGATACCTGCGATTCATTTGAAGAATTCTCATACATTTAGTCAAGAGTTTGATCTTATTTTATTTGAAAATAAATAAACATTTATTTGCCCTGGAATTATGTTTAATTTTGGCTCCAGGAGTTATGTAATAAACCATTGGTATAATTGAAGACTTCAACATTGGTCTTCCCATTCCATATATCTTAGTGTTACTAGTTCCTTCTCACTTTTGAAGAATTTTTTTTTTTTTTTGACGGAGTCTCGCGCTATTGCCAGGCTGGAGTGCAGTGGCATGATCTTTGGTTACTGCAACCTCCGACTCCCTGGTTCAAGTGATTCTCCTACCTCAGCCTCCAGAGTAGCTGGGATTACACACACCTACCACTACACCTGGGGGTTTCACCATGTTGGCCAGAATGGTCTTGATCTCCTGACCTTGTGATCCAC
Organism: Pongo pygmaeus; assembly: GCF_028885625.2. NCBI lineage: Eukaryota > Metazoa > Chordata > Mammalia > Primates > Hominidae > Pongo > Pongo pygmaeus. The sequence continues at coordinate 26,776,732 of NC_072392.2, read as the reverse complement.
CCGCCTCAGCCTCCCAAAGTGCTGGGATTACAGGCATTAGCCACCACGTCTGGCCACTTTTGACGGATTTTTAAAATTTCTATATGACTTTACATCATCTAAATTTTAACTCAAATGCACTCAGGTGTGCATTTGTTAACATTTTATTTTTTATTTTTGTGGCTACATAATATGTATTTATATCTGTGGCATATGTGAGACATTTTGATATAAGTATACAGTGTGTCAAAATCACATCAGGACAAATGGAATATCCATTACCTCAAGCATTCATCCTTTTTTGTGTTACAAGCAGTCTGATTATGCTCTTTTAGTTATTTAAAAATGTGCAATGAATTATTGTTGACTGTATTCACTGTGGTGTGCTATCAAATTAGCATAATCAGAATAACTTCTTAACCTATCTCCGTATTTTACACTGACGTTGAAAAGTCAGTTCCATAGAAAGCAATATTTCAATTCAAATAATACATTATAGTCTTGTTAAATGTTATTTAAAATGTTACAGTGAAGAATATGAAGAGATTACATAAAATTTTCCCCCAGTTTAAAATAATACTCAAATGCCTAAATATATCAGAACTATTTCTAATGATGTATTTAAGTTTGTATATCTTTACTCACAAATATTAGTTGAAAAATAAGACAATCTTCTATTTATTTATACATATTTACAAATGTAAGCCATTACCTATTAGCTGGCAATTTTTAAAAAAAATAATAGGAATATATACCTTTTAACTTGATCATTCATTGATACTATTGACTACAAGAATAAAAATATATAAGTAAAAATATAGATTTTATATAACCAATGCCAAATTATATGTGCATTTATCAAACTTTTGGAGGCTTTTACATGAGAGGGCTATTACAATCACTCAAAAAATTTTAGAATATAAAAACTCTCTAATTTCAAGGAATGTAAATCTTTTAAGAGGCAGGCAAGTGAAAAGTTGAATCAAATTCATCAGAGGAAGGCCTATATCAAAATAATGGATAATTATTGAATTTTGAGAATTTTTATTAGAATTATTACTTGAAACTTTGTCTCTGTCTATGGCTTAATTTTTTGTTATCTTATGTTTTTTGAAAAGCATATTTTATTTTTTAAATTTAAACAATATAATTAAGTACAAATTATAAAACCCTTCCATTGGCTAAAGTTATTAATGTATTTTTAATTATTATGGGTACATAATAGTGTCTATATTAATGGGGTACATGTGATGTTTTGATAGTGACATACAATGTGTAATTATCAAAACAGGGTAACTTGGATATTAATCACCTCAATTATTTATTATTTCTTTGTGTTAGGAACATTCCAAGTCTACTTTTTCAGTCATTTTAAAATATACAGCAAACGACTGTTATCTACAGTCACTCTATTGTGCTACTGAATACTAGATCTTATTCATTCTAGTTGTATTTTTTGTGCCCATTGGAACCATTTCCCCTCTATCCCCTTGTTCTGCTACCCTTCTCAGCCACTGAAAACCGTCTTTCTACTTTCTGTCTGCATGAGTTTATTTTTTCAGCTTCCACGTATGAGTGAAGAGGTATAATATTTGTCTTTCTGAGCCTAATTTATTTCACTTAACATAATGTTCTTCAGTTCCATTCATGTCGTTGCAAATGACTGGATCTCTTTCATTTCTATGGCTGAATAGTGCTCCATTATGTATATATGCTACACTCTCTTTGTCCATTCATCTATTGATGGAAAATTAAGTCAATTTCATACCTTGGCTATTGTGAATATTGCTGCAATAAAGAATTGCTGCAATATTATTGCTGCAATAAACATGGAAGTGTAGATATCTCTTTGATATACTGATTTACTTTCTTTAGGATGTACACCCATTAGTGGTATTGCAGGATGATATGGTAGTTTTATTTTTAGTTTTTTTTAAAAAAGCTCCAAGCTGTTCATAGTGGTAATACTACTTTACATTCCGACCAATGGTGTATGAGATTATTCTATTCTCCAAATCCTTACCAGCATTCTTTATTGCCTATTTTTTGCATAAAAGTCATTTTAACTGGGATGAGATGATACAACTTAAAATGACTGTGAGAAAACCGTACATATTAGTGGAACTAAAATCAACAAAATTGATCGTAGCCCGTGTTGCTGTGGATGGAGAACAAATAAAACTCTCACACATTTGGGTAAAAAATCAAACTTTATAACCACCTTGGAAAATAGTTTGGCAGCATCTTCATACATTGAATAAAATACCTGCCAGCTATTTCATCCTTAGATATTAACCCAAAGTAAATGATAATATATGTCCATACAAAAACTTGTACACTAATCTTCATAACTAATTTTTTCCTAGTAGCCCAATACTGGTCAACAACCCAAATGTCTATGAATAGGGGAATGGTGAAAAAAATGGACATATCCATACACTGGAAGAGTATTCATCAATAAGAGAAAAACTCTTCATACATGCAACAACATTGATAAATCTCAAGAATTATACTGAATAAAAGGAGTCAAGCTATTACCTGCCTCCAAAAAGACAGTATTAAATGGTTTCATGTACGTAACATTATAGAGATCACAAAGTATTCCATACTGACAAAAATCAGGGCAATGCTTCCTTGAGGATGAAAACTAGGCAGCATTAGGAGAGTGAGACTGAAAGGAACATGAGAAAACGTTTGAAGGTAATGGATTTGTTCACTGTGTTAATACAATGCATTTTTACGTGTAAGACTTACCGACTTCTATAATTTAAATACGCACAGTTAATTGTAAAAAAAGTATGAGTAAATAGAAAAGAAGCCACAAGTCACTTGACACTGAATAAATTTTTCAAAAAAGTTATTGTAGAAAAGGGAAAGCCTTATCTATGCTGTAAAAGTTAAAGGACATGCCACTAGACTAGATGCATAATGTGGGAAGGAGGGGAGAGCATTCTAGGCAAAGGAAGCAAAGGAGGAATAAAGCATTAATGCCAAGGAGTGTTGAGAAGGAAGTGATAACACTGGGATGAAAAACTACAACAAGGTGAAGAACAGCTGTGAACATAACATTGGTAGATAGATTTATCCTCTAAGGGATGGCAGTACAGTAAAAGATTTCCAGAAAGGTTCACATAATAAAATGAGTGTCAGTGTTAGTGAAACAAAAGTCCTGGCAGAGAGTAAGACTGGAGGGAGAAAATATTAAGACAAACAAGAATATGCAACTTTAAATAAGATAAATATAAATATTTTATTGTTATAACACCTTATAACCTATTGACCTTATGAACTTTAAAATCATGTAAAATATAAATCAAGAATGTTCTGTATGGTGAGATTATAGAATCAAATAGCAATTCAAAGACCCCAAATTCCAAAATATATTCCAAGTAGCATAATTTTTTTTGTTACTAAGTGTAAAATCTATTTCAATCATATCTAAGCAGCTTGCTCATTAGAAATAGCGTATAGTGTTCTCAGCTAGTAAATGAGTCTGTCACGTTTCATTATTATTATTATTAAAGTATTATTAGTATCTATTTTTTCCCTCAAAGTCATAACAGCCTATTCACTAGATAAAATCTGCTAACTTTTCCAACGTTACACTTAAAACAAGTCTTTCTTCTGAATTGTTTGATGGTGACTTTTGAAAAGAACTATCATGAGATAGACAAAAATAAACTACAAAATACACATTTATAAAATATAATTAAAACACAATGTCACATGAATCTGGAATTAGAGAAAATAATGAGCATATAAATAGAATCTGAGAAGTATTACCCTTGAAAATAATGGTTGTATCATTTGTAATATATGTAATATTCATAACATTCATCTTGTGGGTTTTTTTTTTTGCTTTTAAACAAACTGAGACAGTTTTGGATTTCGTTGTTTCATTTTACTTATAAGTGACACATATTTGTACATATTTATGAGTTAAAGTATCATGTTTCAATAATGTATGCATTGTATAATGATTAAATCAGTGTGATTAGCTTATCTTTAACATTAAACATTTACCATTTCTTTGTGATGATAGCATTCAAGATCATCTCTTCTAGTTATCCTGAAACATACAAAGCATTATTGTCAGCTATTGTCACCTACTGTGTGATAAAACACTAGAAGTTATTCTTCCTGTCTAACTGTAACTTTGTACCTAATATTCAGATAGGCGAGTAATTTTGTCATATATGTAACCTGGTCTAAATGAACAGTAAACAGTGATTGGCCTTGGTTTATTATGTTGACTAATAGAGAGATCAATGGTCACAATAATCTTTATTCAAATGTGTTTCCATTTGTAAGAAAATTTTATTTATAATTTAAAAGTGCTCAGCTGTGCTTTTCTATATCGTTTTGATACCATTGTCCACAGTTGTATGCTTTTGATGCAAATATTTTAGATTATTCAAAAGTCTTAGTAAGGAAGGTTAAAATTACTACATATTAATACATTATCTGGCATGTTTATTATAACCAAATAAAAAAATTTATTCCTCTTTTAATAGAATTTTAAACACATGTGAGTTGTTCTTGTATTCTTTTATGAAAAATGCTCATTTCAAGAGAACATATTTTAAGTCATATTTTTATCAAATATATTATTTAATTAAAATTTTAATGTCATTTCAAACTTTATTCAAACCTAATTCTCAACCTCTAGCCTGCTAGTCATGATAGTCTGAAATAATAATGACATAAAATACTCTGATGGGACAAATAAATTACTCTCACCTTTCTTGGGGAATGGAGAAAGACAAAACACAGAAAAATCAGTAAAAGATATAAAAGCAGTTTTCTGGAGTTTATTGGTTATAGTTACTTGTCACAAGTATCTGTGTTCATCTGAGTCTGTAATTACGTAGCTGACTCTCTGAAAAGGGAACAACACAGTGATGAAAAGAGAAAACTTGAAATTACACAATTAATTACATACTATTTCTCCTAAGGCTATATATTACACCTAAGAGAGCCTGAGCTTAAAGGTTATACTACTAATTCTCTTTTCAAATGGTACTTTTATTAGCCATTAAATATCACCATTAAATATCACCATTAATGGCTATTTTATTAGCCATTAAATAATCAGTGTGTGATTATTTTTAGCCTTGTCTTAGAAATTGAGAACCTAAGACACTAAAATGGGTTAATGGCTCTAAATCAGACAATATATAAAAATCCCAACTAATTGGTTTTTATAAATTGTTTGGATCAAGATAGATGCAAAAAAAATGAGTACAAAGCTTCAGGGAAAAACACATTAAATAAATGTGTGCTGTACAATAGGAAAATTATAAAATATCAGCTTTTGTACTCATCTTCTGTTCAACATCTTTATCTTGAGAATGAGTGGGCTACTTCTGTAGTGAGGGAAACTCCCAGTAGTTAATCTGTTCCTAGTCATATATATATATGCCATCATTACATATATATACGTATATATATATGTGTATACATATATACGTATATATATGTGTATATATATATACGTATATATGTGTATATATATATATATACATACGCCATCAGACATCTGAAATTTTAGATATATTAGTGTATTTTATTGAACATATTTATGTTAGGCAATATTAAAAAACGGGGATATCCATTGGCTTGTTAAAATAAAGAATAAAATCCAGACAGTACTGCAATGAAAGTTGCCCGCTAGTAGGGGTGTGTTTTTCTCACTTTTATATAAATTCAGAGTTTGAATATAATATTGACCAATACATTGATACTGCATATAAAATAATTTAAAAAGCAGCATATCATCAGGCAGTATACAAATCTTCCGGGATACATAGTATTGGGTGTGGCAGATATTGTGTATATTGTGTGTGGATATTGGGTATTGGGTGTGGGCAGAAGCTACAGAAGAACTTAGGAAGTACAGTGGGTCAGGGACAGATGGTACAAAAAGAGTTATCACAAAATTTGCATTTCATATTTGGGTCCAAACACACACACACACACTCTTATACAACTGGATTTGATACTTTTTGATGCTTTTTATAGACTTTTTTAGGAACGTGCCCTTAACCCACGCACACAAAAGACCTCGCTCAAGTTAACACAACTTGTCATTACAAGCAGAAGAAAGCAAAGCATTGTGGTAGTTCATCTTGGAAATATCTGTAAGGTCTTTATCTGATCAGTTGGCTTCTTCTTATGTTTTTAAAACAAAATAGAATTTGGAAAATGCAAGCTGTATATTATATTTGTAATGAATTTTATCCTTCAAAAATGAAAGTGAGTGACTTCCCTGTAGTAAATATTTAAATATTTCAACAATTCTAATACTTAAATAGTGGATTGTAAATTTATTACTGAACTAAATAAATTCTTCAAAGGTATTTTATTTAGTCTGTAAAACATTGTCAGTTACCTAGCTTTATAATTTAAGGAGTTTTTCTTCATCTATAATAAAAATTTTAGTCTCTGAAACTATTATCAAAATTGTATAGTTATATATGTTTGATTTTCTAGAGGAGCATATACTCACCATAAAGTGTTTTATATCATCAAGAAGAGTAAAGGAATAATAAAATTATTACCATATTGTAGAGTTGCTACAAATAATATGCTATGCTGCTGTTTCAACAAAACTGTCTATACTTTTTTTAGGCAAGTACCTCATTTCTGATATATCAGATTAATGATTATGAAAACTGTAAATATGTGAAGCAGGTATGAAGCAATACATTTTTTTCTACTTCTTAAAATCTGGAAACATCTTCGTATCAGGAAATGTCTTTACTCTAAGTGATGTTTAGAATAGCCACCCTTTTTAGTAATGCAAAAGGGATGAAAATGCCTTTTACCTCATGACTGATTTCATTTAGGTCACCATTTTTATACTTGTTTGATATAAGTTATTTAATTTTTTATTTTAATTTTATAATATTGCATGTTCTCACTTATATGTGAAAGCTAAGAAGGTTAAAATCTTGAATAAAGAATGGAATAATGGTTTCCAGAGGCTGGAAGTGTTGTGGGGAGGAGAAGATGAGGAGATATTGGTTAATGGGTAAAAAATAAAGTTAGATAGAATCAATACAACCTAGTGTTCGGCACAGTAGGGTGACTATAGTTAATAATAGTTTATTGTATATTTCAAAATAACTAAAAGAATGAAATTCGAATGTTTCTAATAAAAAGAAATTATAAATGCATGAGGTGATATATATCCCAGTGATTCCAATTGGATCACGATAATGCATTACATTGTAAGCTTGATTTTTAAACATACATACATTTTGAAGAATCAAATAATCTACAAAATTTATCTATTACAAAAAAAAAACACAGTAGCCAACTCGAGCTCTGTTTTAATGACAAAAACAGAAAAAACAAGGAAAAATGAGAGTATAAGCATGACATTTAGAAATATAGAAATTATATACAAAAGTACACAGCTATCCCAAGGTACGATGAGTGGCCAGCTCCTCCCTTCAGCTAAGGCACTCTCAAAAGGCTGGCAGCTCAGGGCTGTTTGCAGGTGGCCCTCCCAGCACTGGGAGTAACACATAATCCTGTACTGAAGGAGGATCTTGACAGTGTCACGTGGCTTCTACCCATTCCCTACTTTGGTGCTGGATCACCTTTTGTTCAGAATTGCATATTATTTCCTTTCTTAGTATCTCCTTTGTTTTGTTGTATGCTCTACTGTAGTTTCCTAAAGAAAAGTCCATAGGAGTTAAGATTTCTGAGACCTTGTACATCTGAAATCTACACTTAGCTTTCAACTAATTGTTAGCATGGGACATAATTTAAGTTTGGAAATCAAATTTGCTTCAGAAGTTAAAGTCATTGCATCATTCTCTCTCAGCTTCAGAGATGCTGTTGAGAAATCCAGTGTCAATTTAACTTTTCATCATTACTATATTAGCTTTTCCTCTTTGAATTCACCTAGGATATTCTCTTTTTTCCCGAGTAATCTTAAATTTCAGGCTTATTTGCCCGAGAATGGATCTATTTTCATCCATTTTTTGTCTCTCAATGGGACCTTGCAACTTAGAAATTTAAATTATTTGTTCAATGATCGTCTACTCTCTATTATATCTGTGTTCTTTCTAAGTATTCCATTATTAAATTAAATTTACAATATATTAACTATATATTCAATAATATATTAAAATATATATTAACATTATTATCAATGCATTTATATTATGCATTACATTATTATATTCTATATAATATACATCAGGGGTATTTTATTAATGTATATTAAAATTATGATGTATAACATATATCTAAATATACATATATATGTTTGTTATACAATGTAAATGTATACACATACATATATGTATAACACGTATATACGTGAGTGCATGTGTGCATGTATGTGTACATATATGTAGTTAAAGTAAAATGGAGATGACGACTGGAGAACCCCTGAGTAGACAAACCCATTAAGGCCTCATTAGTGATATTATATTAATCTTGCTATTAAGGCCTCATTAGTGATATTATATTAATCTTGCTATTAAGGCCTCATTAGTGATATTATATTAATCTTGCTTGGTTTGTAAACATAATTTAACTTGAGCTGTCTCTCCTACATACCCATATTAAAGAAAACTAATATTTAAGGCTAACCAATCAAAAGCCATCAGTTAATTATAGTTAATTATGAATGTCGCAGCAGGATAGACCTAATAAGGCCTTATTGGTCTATTTTTGTATTGATAATAATGTTAATATATTTGACTTTAATGAGTCAGAAATTGTCGTTACTTGACTTCCATGTTCTCTGTGTAAAAGCCTTCCCCTGGCATTCCTTCAGCACAGCCACTTTTGGTTTAGAGCAGCCTTATTCATGAATCACTGCTTGCTACAATTAAGTGTAGTGTTATTGTGCTTTTCTTTACACTTTAACAGACAAATTGTATATATAGTTATATATAAGCATATATCAATATACATATACTTATCATGTATAATTTGTCTATATTATATTTGTATATATGGTCTACAAAAGTTCTGGTTTGGTTTGCAATTTTAAGTTTCACTTTTGTTCTTAGAGTATCACAACAATATCTTTCAGTTTTTCCACTAAATTTCATTTCTCTGCTTAAATTCTTTTGTTCTCTGAGTATTTATGTAGTACCATAATCTTGTTTCACAGACATGATAGCATTTCTTTTATCTCGGAAATGGTGATGAAAGTTTTTGCTTTTTTCTGTTTCTATTTTATTTTTAGTTACCTCCCTTCATAGTCTCTGTTTTTTCCAAGTGGCTTTCTTTAAGTGTCTCTGTTTAATATTAGAACATTCCTTTGGTATCTGTGATCTTGACACATGTTTAAGACAGAGTAATTAAATCTTATTTGAGAATGTGTACACAGGCATGCTGTTTGTGGATTGCACATGTGGTGACCTAGCTAGACAATATTACTGCAAAATACCCAGAGTCAATGTATCAGGTCATTTTTGAGGGAATAATCAGGTTTCTGAAAATATAAATCTTTCACTCTTTAGCTGCCCCTACTTCCTATTTTGGTGTGGTATTCTTCCTCTCAATTGTGGTAGAACTGTGGCCAGAAACATTGTGGTCCAGATACTTTTTCTACCTGATTGGGTAATAAATTTCAATTTTCTAAGATGATGAGAGACAGCCTCTTCTGATTGTTTGAAGTAGAAAATCCAACTTTCAAGCGATCTTCCAAGTTTCACCCTTTCTCCTAACCTACCTCATGTTGCCAGTTACTGAACCCTGCAAATGTTCCACAGTGCACGTCACTTTGCTGCTCAGCAGTCCATGCTGCCACTTTAGGATTTTACTTATTATGGCCAATTGACAGTTACCATTAGGCTGTTTTTTCTTTGCTTGAAATACTTTTGCTATTATTTCCCGTCCTAACTCTCAGAAAAAACAGATGCAAATGTTTGTGTTTAAAGCAACGGCTTCAAACTGGAAATTCACATTTACTAAAATTACCTGATTTAGCTCTTTAAAAATAGAGAACAATTTAATTTATTTATATTATTATGTATTTGCAGTAACACTTTAAACTCCTTTATAACGTGTGTATGACTGAATTCCAGTTATCCCAGCATCATTTATTGAGAAGGGAGTCCTTTCCCCATTGCTTGTTTTTGTTAGCCTCGTTGAAGATCAGATGGTTATAGGTGTGTGGTTTTATTTCTGATTTTTCTATTCTGTTCCATTCATTTGTGTGTCTATTTTTGTACCAACATCAAGCTATTTTGGATACCGTGGCTTTATAGTATGATGTGAGGTCAAGTAATGTGATGCTTCTGGCTTTGTTCTTTTGGCTTAGCATTGTTTTGTTTATTTGGGCTCTTTTCTAGTGCCTTATGAATTTTAAAATCATTTTTTTCTAATTCCATGTATAATGACATTGGTGGTTTGATAGGAATAGCAATGCAAATTGCTTTAGGCACTGTGGCCATTTTATGATATTGATTCTTCCAATCCATGAGCATGGAATGTTTTTTCTATTTATTTGTGTTACCTCTGATTTCTTTCAGCAGCGTTTCGTAGTTCTCCTTGTAGAGATCTTTCACCTCCTTGGTTAGCTGTATTCCTAGGTATTTCATTTTCTTTGAGTCCATTGTAAGTGGAATTGTGTTCTTGATTTCACTCTTAGCATAGATGTTGTTGGTGTATGGAAATGCTACTTATTTTTACACATCGATTTTGTATCCTGAAACTTTACTTATAATGATTATCAATTCTAGGAGCCTTTTGGTAGATTCTTTAGCATTTTGTAATAGAATCATGTCATCAGCAAAGAGAGTTTGAATTCTTCTTTTCCTATTTGGATATCTTTTATTTCTTGCTCTTGCCTGATTGCTGTGTTTAGAATTTCTAGTACTACATTGAATAGGAGTGGTTAGAGTGGACATCCTTGTCTTGTTCCCAGTTCTCAAGGGGAGTGTTTCCAGTTTTTGCCCATTCTGCATGGGGCTGGCTGTGGATTTGCCATAGATAGCTCTTATTATTTTGAGATATGTTCCTTTAATGCCTAATTTTTTGAGGGTATTTAATATTGTTTTTGAATTTTATCAAAAGTCCTTTTTGTGTCTTTTGAGATAATCATGTGGTTTTTATTTTTATTTCTATTTATGTAATAAATCTCATTTATTAATTTTTATATATTGAAACAACCTAGCATTCCAGGAATAAAGCTGGTGGATTAGTTTTTTAATATGCTACTGGTTATTTTCGTCTCTCTAGGTGTGATTTTAGGTTGTCAATTTCAGATCTCTAACTTTTTCATATGGGTGCTTTCCACTATAACCTTCCAAATTAACATGGCTTTAGCTGTGTCCCAAAGATTTTGGTATGTTGCATCTTTGTTTTCATTTGTTTCAAATATTTTTTTATTTCTGCCTTAATTTAAATTTTCCCCAAAGTCATTCAGGAGCAGGTTGTTTAATTTGCATGTAATTATATGGTTTTGAAAGAGATTCTTGGTATAAATTTCTATTTTATTGTGATGTGGTTTGAGAGTGTGGTTGATATAATGGGTTCCTTAAGGATCCTTGCAAGGCTGGTCTGGTGGTAATGAATTCCCTCGGCATTTGCAAATCTGAAAAGGATTTTATTTCCCCTTCACTTTCGAAGCTCAGTTTGGCAGGATGTGAAATTCTTGGTTGGATTTTTCTCTTTAAAAATGCTAAATATAGGTTCCCAATCTCTTCTGGGTGGCAGAGTTTCTGCTGAAAGTTCTGCTGTGGTCTGATGGGGTTCCCTTTGTAAGTAACCTAACCCTTTTCTGTAGTTGCTTTAATATTTTTTCTTTCACATTGATCTTGATGAATCTGATGATTATGCGTTTTGGGGATGGTTGTCTTTTCCACTGTCTCACAGGAGTTCTCTAAATTGCCTGAATTTGAATGTCAACCTCTCTAGCAAGGTTGGGGAAATTTCTTTGTAGATCAAAGAACTATATGTTTAAAAAACACATAGCCGAGTGTGGTGGCTCATGCCTATAATCCCAGCACTTTGGGAGGTTGAGGTGGGTGGATCACAAGGTCAGGAGTCTGAGAGCAGCCTAGCCAGCATGGTGAAACCCTGTCTCTACTAAAAATACAAAAAATTAGCCAGTCATGGTGGCATGTGCCTGTAATCCCACCTACTTAGGAGGCTGAGGCAGGAGAATTGCTTGAATACAGCAGGTGGAGGTTACAGTGAGCTGAGATTGCACCACTGCACTCTAGACTGGGCAACAGGCGAGACTCCATCTTAAACAAACAAACAAACAAAACCAATAAACAAACAAAAGTCTGTAAAAGTAGTAGAAGAAAATACAAGTAAATATGTTTATAAGCTTGGGTAAGGAAGAATTTTTTTTTTTTTGAGACAGGGTCTTGCTCTGTCTCCTAGGCTGAAGTTCAGTGTCTTGATCACAGCTCACTGCAGCCTTGAATTCCTTGGCTCAAGCTATCATCCCACCTCAGCCTCCTGCATAGCTAGGACTCAGGCATGTGCCACACTAAGCTAATTTTTTATTTATTTTTTAAATTAATTAATTAATTTTTTTTTGAGATGGAGTTTCGCTCTTGTTGCCCAGGCTGGAGTACAATGGTGCAATGTTGGCTCACTGCACCCTCTGCCTCCCGGGTTCAAGCAATTCTCCTGCCTCAGCCTCCCGAGTAGCTGAGGTTACAGACATGTACCACCATGCCAGGCTAATTTTGTATTTTGTACAAATACAAATTTTGTATTTGTAGAGACAGGGTTTCTCCGTGTTGGTCAGGCTGGTTTCGAACTCCCGACCTCAGGTGATCCACCCGCCTCAGCTTCCCAAAGTGCTGGGATTACAGGCGTGAGCCATTGCGCTGCTAAGCTAATTTTTTTTTTTTTTTTTTTGAGGCGGAGTCTCGCTCTGTTGTCTGGGCTGGAGTGCAGTGGCAGGATCTCGGCTCACTGCAAGCTCCGCTTCCTGGGTTCACGCCATTCTCCTGCCTCAGGTTCCCAAGTAGTTGGGACTACAGAAACCCGCCACCACTCCCAGCTAATTTTTTTGTATTTTTAGTAGAGACGGGCTTTCACCATGTTTGCTAGGATGGTCTCATTCTCCTGACTTCGTGATCCACCTGCCTCGGCCTCAGGAAGTGCTGGGATTACAGTCATGAGCAACCTCACCCGGCCCTGCTAAGCTAATTTTTTAAATGTTTTTGCAAATATGAGATCTCCCTGTATTGCCCAGTTTGGTCTCAAACTCCTGGCCTCAAGTGGCCTTCCTCATGTGGCATCCCAAAGTGCTGGGATTACAAGTGTGAACCACCACACCTAGTCCCAGAAAGATATTTTCAAACAAGAAATAAATCACAGCCAGATGCAGTGGCTCACACCTGTAATCCCAGCACATTGGGAGGCCTGAGGCTGAAGGATCACCTGAGGTCAGGAATTTAAGACCAGCCTGGCCAACATGGTGAAAACCTCTCTCTACTAAAATACAAAAATTAGCTGGGCGTGGTGGCCAAGCCTTTAATCCCAGCTACTCAGGAGGCTGAGGCAGGAGAATTGCTTGAACCCGGGAGGTGGAGGTTGCAATGAGCCGAGATCATGCCATTGTACTCCAGCCTGGGCAACAGAGCCAAACTCCATCTCAAAAAAAAAAAAAGAAAAAGAAAAGAAAAAAGAAATAAATCACAAAAAAACAAAAAAAAAACCACTAATAAATTTGACTCCATCAAAAATTAAAACTTGGCCAGGCGTGGTGGCTCATGCCTGTAATCCCAGCACTTTGAGAGGCTGAGGTGGGTGGATCATGAGTTCAGGAGTTGGAGACCAGCCTGGCCAACATAGTGAAACCCTGTCTCTACCAAAAATACAAAAAAATTAGCTGGGCGTGGTGGCGGGTGCCTGTAATCCCAGCTACCTGGGAGGCTGAGGCTGGAGAATCATTGGTTGAACTAAGGAGGCAGAGGTTTCAGTGAGCCAAGTCACGCCATTGCACTCCAGCCTGGGCAACAAGAGTGAAACTCCATCTCAGAAGAAAAAAAAAAAAAATGCATATCTTTCAGCTCAGCAATCCCACTTCTCTATTCTCAAATAATACACATATGTATGTATAAAGAGGTATGTACAAGAATGTTCATTGTGAACACTCTTAGTAATAGCAAAAAAACTGGAAACAATCATAATTTCTGTGAAAAAAAGAATAGCTAAATAAACTATACCCACACTATGCTATTCTACATAACAGTTAATAATGAGGATGTGTATGGTGATCTGCCCGGAATCACAGTGGCCTCTGCTCCCAGCTTCTTCCTCCTGGGCTGCGCCTGTTCATCACCTCTTTTGCAAGCCCTACCCCAGGCCCACCCACTGTCGGTCCTCCCTGAACTCTTGACAGGCAGCTGTAAGGTTGTTGGCACCTGCCTGCAGAAAACCCTGCACCCTGCCCCACCTTCAGAGGCAGCCCCCTCCCTCCCACGCTCCACCCTGTTCCTGCTCAAGCTCAAGAAGAAAAATGGGCCACTGCTTGGGACCTGTGATGCCTGGCCAAGACGGACGCCCAGGACCTCAGCATTTCCTGTTATGTCTCGTGGAGGCATTGAAACCGCAGGGCCTCGCCCAGGTGCACACAGCACCCCACAGAATCTCCAATCCCAGCCCTTCCCCAGCACTACGGGCATGGGACCCCTGGGCCCACTGCCTGGGCAGCTCTTCACTCCCTGCAGTGGGTTGATTTCAGTTGGGTTTGGGGTGGCACGGGGTGGGAGTAAGAGGCACCCAGGTCCGAGTAAGAGAGTAAGAGACACCCAGGAAGATGGTCTCTGGCAGGCTTAGTGCCAACAGCGCCACCTACCAGTCAGCTTATTTGTATAAGCCTCAGGTGGCTCGGGCACAGGAGAGGGAACGGCCCCCCTTAAAGCTGGATAGAGCCAGCCTGGGGCACCTTTTTGTTGTAGGAGGCCCACCCCAAGTCAGGCAAGAAGAGGCATGGGTGGGGAGCCCAAGGGCACAGCTCACTTTGGGGTCCAAGGGACTCAAAATCACTCCCTGGTGGGACCTGGGGCAGGATTTCACCTGCTTCTGCTTCAGTGACTCCAGTGGGTTCTATCACTTGGGGGCAATTAGGAAAACAGAAACCACGCGAGGTGAATCAGAGGGATTTAATGCAGGGGTTGAGCTGGACAAGTGTGAGCATCAGTTCCATGATGCAGAAGCAGCAGCTGTGCCCATGTGGAGGAGAAAGGGCTGAGAGAAATTTATGGGGACCTGGAGCTCAGGGGAGGGGGCCTGGCTGGGTCTCAGAGCTCTGAGGAGGTACTGGGGGTTCCTGAGCCATGAGGGGGGCCTAGATGTGGTGTCAGAGCTTGGAGGAGGGACCTGGCAGGTGCGTAGCCAGCTGAAGCAGTGGTTTCTTAGTCTAGAGGAGGAAGCCAGATGGGGTCTCCAAGCTCAGAGGCGGGGGCTGGGCAGCACTATCTGGAGCCGTTTTGAAAGTGACAGGAAACCACACTGGAAACGTGGCAGTCACCATGCCACACCGGCTGACCTGTAAGATAAACGGAAGTTATTGTGCCCACATTTCTGCTTTGCGCCCTGACCACAGGCTGCCCCTCTGGGTGGCAGTGTGACTGTGCTGCCAGCGGCTCCTCCCCGCGAGCAACAGGAGGGTCATCCTGAGGTCAGAGGGACAGCCCTTCCCTGCGGGGCTGATAGATGTCGGAGGCTGTGCCCTCCTGCTGCCATGGACCTGGCCGAGATGTGCCAGGCCTGCGCTGGTCGAGACTTCATGACTACCCTGGGTGGTTATCTTTGCATCAGGGGTCAGCTTGGCACAGAGAGATTAAGCTCACAGGGGGTCACACAGCAAGATGGGGGACTGGGGTTCATGCCCCAGTCCTGCCTTTCTGTCACTCACAGGCTGGTGGGAAGAGACCATCGCTGTTCCCTGTGGGAGCCCAGCAGAATAGTGCCAGGACCCTGGACCTAGGTGGGGCCCTGGGACTGCTCCCCTTCTCAGCAGGGACAGCAGGCCTCAGTGGTGTGGGGTTTGCTCCCTGCAGCAGCGCCCCTGCTCAATCCTGGGGTGCACTCTGCTTTCCTTTGAGGGGAGGAGTGCCGAGGATCACCTGGCTGCCTGGAGAAGAGGGTGACGGTCAGCAAGAAAGGCAGGGTCTCCAACAGATGTTGTTCCTCAGGCACTGGGAGCCTTTGTAGGTTCCTGAGAAGAGAAAGAGCCATGTGAGGCAAGCGGACTTACCTGTGGGGTGTCTGGGTGATTTCTGCTCATAGTCGACTCTGAAGAAATGGTCAGAGATGAGGAGATGTGTGTGGGCAGCTGCCTGAACCCTGATGCAAAGAGTCAGCTTCAAACGTGACTCTGAAAAGGGAAGTGCCTGGGGGACAGAGGGGAGGTGGGCAGGCCTGGCCAGCAACAGACCTCAGAGCTGGGCCACCTGGACCCTCAGTCCAGCAGTCCCCAGGGAGAGACAGGCTGGGGTGGATGGCACTTACTGACTGCCTCCTTTGGCCCTGCCCCATGGGACACATGGAGGCTATGGGCCAATTCCAGCACAGCCCTTCAGGAAGCACCCACTCTGCCATTCCCACAGAGGCAAATGCAGTGACCCCTGACACCTGGGGTTGGTGCTGGCTACTCTGGACACAATGCAGTGGGAGTGGGAGAAGGAGGCCCCCCAGCCGCTCATTGGTTAGCAAGTGACCTCGGGGTAAGAAGGGGTGCTCAGAGACCAGGATGGACAGAGGCTATGTTTGCCACTGTCCTAAAGGCTGGGGCAGCCTGTGGAATGTAGATGAGGTGAGCTGACTGCCTGGGTGTATCATAGGGCCTGTTGGAGAGAGTCCTTTGCTGAGGAGCAGAGGAAGGAGGTCATGGCAGTCACCCAGGCAAGGGAAGCTGGATCAAGTGGGTGGAGCAGTGGGGCAGCTGGGGGAGAAGCATGAGGAGGTAAATCCAGGTGCCTGATCTGGGGGCCAGGAAGAGTAGCAGTGGACAAGGATGCCAGGCCCTGAGTTGGCCACTTACCCTCCAAGGGTATAAGCTGGGCTTTACAGCTTCCAGGGGAGTGGGCATTGCAGGGAGGGTGTCTTCTACCCGGGGCCCTCATCCATGGCCAGGCCCTCTGGAAGAAGTGGGCAGCCCCTCTGCAGCCCAGGAGTTCACACTCCCCAGGGAGCCAGCAGAGGCTGGCTATAGAGAGGAGCTCTGCAAGTGAGGGAACGATGGCCTTTCTGGGCTGACCCTGTGTTCCCTCCCTCCTTCTGTGTCCTCTGTGAAGGCCACTGCCCAGGAAGCCAGCACCCTCCTGGATGCAGGGCATCCTGGGCAGGGCACTTGGCTACTGATGGTTGGCCATCCTGGCTGGTGGCAGCAGGGCCTGTCACCTTCATCTGCTGGTTGCCTGCCCAAGCTGCAGGTGTTTGGATGAGCCCTTGCGGACCCGGACCATGTACTCCAGGAAGATTCAGGGGACGATGACCTCCCAAGATGGAGGGAGACTTCTGCTCTTGGGGTTGCCTGCTGCTGAGCCTGAGCAAGAAGATGAGGGCAACTAGGCTTTTGCCCAGGCTCTCCAGCTTGTTCTTACTTTGGCCAAGAACAGCCTGTGCCGGGCCCCCACAGCACAGGTGTTTCTGTGTCATGGGCAATGCTGCCTGCAGGAGCAGTACTACCCAGAAGCCTGGATGACAGCCGAGATCATTCTCCTGGTGGACCCCGATCACCATGGTCTGAAAAGGCTGAAGGCCAGAATCCAAAGGGAGGCATCCTCTGATAGCCAGCTCCACTGATGGCAGCCAAACCTCCTCTCAGGCCTAATCACAGGCCCATGCTAGCATTTTCATCCACTGCCCTGGAGTACACCTGGTTCCTTCAAATTGGGGATGTGCCCACCTGCCCTCCCAGCCTTTCCAGCCCTAGGGTGGGTCGGTGCTGGACAATCAGCCTCATACCTGTTTGTCTTGGAAGCAAAGGGGCAGCTTCCTGCTTACAAAGAGGGAATGTCCTAGGAGACTTACAGTTTCTTATACCAAGAATAACCTCATCCTTGAAGTTGGAGCCCTCTTGACCCATACCTGGGGCTCAGACCCAGAAGCAGCATCCCTGGGTCTTGTCCCTGACCTGGGATCCTGCAGGATGGAATTAAGGCCTCCACCCTCCCGCCGTGGCCCTTGAGGAGGCGGTGCCATGCCCTCCTTGGGCATGAAGCTGACTGTGATTTGAATCCTTGCCTGAGCCTAGGGCCAGTGTGGAACAGAGCCTAGGACAGCATCCTTCCCCAAAGACAGAACTCCCAAATGGGCCCAGCCAGCTGAGACCCATGGAGCTGACCTTTCAAGGTGCATTCATGGGGGTCCTTCCTGAAGAATCCAGGTGAGGGCCCGAGCCATCACCTACAGCCGTGGGTTTGATCTTACCCTTCTCTGCATCCTTGCTTCCAAGCAGAGACCACTAAGGGTTCTCTTAATGAGCAGGGTCCCCTGGCTTTTACTGGTCTCATCTCCCCACAAAACTGTCAGAATGTAAATTGGTGCTTCCAAAGAACATGAGAACAGAGTTTTCTGTGTGGATTCACCATCCTGTGCACACTCGCTTGCTGCCAGTGCTCGGGAAACCTCTCTTGCATAGGGTAGAGGATGTCAGCCCCATTACTGTGGGTTTCGCAGATGTGAGGGCCAAGCTGGAGGGTTTTCTCTCATGTCCGTGAGGGAGAGATGTGCTGGGTAGGCCTGCTTGGCATGAATCCTGCCTCTTAGCTCCTTCCTGGGTCTGCATTCAGGGACAGGGCCACAGCCACCTGTCCTGGCTTCTCTCTCCTGCCAGCCACTTTAACTTGCCTCCCCACTTGCTGGCCTTCTTCTTAACCTTTCCTTCCATGGTCTTGAACCCAGGAACAAACCCCTGCCCCTGCCTCCAACTCAACTCTAGATTTATCTGACAGGCCCCTGAGCCAGTCCATGGGTTCAGGCAGGGAGGTGGCCCTGGTCCTCGACCTGCAACATGCCTCACCCCATGCCTCTGGTACCTGCCTACCCCAGGCAGCAGGTTAGGGGCCAGGTAGGGTTGGTGGCCTTCTTCCTCCTGAGGCCCCACCCACTACTCATCATCCCTTCATGGCGAGGGAGGCTTCAGCACTCAATGCCACCTTCATCTTGGCTGGTGCCACCTGGGACCTGCTGGGCTATAGCCACAAGAGGCTGGGCAAAAAGTGAGTGCCTCCCACAAGAAGGACCAAGGGGTTGGGGATACCACAGGGTGGGAGAGGGCTCTGAGGGAGGCCCTTCAGCCCTGCTTTGCCTCCTCACTTTTGCCACTTGGAATCTTCAAACAGTTTCTGCTCTTCCATGATTCCCTAATGCACATTCCTCACCAAGTTGCACCTTTGTCTGGCCACCCACCATCTCTCCATCTGTCTTTCTGTCTGTGTTTCCATCTGTGCACTCGTTGGCCCAACAAACATCTCTGACAACCCAGGAGCCAGATGTAGGCCCAGATGCAGGGGTACAGGCGAGTCCCTTTGGTCAGCTGGGTGAGCTGGAACCAAGGGAATGAGGCCAGGGCTTGTACAGAGGGGCTGATTTGCAGCAGAAGAGCCAGCCCCTGAGCTGCAGCACAGAGTGGAGGTAGTGGGGAGCTGTCACCTCGGGGTGCCCACCCTTTCCCTTGTGCCATCACTCCTGCCATCCTCCTCAACTGGGGTGTCCTGCCTGATCCGTCCATGCAAGGCCATGTCAGAGCTCATCACACTAAGTGTGCAGATGGCCAGCCCGATCAAAACTCCTTCAGGGCCTTCTGGACCTCTCCTAGTCCCTGGTGTTTCTCCCTCACCAGGGAGCTGCGCCTTTTGCCAGTGGCTCATCTGGCAAGTGTCTCCGGTCAGCCCTTGCCTGGCCTGGCACCTTGCTGTGGTCTGAATGGGCTCAATTGGCTGAAAGTATTATCAATAGAAAGGAATGTTTGGGTTCTTCAATTTCATTGTGTTCTGGCCTAGAAAAAAGTCCATTCAGATGGTTCAGGGACCTTAGAATTTTATTCTGTGTTTACAGACGGATGCATTTTCTCCCTAAAATATGTAAAAGCAAGCTGTATCCTGACCACCTTGGGCACATGTTGTCAGGACCTCCTGAGGCTGTGTCATGGGCATGCCCTTAAACTAGGCAAAACAAACTTTCTCAATTAACTGAGACCTGTCTCAGATATTTTTGGAAGTGGAGGTCAGATATGCCTCATTTTACCTCTCCACCATTAACATTAACACAGAACTTAAGTCTCATGAGAACTATTTACAGTCTGTTATCTTGGAAGCCTGCTACCTGAAGGCTTCATCTGCATGACAGAATCTTGGTCTCCACAACCACTTATCACAACCCAGACATTCCTTTTTATTGATAACTCTTTCAATCAATTGTCAATTAGAAAAATTTTAAATCTACCTATAACGTGGAAACCCCTGTTTTGAGTGGTTCTGGCTTTCTGGACAAAACTAATTGGAAACCCCTGTTTTGAGTGGTTCTGGCTTTCTGGACAAAACTAATGTATTTTTTTAAAAATGTATTTGAAGTCTCATATCTCCCTAAAATGTACAAAACCAAGATGCACCCTGACTACCTTGGACACATGTTCTCAGGGTCTTCTGAGGGCTGCGTCATGGACCATGGTCACTCATATTTGGCTCAGAACAAATCTCTTCAAATATTTTACAGAGTTTGACTGTTTTTCTGGTTTGTTGTTGTTGTTGTTGTTTTGAGATGGAGTCTTGCTGTGTCACCCAGGCTACAGTGCAATGGCATGATCTCAGGTCACTGCAACTTCCGCCTCCTGGGTTCAAGCAATTCTCCTGCCTCAGCCTCCGGAGTGGCTAAGATTACAGGTGCCCACCACCATGCTGGGCTAATTTTTGTATTTTAGTAGAGACGTGGTTTCACCATGTTGGCCAGGCTGCTGTCGAACTCTTGACCTCAGGTGATCTACCCGCATCAGCCTCCCAAAATGCTGGGATTACAGGTGTGAGCCACTGTGCCTGGATGAGTTTGACTGTTTTCATCGATAAATCAATACATGTATTAGATTTACATTAGTTTGATCTGAGGGTGCAAAGTGGGGGCTTCCAGGTCATAGGTATATTTAAACATATCCTGATTGTCAATTGGTTGAAGGTGTTATTATCAGTAGAAAGGAATGTCTTGGTGAAGATAAGGGGTTGTAGAAACCTAGATATTATCATGCAGATAAAGCCTCCAGGTAGCAGGCTTCAGAGAAAATAGATGTTAAATGATTCTGATCAGACTCTTAGGTCTGATGTTGATGTCTTAAGGTCTGTGTTGATGTTAATGCTGGAGAAATATAATGAGACATGTCCAATGCTCTCTTCCATCGTGGCCTGTACTAGATTTTCAGCTTCCCTCCAGAATCCCCTTGGCTGAGAGGAGGGGTACATTCAGATGGTTGAGGGGCTTAGAATTTTATTTTTGGTTTACATCCTTCCCCTTATGGCCAATATTTGCCAGAGTCAACATCAATGGATACTGATTTTTTTTCCCCTAGCATTGCTTCTGTGGCATGGCTGCCTGCCCTGTGTCCATCCTGTCCTTCAGTGGAACTCCCTGTGGTGGAGGGATTTAAAAGCAAAAGACTTATAGACAAGTAAGTGTTCTAGGCCAGATAGGAATGGACTCGGACAGGCATTAATTACCCCTTAAAAGATTTATTTAAAGAGCCAAAACAAAAAGTCAACGGCGAGTTTACCAAAACTGACTTTTCAATAATTTCTATGCATTGAGCTACTATAATCTTGGTTTTAATTACAGACTTATGGCAATTAACTATGCAAAACATGAGTATTTTTCTAAAAAATAATTATATATATATGTATCTGCAGAACTTATAACTGGGAGTATTATACCCAGGAGGCTTGGTCATGAGGTATCTTTATCATCTCAGTAATTATTTTCTTTTAATTCCAGGAAGCAGGACATTTTTTATGGTTGGGGTGGATAAAAAGGTGCCACATAATAGCTGAGAAAGCAAAGCCCTTTGTTTTATAAGCTGTTTAGGCACCTCTGTACCCTCCTTGATCTGGAGGGTCTGCGCTAACTCCCTAAAAACCAGCCCTTACAATCTCATGCACCCATCTCTTCTGCAACAGTCTCTGGGCCTCGAGCAAGGGTCCTTGCAGAGTCTTAGCAGTAGGACATTTGCAATGAAAAACAGATCGGGTCCAGTGGGATGCCAAATAACGGAGATTTGCATCCCTAATCTTCAGAATGCCATGATTCTGGTTTCCCTTGAAGTAAAACAAGGAGAGATAAATAACATTAATATTTTGACCATCAAGAGTATTTTTGTTTCAAAAGAGAAAAAAAAATTTCATTAGGTCACCATTACAAAATATGAAGAAAAATTATAATCTTGCAATCATTGGAAGATTATTATAACTATGAAAAATTTCATGATTCTCAGGATTGTCTTGGCTGTATGCAGTCTTCTTTGATTCCATATGAAATTTAAAGTAGATTTTTCTAATTCTGTGAAGAATGTCAATGGTAGTTTGGTGGGAATAGCATTGAATCTATAAATTACTTTGGGCAATACGGCCATTTTTATGATATTGATTTTTTCTATCCATGAGGATGGAATGTTTTTCCATTTGTTTATGTCCTATTATTTCCTTGAACAGTGGTTTGTAGTTCTCCTTGAAGAGGTCCTTCACATTCCTTGTTAGCTGTATTTCTAGGTATTTTATTCATTTTTAGTGATTGTGATGGGAGTTCATTCATGGTTTGTCTTTCTGCTCATCTATTGTTAGCGTAAAGGAATGCTTGTGATTTTTGCACGTTGATTTTGTATCATGAGACTGCTGAAGTTGCTTATCAGTTTAAGGACTTTTGGGGCTGAGTTGACGGAGTTTTCTAAATATAACAGCATACCATCTGCAAACAGAGACAATTTGACTTTCTCTGTTCCTATTTGAATACACTTTATTTCTTCCTCTTGCCTGATTGCCCTTGCCAGAATTTCCAATACTATGTTGAATAGAAATGGTGAGAGAGGTCTTCCTTTTCTTGTACCAGTTTTCAAGGGCAATGCTTCCATCTTTTGCCCATTCACTATGATATTGGCTGTGGGTTTATCATCAATAGCTCTTATTATTTTGAGATATGTTCCATCAATACCTAGTTTATTGAGAGTTTTTACCATGAAAGGGTCTTGAATTTTATCAAATTCCTTTTCTGCATCTATTGCAATTATCAAGTGGTTTTTGTCTTTGGTTCTGTTGATGTGATGGATTAGGTTTATTTATTTGTGTATGGTGAAACAGTCTTGCATCCCAGGGATGAAGCCAACTTGATTGTGGTGAATAAGTGCTTTGATGTGCTACTGATTTTGGTTTGCTAGTATTTCATTGAGGATTTGTACATCGATGTTCATCAGGGACATTGCCCTGAAGTTTGTGTGTGTGTGTGTGTGTGTGTGTGTGTTTCTGTGTGTGTGTTCCTGGTTTTTGGTATCAGGATGATGCTGGCTTCATAAAATAAGTTAGGGAGGAGTCACTCCTTTTCAATTGTTTGGAATAGCAAAAAGAACGAAGCTGGAGGCATCGCACTAGCTGACTTCAAACTATATTACAAGGCTACAGTACAAAAACAGCATGGTACTGGTACCAAGGCAGACATGTAGACCAATGAAACAGAACAGAGACCTCAGAAATAACACAACACATCTACATCCATATGATCTTCAGCAAACCTGACAAAAACAAGCAATGTGGAAAGAATCTTCTATTCAATAAATGGAGCTGGTAAAATTCACTAACCATTTGCAGAAAATTGAAACTGGACCCCTTTTTTTAAGCCTTATACAAAAATTAACTCACAATGGATTAAAGACTTAAATGTCAAGCCCCAAACCATAAAAGCCCTAGAAGAAAACCTAGCCAATACCATTCAGGACATAGGCATGAGCAAAGACTTCATGAGAAAAGTGCCAAAAGCAATTGCAACAGAAGCCAAAATTGAAAGATGAGGTCTAATTAATCTAAAGAGCTTCTGCACAGCAAAGAAACTATCATCAGAGTGGATAGGCAAACAACAGAAAGGGAGAAAAACTTTGTAATCTACCTTCTGATAAAGGTCTAACATCCAGAATTTACTAGGAAATTAAACAAATTTACAAGACAAAAACAAACAACCCAATCAAAAAATGGGCAAAGGACATGAACAAACACTTCATCAGAGAAGACATTTACATGGCCAATAAACATATAAAAAACCCTTAACATCACTGATCATTTGAGAAATGCAAATCAAAACCACAATGAGATACCATCTCACACCAGTCAGGGTGGTGATTATTAAAAAAATCAAGAAACAATAGAAGCTGGCAAGGCTATGGAGAAATAGGAATGCTTTTACACTCTTAGTGGGCATGTAAATTAGTTCAGCCACTGGGGAAGACAGTATGATGATTCCTCAAGGTTCTAGAACCAGAAATACCATTTGATGCAGCAATCCCATTACTGGATATATACCCAAAAGAATATAAATCATTCTACTGTAAAGACACATGCACACATATGTTTATTGCAGCACTATTTACAATAGAAAAGCCATGGAACTAGTTCAAATGCCCATCAATGATAGACTGGATAAACAAAATGTGGAACATATACATCATGGAATACTATGCAGCCATAAAAAAGGAATGATGTTATGTCTTTTGCAGGGACATGGATGAAGCCAGAAGCCACCATCCTCAGCAAACTAACACAGGAATAGAAAACCAAACACCGCATGTTCTCACTCATAAGTGGGAGTCAAACAACGAGAACATATGGACACAGGGAGTGGAACAAAACACACCAGCGCCTGTCAGAGACTGGGGGCTAGAGGGGAGGAAACTTAGAGAATGGGTCAATAGGTATAGAAAACCACCATGGCACATGTATTTAACAAACCTTCCCATTCTGCACATGTGTCCCGGAACTTAAGTAAAATAAAATAAAATAGAAAGATTTTATGATTCAATTTGTACTCAAGAAAATAAAAGGCAGAGCTGACATTTAGTAACAAGTATTACCCTTTTCCCTTGAAACAATCTCTCTCTCTCTTTCTCTCTCTCTATCTCTCTCCCTTGCTCTCCTTTTTTATTAAAGAGAAGTCATAGTAAGACCAATTTGTGTGAAAAATGTTTTAGGCTTATTATGATTGGCTTGTGATATGGTTGACTCTGTGTCCTCACCCAAATCTCATCTCGAATTGCAATCCCTCCTGGTGGGAGGTGATTGTATCATGGTAGTTGTTTCACCCATGCTGTTTTCATGATAGTAAGTTATCATGAAATCTGATGATTGTATAAGTGTTTGACATTTTCTCTTTTACACACACCCCCCCACACACACACACAGTCTCTCCTGTCACCTTGTGAAGAAGGTGCCTACTTTCCTTTCCATCATAATTGTAAGTTTTTGAGGCCACCCCAGTTATGCAGAACTGTCAATTAAATCTCCATTGTTTATAAATTACCCAGTCTCAGGTAGTATTTTTATAGCAGTGTGAGAAGGGACTGGTACAGCCTGAGTAATCACATAAAGTGCAGAAACAAGAAATTGGCCACATAGGCTTCTATTAAGTTGGGTTTTTTGGAACTTTACCTAAAATTGTGTTATTCTAGTCAAAGCCTGGGTAAAATAACCAGTGTCCCTACTTGTCCCATTTTATAATAAAAGATGTACTTACTGAAGCAAACAACTATATTGTCATATAATCAGAACACTCATAGCTTTCAACTTTTGGATAACTTAGAGAAAAGTAAATTTGCTCACAAAAAACATACTTTACCCAATTGTTCTAAACTACAAATAACTCAAAATAAAAACATTTGCTTCACTTTTCTTTAACAAGAGCAGTGGCTTTCAAACACAATTTCATTTGTTCATCTTGGAACTGCTATCCACAAGCCAAGCAGCTCCTGTGAGATGGCACTGCCTATCAAGCACTGTTGAATATGTAGCAGTTCTTCACATAGTTACAGTCAGTCCTATGGGCAAACAGATGCTCTTTGCTTATGAGTATTATTCTCCTTGCATTCCTCAGGTAGCAAGATGCTATATCAAAAGTATTTGAATCCCTATCAGGGATTTGGGCCAAAGGACTCAGGGTCTTTGGTTGATCTTCATCTTATTTGTCTCAACATTGCCCCAGGCAATATCATTTTCCTCATTATAACTTTTGCCTTTTGATTAAAAAAATTTCTATCTAGAGGAAATAATGAATAAGAATTCAAACATATCTGTGATTCTTCTGGGGCAGATCCTTTGACTTCCTTTTCCTTCCAATTTTTTTGCTTATTACCCTAATCATTTATCAAGCATCTGTAGGAGCCCTGAGGGACAGCAAATTTGATAAGGCTTCTCTGTCACATGATTGTGCTGAAGCGATGTTACCCAGAGTGCCAATGAAAAAGGGGCCTTTTTAACCCCTATATTTATTATGACCTAAGAAATAGTCATATTTGGTGGGGAAATATCCCAGACATCATAGAAGCCAGTCCCACAGGGCTTGCATACGAAGCATATTAACTGCTTCATCTGGGGAGCTCCATTTGATATTTTGTAGGGAGAGTTGGGCAGTCTCCTTCTCAGAGCGAATAGACCTTATAGTGGTATTTATCTGGTCCCCTAGGCTGGTTGCAGGAATACCCTCCTGTGCACTTGGATCACATATTCTCATCAGCAATTGTTTAATAGTGACCTGCAGGTCCTGCATCAACCCAAACAATCTCTTTTACTCTGCAGCATTTTCAGTTAAGGATTTTGTTCTTAAAGTCGTTGTGTTTGCAATTTATTATAATAAAGCTCAAGAAACTGATACTAACCTACAATATGGAGCAATTTCTTTGCATTGTACCCTATGGTTTAATAGTTACTTGATTTTGCCCTTACCCCACATTGACTATCTTCTTGGTAACCACAGGTCTCAAGGTGTACCCTGGTGCTTAATTTTTTTCTTTCATCCACTTAGTTTTATATGTGTGTGTGAGTATATATATACATATATATGTATATATATTACATATAAATAATATATATTATTTTAAAGTGACTCTTAAATAGTTTTCTAACTAGGAAAAAGTTACATTTTCTTTAGCAAAATCCACATCTTTGTCTTTTATAAACTTCACCAAAAACACATTTTACACTCCTGCTATTTTAACTTTCAGTAACCGAAATTCCCAGTGTAAAAAACTGAGATTTTAATTTAATGTTGGCTTTAAGATTTTAAACTAATGAAGAGAATTTTAAGATTAAATTTACCAGATTAATCTTACAAAAGATTACTGAAGTCATGTGAATTAAAAAGCATCTGAGCTAGCTTCTATCAATCTGATTGGCCCTTTTCTTTAGGTCAACTGATTCACGATTTTTCATGCAGTTTAACAGTGAAATATCACTTCATGATGACACATATAATCAAGTAGATATAACAGACAAGCAGACAAAAGAGGACCCAAAAGATTTTTCATTTGCCTGTTTTCAAAAATTATCTCATTTACTTTAGACTATTAATTAAAAAGCTACAGCAAATGCTAAAGTGGAGAATTACCATCCAAGGCCTTCTTAAAAGAGGGAAGATGAAGTAACAGGGTACAGCTTCTGAGATAGCAATTTGAATAATTTCAAAAAGAAATAGATTATAGAATTTAAAAATTAAAAACTTCTTGTATTAACAATATTTTAATGAAATTGTGTTTTACCCAATTATTTAGTTTTGTATGAGTGTATTTATAATATAAAAGTTCAATTTCTAGAAACACTTAATTATATTTTTTAATTATAGCCAATTAATCACATAACATTTTTAAAATTTTTTATTGTTTTTTACTAACCTTGATATAATTTAGGTCATTCAGAAAATGCTTGGATTTTCTGGCTGGTCATAAATATTTATCTTCCTTGCAAAACACAGTCATTTTATTTTAGGAAAAAATTTATCATACGAGACTCTCACATAAATTTACTTTTGTTTAAGCTTTCTTACAAAAAAAATCCTTATTTTTTTAACCTTTTTTTAAACATTGCTCTTGTTTCTTGCTTCCTTTTTTACCTTGTTTTATACAAAACATCTAAATAAGTTTAGAATTAGACCAAAATTTGTTACTAAAAACACATTAGTAACAAGAATGTTACTTTACATTAGTAAAACAAGAATGTTTTACTAATACATATACCTTTAAATTAGAAAGTACCTAGAAATTCAGACATTTAATAAAATATTTAACATAACTTTAGGTCCTAAATTATGACAAGTTTGTTTCTAAATATTTATTCCATTACATTTCCCTAGTGTATTAGTCCGTTTTCACTCAGCTGATAAAGACACACCAGAGACTGGGCAATTTACAAAAGAAAGAGGGTTATTGGACTTACAGTTCCACATGGCTTGGGAAGCTTCACAGTCACGACAGAAGGCAAGAGCAGCAAGTCACGTCTTACACTGATGGCAACAAGCAAAAAGAGCTTGTGTAGGAAAATTGCCCCCTGTAATAATCATCAGATCTCGTGAGACTTACTCACTATCACGAGAACAGCAGGGGAGAGACCTGCCCACAAGATCCAATTACCTCCACTGGGTCCCTCCCACAACACGTGGAAATTCAAGATGAGATTTGGGTAGGGAGACAACCAAATCATATCACCTAATTATTTTAATAGTTTACCTAGATTATTTATGAAAACTGTGATCGTCAACATTTAAGGTTATTTTTCTCTCAACCATTTTTATAGCCTGTGAATTTCAGGTAATTACCTAAGTAAGAACTTTAAGATTAAATATAGTCCAGGTGTGGTGGCTCATGCCTGTAATCCCAGCACTTCGGGAGGCTGAGGCAGGTCAATCACTTGAGGCCTGGAGTTTGAGACCAGCCTGGCCAACATGGTGAAAGCCTGTCTCTACTAAACATACAAAAATTAGCCAGGTGTGGTGGCACACGCCTGTAATTTCAGCTACTTGGGAGACTGAAGAATGAGAATCGCTTGAACCTGGGAGGCAGAGGTTGCAGTGAGTTGAATTCATGCCACTGCACTCCAGCCTGGGCAACAGAGTGAGACTCCATCTCAAAAAAAATAAAAAATAAAAAAAGAGATGAATTATATGTTTACTTTACAAATTATTTAAGATTTAACTTGAATCTTTCAGTTTTCTGAAACTGATATCTTTCAGTTTTCAATAATAATGATATTAGTGTCTTATTTCTTTAAAAATTATACAAGCAAAGATCATTCTAGTTTTGGCTGGGTTTACAGTTTTGATGTCTTATATAGTATTTGGCAAGAATAAGTATGAAATGGCTTAATCAATAAATACAAACAAAAATGTATGCTGCCAATTCTTGACATTTCTAATATTGATTTGCCAATTATTTTAAAGCTAGTTTATTTATTAAAGGTTTTGCATAAGTCTTGTGAGCTTGAAAAGCATTTGGGCTGATTATTAAATTCATGAGTACTCTTTAAGTTTAAGCCAAATTTGGTACTTTGTGGCCAGAAATACATAAAAAAGTGCACATACACTTAAATATGCACATACCCACTCATACAAACAAAGATTTGTAGCCTATAGTTTTTACATCAGAACTCTAGGATGAGATATTAATACAAACTCATTGGTTAGCAAAAACAATAACAGAAAAAGTTGGATGAAAACACTAGATTTTATCTCAGTAGTTTCCTTTGATAGTAAAGTCTAGTTTACTTTAGACTATTAGCAGTCTAAAGTAAAGTCTTAAAGTAGACTATTAATAGTCTAAAGTCAGAGCAGACTTAAACAGGCAGAAAAAAAAAGCCGAGAAGCGGAGAACTTAATAGTTGCAGGTCGACCTTTGAGCTCTGAATTCTCCTTGATGTAATTTGCCTGTCAGTTTAAAATGTGCATAAGATCATACCTCATGTGTAACAATCTGGAGTATTAGAAAACCTGGCATGCCCTTCCATTTACACAACCACTTGTAAGTAGACACACCATAAATCCAAACAGGGTGCCCAAGAGAGGTTGTTCTCCTTGTCTTTCTTCATTTTTAATTTGTTTCCCATGATTTTTCTTAAAAGGAAGAACTGGGCTGTGGCCTAGGATTTAGTGGAGTAGATCAAAAGGTACTGATTGTGGATAGGACTCCACAGTGTGTCAACACTAAGTGATTTCTGGCCTCTTATGTGCCTCAGTTTCTCTCTCTGGAGGTCTACCACCTGCAAAAGAGCTCACAATGTGGAGTGAGCAGCTCCTATATGTGTTTCCTGGATGAAGCTTTTTAAAATTAAATTGTTGGGAGTTCCCTGTAGGGCCATGGCAACATTGCAGGACATCAACACCCTAGACACTCCTAATCAGCCCTCAGTCACCCAAAGGTAACTTTCAGCTGGGAGAATCAAAATGCCTTTTCTGTTTGGACCTGAGGAAACTCAGTCTCTCATTTATCAAAAAAAATGACACTTCAGTTTCTCACCCAAATGGACAGACAAGCCAATAAAGATGAATTAGAAGAGAAAAGGCAATGGAAAAGACTCTTTAGAATGCACCTCTGAACTAGAATTAGGATGCTAAACAAACAACGTCCAAGGGGAAATACATACATATATATAAATATATATATATACACATTAGCTGTATATATATACACATTAGCTATAGATATATACACATTAACTATATATATACACACACATTAGCTGTATGTATATATATATATATATATATATATATACACATTAGCTATATATATATAGCTAAGACCACTTCCTGTATACTGTCCTCAGTCACCCCTAACTTTTTAGCTCTCATCTGCCATTACACATGCCAAGGTCAAATCCTCTCACAATGCAATGGAATCTCTATTACTCCCCAAAACCAAAAAGGTAAAATAATGTGATACCAGAAAGCAGAGCTTTAGACCTAAAAAGAATCTGCCCGTGGCTCTTGAAACTCCACAGAGAAAACACAGCATTTCAAAAAGGGGTGAGTGGCATCTTTGTTTTGAGTTCTTTGAGGAGTTGAAGTCATTAGAAGCCTGCTATAGATATTTTTCTTGGTACAAAAGATTGAAAAGGAGAAGGAGGAATAGGGGAAAGAAAAGAAAGACAAGAAGCCAACACAGAAACCAAGTGCAGGGTTTTTTCTTTTTGCAGCTGTGAGAAACTTCAGACAATTCAGAGGTCTTGTTCTCTATAATTTGGAATTTTCATTTGGATTTGACCAGGTCCAGTAGAGTTGGTCACATCAGATGGGAGAAAGACTGGAAAAATAACAACAAAAGCCAACAATATGATCACTGAATGCTCTAATAGTAAGAGAAAATTAAGACCAGCTGGTTGTCAGTTGTACCGTTTAGTCATTAAGGAGAATTTACAAAACAAATAAAATCCAATTCAGCTAGATATCTAGGAATGGGGCCCTGGCTGAAGACTGCTCTCTGCCATTTTAGAAGAAAGAAGAAACTCAAACTCACCTTTTCTATTGGAGGTGAGCTGAAACCCCAGAAAGGAGTTACCTGCCTTTTATCAGTATGGAAGGAGGAAAACTTGACTTCACTGTTGGAAGCAAGCAAAACTCCATAAAAGAAGTTGTACAGCAAAATAAACTTTAGATGTCAACCAAATTTGGGGATATTAGGGATTCTCTTGAGGGAGGGGCCCCCAGGCCTCAGCCAATTATCTCATTGGTTTGAGCCATAAGGATAGATCAAGCTGGTTTGAAGCACTGAGAGGAGATTTGTCAAAGATTAGGGGCACCTCCACTCAGAATCTCTCTGTGGTTACTAGTTGGGAACCCAAAATATCAGAGACAGGTCTCAGTCAATTTAAAAAGTTTATTTTGCCAAGGTTAAAAACATGCCTGTGACACAGCCTCAGGGGTCCTGATGATATGTGCCCAAGGTGGTTGGGCACAGCTTGTTTTTATACATTTTAGAGAGACACAGTACATCAATCCATACATGTAAGATTTACGTTGGTTTGATCTGAGTGGGCAAGACAATTCTAAGTGCAGGCTTCCAGGTCATAGGGAGATTTGAACATATCCTTTTTATTTTATTTTTATTTATTTTTGTATTTTTTTTATATGGGATCTCACTGTGTCACCCAGGCTGGAGTGCCGTGGTGTGATCTTGGCTCACTGCAACCTCTACCCACTGAGCTCAAGTGATCCTACCTCTTCAGTGTTCCAAGTAGCTAGGACCACAGATGCATGCCACCGTGCCTGGCTAAGTTTTTTGTATTTTTTTCGGTGGAGGCTGGGATTCACCATGTTGCCCAGATTGGTCTGAAACTCCTGAGCGCAAGGGATCCACCCTCCTCAGCCTCCTAAAGTGCTGTAATTACAGGTGTGAGCAACCACACTCAGCCAGATTTAAACATATTATGATTGGTAGTTAGTTAGAAGAGTTATTAGCAGTAGAAAGGAATGTCTGAGTCAAGATAAAGGGTTGTAAAAACCAAGGTTTTATTGTGCAGAAGAAGCTTCCAGGTAGCAGGCTTCTGAGAAAATAGATTGTAAATGTTTCTTATCACACTTAATGTTTGTGTTAATGTTAATACTGGAGGGATATAATGAGGCATGTCTAATCCCCTCTTCCACAATGCCTGAACTAGATTTTCTGATTAACTCTGCAAGGCTCTTGGCCGAGAAGAGGAGTTCATTCATATAGTTGGGGAGGGAGGTTCTTAGAATTTCATATTAGGTTCACATTTGCCAAATTTTTCACTAAAACTAGAAATTGCCAATAGTTAGCATTGTTCCATGTAATTGAGACTACTGAAGAAACAGTTTTACATCCAAGGTGTTTAGGTAAAAGATTATAAGAAGGCAAATTTGGGTGGTGGGGGAGGGTGGGCAGGCTTCTTTAGTGGGTTACAGGATTGTTTTAAGTTAGAATAAAGCTGAAGGTTTCAGCAAGTTGTGGAAGGTTTGTAAAACATTTAACATTGTAGAAGAAATTCTGTGTGTATGTATATGTCTATATTAGCTAAAGTTAAAAAAGTATTCAGATTTTTCATAAATTGAACATTAAAATAAAAGCACAACGCAGTTTTCTTGGAACATTGATCTGCTCTTTAAGAGAAAATTGTAAAGGGTTATAAGAAAGTTTATTGAGACTCTTACCTCATGGTCAAACATTAAACTTGGATAGATTTGTCTATAAAGTTATATTAAGAATTGAGTTTGACATTAATAGTACCATGATGCAAAGGTGAAATTTGGCTCTCCCTCTAGAACAAGATTTTCATGTGATACTCAATAATGATGAAAAGTTTGTTGGCCTTTGCATAAGCTATAAGAAAAATAAGAAAAAGAAAGTGATTGTTTAGAAAGCTAAGTTTTCCCTCTATTAATGAGTATAGGTTTTATCCTTTAAAAAGTTTTGAGTTAACATTTTGACTAAATGGATAACTTATGGTAACCTAGAATTCTATTTTATAATATAAAATGATTTAAACCTTTGATATTTGACAAATGTTCCATAATCACATTATAAATTGTGTCTTTTTCTGACCTAATTGAACTTTTAGCTATTAGGTCTCCTAAAGTCCAAACATGACATATTTGATTTATATAATATAAAAATCATACAGGAAGCATGATCAAATATGAAATGGTGTTAGAATTTCTTTGTGCTATATTTGTAAAAATAGGTTATCATTATATATTCCAAAGTTATGGGAAACTCTTATAATTGTAATATTTCTTAGTGTACGTTATAAATAATTATAACTGTTATGTAAAATTCTTGTATGGAACAGAAGTAACAAACTTTTCTATTTAATTTTGGCTTTAACAGTTGGTGTCCTAAAACTTTTTGCCATCCACAGACAATTGTTGGGACTTAATAATTATGCTTTTAGCTGACTCCTAACTCTTGCCATGGATCTTTTGGCTGCCAGGGATTTCAGGGAACAAAAGAGACTTGGGGTAGGCTGGCTGCACTCCAGGTTGTGGGTAGTGGTCTAGTTGTGGGGGCTGGGGTTGTTTTCACTTTGCAGGGTGGTCTTCGGTCTTCTGGAAAAATCTTTGAACGTGGTTTGGCCTCCAGCCCAGCCCCTCTGGTTCTCTTCGGCCAGCACTGATTTTTCTTAGCTACTATCAGAGTTCCACAGTGACCCTCACCAGCACTCCTGGACACCTTCTTCAGCCTTGCAATCACCCCAAGTGGACTCTGAGACACTCTCTCAACTTCATTTGCCCTTGTGGGTTGCCAGTTCCAGTTCCAAGATGGTGTACTAGATTGGACTTCTTTCTGTCGTGGTTCCTTCCAGTGCCAAACAGCTGTGCAGACAAGCAGGAGCGTCTGGGAGGCCCAGGATGAAGGGAGGAAGTGAGCTCAAAGGCCGGCCATCTTTCACTGACATCCGCCTCAGGGGTATCAGGAATGATTCCATTACCAACAGACCCCTCATCAACTCAACAGACTGTATTCCCATCGCCATGGGACCCAATTCCTGCACACAGCCTCTTTCGGAAATGGAATCAGAAGAGCAGTTTCCAGCGCCCACCGCACATGCTTGACACTCCTCGTCCTCCAGCGGGAAGCAACCAGGGAGACTGCCGAGGGCCCCGAAGTGGTTGGCGCAGGCAGCTTTTTCGCGAACCAGGCTGGCTCTGCCTGTCCCTTTTCCTCTGCTTAGGCAGGCTGACAGCCCTGACAGTTCAGGGGCCGAGGTTGCCTCGCATATGCGCATGCGCCAGTCTCAGGCCTCGCATATGCACATGGGCCAGTCTCAGGGCGCCATGTGCAACCGGTGAGCGAAGGCTTGCGTCACGGTGAATGCAACCGTTGCCTGCCGACAAATATCTGTGGCTTGGCGGAAAAGGAGACCGCTGTGGACCTGCGTCCGCATTAGACTCTAGCCTGTCTTCTTTGAAGGATCCACGTGATATTCCCACAGTCCTAAGAGATGGCAGTGGAGAGTTAGCCTGAAGAAATCTCAAGCGCAGCTTCAGAAATACAGCGCGATGTCCCTAAGAATCCAAAAGGGCCTGCAGGATGCGTCAGGCCTGCCTAGACGGTGTTGGTGTGAGTATCCTTGAAAGTTGCCCCCTGTGATTTCTAGGAACAGCCCGCCTGTGTTTCCTGGTGCTGCTCTCTCCCCAATTCGTCTTCGTGGTAGAGCAGTACCAAACAGTCTCAGAAGCTACCGGGCTGTATGTTGCTATGGGAGTGTTGCGAGTGATGTATGTTTCCGTGTGTGTGTGTGTGTGTGTGTGTGTGTGTAAGTGGTGTCCACTGAAAGCAGTGTGGCTCACACACTGCAGCGCTTTCGTTTTGGACTCGCCCCACCTTCTGGTGCGCGTGTCTGAGTGGTTCTGCTTGGACTGCCTCACTTCTTGTCCTTTGCTTTTCTGTTTCCTGAATGAACGGTGAATTGGGGGGCTGGCCGGACATGCCTGGGTCCAAATCACATTCCCCTGCAAAGAAGCCACTCTTGCGGAAAGAAGAGGAGCACACCACACCTAAGGACAGACACCTCCCTAGACCAGGCTGGATCTGCCTGAACCATTTTCCTCTGCTTAGGCAGGCTGACACCCCTGACAGTTGAGCTCCCGAGGCTGCCTCACGAATGCGCATGCGCCAGAATCTGAGCACCATGCGAAAGCAGTGAGGGAAGGCTCGCGTCACAGTGACTGCCACTGTTCCCTGGCGACAAGTATCTGTGGCTTGGCGGAGAAAGAGACCTCTGTGGGGTGCGTCCGCTTTGGACTCTCGCCTGTCTTCTTTGAAGGATCCACGTGATAGTCCCACATCCTAGAAGATGGCAGTAGCCAATCAGCCTGAAGAAATCTCAAGCGGAGCTTCAGAAATACAGCGCGAAATCCCTAAGGATCGACCCGCAGGATGCGTTAGGCCTGCCTAGATCTTGTGAGAGTGAGTCTCCTTGAAAGTTGCCCCCCTGTCATTTCTTGGTACAGCCCGCCTGTGTTTTCTGGGGCTGCTCTTCCCGGTAGGGTTTCGTGGCAGAGCAGTACCGCGCAGTCTCAGAAGCTGCCGGGCTGTGTGTTGCTTTGGGAGTGTTGCGAGTGTTGTATGTCTCCGTGTGTAAGTGGCTGTGTGTGTGTGTCTGTGTGTGTCTAAGTGGTGTCTGCTGAAAGCAGTGTGGCTCACACACTGCAGCACTTTCGTTTTCATCTCGCCCCAGCTTCTGGTGCACCTGTCTGTGTGGCTCTGCTTGGGCTGCCTCGCTTCATGTCCTTTGTTTTTCTGTGTTTCCTGAATCCGCGGTGAATTGCGGGGCTGGCCGAGACACGCCGGGGTCTAAATCACATTCCCCTGCAAAAGAGCCACTCTTGAAGAAAGAAGAGGAGCACACCACACCCAAGGGCAGACACCTCCCATGACTTCTTTGTCCTGGGACCAACCGATCGTCGAAACCTCGCAACCAGACCCTCGCAATCCTGTCTCAGGGCCGCTTGAATCCAACTCGAATTCGGTTTTGAGCCGAACAGGTGCTTCACGTCATGAGGTGGGCAATCCTCCATCGTCTTCGGATTTCATCCCGAGACGGAGGGGTGAGCAGCCGTAAGTTCAGATTGGGGTGAGTATATAATCTGGTGAAATGTGGGTGGGGTCCACACCTTTCCCTGCAAAAAGGTGCGGAGAGATGGCAGAAGGTGCTTCCAATTCCATCCTTGCTCTCTTCATTGCACAAGATGTTTACACCATGGCCCTGTGCTTAGGTGGGAGGACTCCAACATGAGAGGAACAGCTGGAGTACAAACTGGGGCCATTTGGGCCAGCTCCCAATTTTGGCTTTCCTTCACGCAGCCACATAGGAGTGGGATGGATTGATGCTGGGTGGGATGTGGCCTCCACCCTGGCCTCCTCTATTCCTCACTTCCATGTTCCTCGTGGGTCTAGGGTTTCCTGGGTCTGCCTCAAAGTCTTCCTCAGTAAAAGTTTCCCAGTCGCCAGAAAACGACACTCATGGAGATCCATTTCATGAGTGTTTCCTTCTAAACACTGTCACGTTTTAATGACTGGGCAGCTGTGATATTTTTGTAATCGTAAATTCGTGTTATATCTACCATCCAGGAACTTATTTTTTCTCTCACTTCTTTTTTTTCTTTTTTTTGAGACGGAGTCTTGCTATCGCCCAGGCTGGAGTGCAGTGGCACGATCTCGGCTCACTGCAGGCTCCGCCCCCTGGGGTTCACGCCATTCTCCTGCCTCAGCCTCCCGAGTAGCTGGGACTATAGGCACCCGCCACCTCGCCAGGCTAATTTTTTGTATTTTTAGTAGAGACGGGGTTTCACCATGTTAGCCAAGATGGTCTGGATCTCCTGACCTCATGATCCGCCCGCCTCGGCCTCCCAAAGTGCTGGGATTACAGGCCTGAGCCACCGCGCCCGGCCTTTTCTCTCACTTCTATCAGAAGGCGGCATGATTCCTATAGGATGAGAGCGTGCAGCCGTGTCTGGCTTTTGCCTGGTAATCTAGGCTGTGTTTAATTTCATCTACACATCCTTTCTCATTGTGGAGGCGGTTTATCATTGGGCTGTTGCTGGATGGACCTGACTCTTGCCACACATCTTTTGGCTGCCAGGGGTTTCAAGGAGAAAAAGGGACTTCGGCTAGGCTGGCTGCACTCCAGGTGGTGGATAGTGGTCTAGTTGTAGGGGCTAGGGTTGGTTTTTACTTTGCAGGAGGCTCTTGGGTCTTCTAGCAGAAATCTTTCAACGTGGCTTGGACTTTACCGCAGGCCCTCTGGTTCTTTTAGGCGAGCACTGATTTTTCTTAGCTTCCCTGTGGTATCAACAATGACCCTCAGCAGCATTCCTGAACACCGTCTTCAGGACTGTTACCACCCCGGATGGCCTCTGAGACAATCTCTCAATTTCATTTGCTCTTGCGTGTTGCCAGTTCTACTTCAAAGACCTGGTACCACATTGGACTTCTTTTTGTCTTGGTTCTTTCCATTCCCAGACTGCTGTGCTGAGAAGCACGAGCATCTGTGAGGCCCAGAATGAAGTGTGGCAGTGAGCTCAAGGGCCAGGCCATCTTTCAGTGACACCCACCTCCGGTGTATAAGGGATGATTTCATCACCCCCAGACCCCTCATCTTACCAGATTGTATTCCCATCCCCATGGGACCCAATTCCGTCACACAGCCTCTTTCAGCAATGGAAACAGAAGAGCCGTTTCCAGTGCCCACCTTAAATTCTAGAAACTTCTCCTCCTCCACTGGTGCCTGACCACGGATATGGCCCCAGGAGGCGCTATGGTGGAGACTTATAGGGTCTCGCTGTGGTTGTCGCAGACAGCTTTATTCCCGAGACCAGGCTGGCTCTGCCTATACTATTTTTCTCTGCCTAGGCAGGCTGACATCCCTGACAGTTCAGCTCCTGAGGCTGCCTCGCGAATGCGCACGCTACAGTCTCGGGGCACCATGCACAAGCCGTGAGCGAAGGCTCGCGTCAAGTGAATGTCACCGTTGCCTGGCTGCAGGTATCTGTGGCTTGGCGGAGAGGAAGACCTCTGTGGACGTGCGTCTGCGTTGGAGTCTCACCTGTTTTCCTTTAAAGATCCAAGTGATAGTCCTACAATCCCAGCAGATGGCAGTAGGGAGTCAGCCTGAGGAAACCTCAAGCGGAGCTTCAGAAATACACTGCGAAATCCCTAAGGTCCAAAAAGATCCGCAGGCTGCGTCAGGCCTGCCTACTCAGTGTCGGGGTGTCTCCTTGACAGTTGCCTCACTGATTTCTGGGTAAAGTCCGCCTGTGTTTTTCAGGACTGCGCTCTTGCCGGATGGACTTCCTGGCGAAGCAGAACCACACAGCCTCAGAAGCTGCCAAGCTGTGTGTTTCTGTGTGAGTGCTGTGAGTTTTGGATGTCTGTGTGTGAGTGTGTGGCTGTATGTGTGTGTTTGTGGGTCTGTGTGTGTGTGTGTGTATAATTGTCATCTGCTAAAAAATATTTGGCTCATGCACCGCTGCCCTTTTTTTTCGAATCACTCCACCTTCTGGTGCATATTTGGCTCATGAACCACTGCCCTTTTTTTTCGAGTCACGCCACCTTCTGGTGCACCTGTCTGTGTGGCTCCGCTTGGGCTATGGGGCTGCGTGCTTTTTGTTTTCCCGTGGTTCCTGAATGCAGTGAATTGCGGTCTAAGACCAACAGGGATCCAAATCACCTTCCCATACAAAGCAGCCATTCTTCAATAAAGAACAGGAGCATATCACACCCAAGAGCAGACACCTCCCAGTGCCTCATTGTCCTGCAGCCAACTCAGTGCCAGACCCTAGCAGTCCTGTCCGTAGGACTTCCTGAAACCACCTCAAATTCTGTTTTCAGCCAAGCAGGTGCTTCACTTCGTGAGGTAGGCACTCTTCCATCATCTTGTGATTTCATTCTGGGACAAAGAGTGTGAGCAGCAGTTAAGTTAGATACAGGTGAGGGTACAATCTGTTGAGGTGTGGATAGGGTCCTACAATTTCAGCTGCAAAAAAGTTGCAGACAGATGACTCAGAAATTGCTACCAACTCCATCCCTGCATTCCCTTCATTGCCCAAGCTCTCTGCAACATGGCCCAGTGCCCAAGTTGAAGGACTCCAAATTGTGGGGGAGCAACAACAACAAAAAAGGTTTAACTTAATTTAAAAAAAGGTTTAACTCTGTGAGATGAATCCATACATCGCAAATTATTTTAACAGATAGATTTTCCACTTCTTATCCTGGGATATTAGGTTTTTCACTATAGTCCACAGTCGGCTCCAAAATGTCCCTTCATAGATCCTACAAAAGAGTGTTTCCAACCTGCTGAATCAAAACAACAGTTTAACTCTGTGAGATGAATCCACACATCACAAACCATTTTTACAGATATATAGTTTTTAGTTGTTATCCCAAAGTGCTCAGTTTTTTACATTAGGTCTCACTGTTCACCAAAATGTCTTTTTTGTATATTCTACCAAAAGAGTGTTCCCAACCTACTGAATGAAAATAAAGGTTTAACTCTGTGAGATGAATCCACACATCACAACGCATTTTCACTAGTAGATTATTGCTAGTTTGCATCGCGGGATATTCGGTTTTTCTTTTTTTTTTTTAAATGGAGTCTTGCTCTGTCACCCAGGCTGGAGTGCAGTGGTGCCATCTCGGCTCACTGCAAGCTCTGCCTCCCAGGTTCATGCCATTCTCCTGCCTCAGCCTCCTGAGTAGCTGGGACTATAGGCGCCCGCCACCACACCTGGCTAATTTTTTTTTTTTTTTGTATTTTTAGTAGAAACAGGGTTTAACCATGTTAGCCAGGATGGTCTCGATCTCCTGAACTCATGATCCACTTGCCTCAGCCTCCCAAAGTGCTGGGATTACAGGGGTGAGCCACCACTCCTGGCCAAAATGTTTTCTTTTTGTTTTTTTGTTTTGTTTTGTTTGTTTTGTTTTGTTTTGTTTCTGAGATGGAGTCTCACTCTGTCACCCAGGCTGGAGTGCAGTGCTACAATCTCAGCTCACTGAAAACTTTGCCTCCTAGGTTCAAGCAATTCTCCTGCCCCAGCCTCCTGAGTAGCTAAGATTACAGGTGTGTGCCACCACACCTGGCCAATTTTTTTGTATTTTTAGTAGAGACAGGGTTTCACCATGTTGGCCAGGCTGGTCTCAAACTCCTGACCTCGTGATCTGCCCATCTCGGCCTCCCAAAGTTCTGGGATTACCCGTGTGAGCCCCCATGCCTGACCAATCTTTTTCTTTCTTTAAATATATTTTATTGTGTATATTTAAGGTACACAATATGATGTTATAGGATACATATACATAGTAAAAGGGCTACTATAGTGAAGCAAATTAACATATCTATAATCTCACAGCTACCCACATTTTATTTAGTGTGGCAAGGGAAGGCAAAATCTACTCATTTACCATGAATCCCACATACAGTACAATTTTATTACCTATAGTCCTCATGTTGTATATTAGATGTATAGGATTGTTCATCCTACATGTCTGCTACTTTGTATCTCTGACCCACATGTTCTTATTTTCCTCCCTTCCTCTCTACCTGGTAACCACTCTGGTTTTTTTTTTTTTTTTTGAGGCAGAGTCTTGCTCTGTTGCCCAGGCTGGAGTGCAGTGGCATGATCTCGGCTCACTGCAACCTCTGCCTCGTTGGTTCAACAGATTCTCCTGCCTCAGCCTCCTGAGTAGCTGGAATTACAGGCACGTGCCATCACACCTGGCTAATTTTTTGCATTTTTAGTAGAGTCGGAGTTTCACTGTGTTAGCCAGGCTGGACTTGAACTACTGACCTTGTGATCTTCCCGCCTTGGCCTCCCAAAGTGCTGAAATTACAAGTGTGAGCCACCGCTTCCAGCCTTCTATTCCTTTGTATGTGAAAATCGTTTTAACATTCCACATATAAGTAAGGTCATGCAATATTTTTCTTTCTGTGTTTGGCCAACTTCACTTGGTATAATGCCCTCCAGGTTCATCCATGTTGTGGCAAATGGAAAGATCTAGTTCTTTTTTAGGGCTGAACACAGAAGTTATTTTCATGTACAAGGTTGCAGTTGCCATACACACAAATATGTATGTATATGTCATACCCATATACAATTTTAAATACATATATGTGTTCTATGCATATATAAGTATTTCTCTATTTTCACAGAAATGTCACTCTAAATCAGTACCTAGGGAGGGTCATAGTTTCCTTAATCTACAAATCAATACACAGTTTGAGTGGCTGCACCCTAGTTTAATAAGTCCTCTATTATTTAGGATGGTTTCCTGTTTCCATTTGTCATTGTTGTTGTTGTTTTGTTTTGAGACAGAGTTTCACCCTTTTGTGTCAAGTGGCATGATCTCAGCTCACTGTAGCCTCCCGAGTAGCTGGGATTATAGGTGCCCGCCACCATGCCCAGCTAATTTTTGTATTTTTAGTAGAGACAGGGTTTTACCATGTTGGCCAGGCTGGTCTCAACTCCTGACCTCAGGTGATTCATCCACCTCAGCCTCCCAAAATGCTGAGATTGCAGGCGTGAGCCACCGCGCTTGGCTGCTTTCACCATTTCAGACTGAGCTTGGAGAAGAACATGAAGAAAAACGTGACTTTAAAATTTTGATGAATGGAGAAATCTCTTTCCATTCACCATCCTTTCCTCTATTTCATTCTTATTTTAACATATACAAACAAAGATATGGATACATCAGTTATTAAAGAAACATCTATGTGATACCTATCCAGATGAAGAAATAGAGCACTATCACCACCAAGAAGTCCTCTGTATGCCCCTAACTGATCCTAAAGTCTTCCTTCCCCTTATTAGTAACAGATACAACAGATATCCACCTGTGGATATCTGCCGTCCTCTCCTTGGTTCTCTTTATAATTTTATTATGTATTTTCTTTCTTTTTTTTTTTTTTTTTTGAGATGGAGCCTCACTCTGTCACCCAGGCTGGAGAGTAGTGGCATGATCTTGACTCACTGCAACCTCCGCCTCCTGGATTCAAATGATTCTCATGCCTCAACCTCCCAAGTAGCTGGGATTACAGGCACGGGCCATGTGCCACCATGCCTGGCTAATTTTTGTATTTGTAGTAGAGATGGAGTTTTGCATGTTGGTCAGGCTGGTTTCAAACTCCTGACCTAAGTGCCTGGCCTTATTATGCATTTTTGTATGCCTAAAGTAAAGTCTGATTTTGCCTGGTTTTTCTCTTACATAGTTGGAGTAAAAGTCTGTATCCTTGTGCATCTGGCCCCTTTTACTCAATATTAAGTATTTAGGATTCACAGTTAGCATTGTTTCTGCATTCTATTAAAACAGTACACCAGCCAGGCATGATGGCTCATGCCTATAATCCCAGCACTTTGGGAGGCCGAGGCAGGCAGATCACTTGAGGTAAGGAGTTCCAGACCACCCTAGCCAACATGGTGAAACTCCGTCTCTACTAAAACTACAAAAATTAGGCCACATAGTGGCTAATGACTGTAATCTCAGCACTTTGGGAGGCCAAGGCAGGTGGATCACGCGGTCAGAAGATGGAGAC
This sequence comes from Pongo pygmaeus, assembly GCF_028885625.2. Lineage (NCBI taxonomy): Eukaryota > Metazoa > Chordata > Mammalia > Primates > Hominidae > Pongo > Pongo pygmaeus. The sequence continues at coordinate 26,733,767 of NC_072392.2, read as the reverse complement.
AATCCTGGTGAACATGGTGAAACCACATTCCTACTAAAAATACAAAAAATTAGCCGGGCGTGGTGGCACATGCCTATAGTCTCAGCTACTCGGGAGGCTGAGGCTGGAGAATCTTTTGAATCTGGGAGGCAGAGGTTGCAGTGAGCCAAGTTTGAGCCACTGCACTCCAGCCTGTGTGACAGAACTAGATTCTGTTAAAAAAAAAAAAAAAATAGCCAGGTGTGGTGGTGTGCACCTGTAATCCCAATTATTCGAGAGCTGAGGCAGGAGAATCAGTTGAACCTGGGAGGTGGTGGAGGTTGCAGTGAGCCAAGATCGTGCCCTGTACTCCAACCTGGGCAATAGAGTGACAGTCTCAAAAAAAAAAAAAAAAAAAAAAAAGCCCAAGCACAGTGGCTCCCACCTGTAATCCCAGCACTTTGAGAGTCCGAGACAGGTGGATCACCTCAGGACAGGAGTTTGAGACCAGCCTTACCAACAAGGTGAAACCCCATCTCTACTAGAAATACAAAAATTTACTGGGAGTGGTGGCACATGCCTGTAATCCCAGCTACTCGGGAGGCTGAGACAGGAGAATTGCTTGAAACCGGGAGGCGGAGGTTGCAGTGAGCCGAGATCGCACCACTGCACTCCAACCTGGGTGACTAAGCAAGACGCTGTCTCAAAAAAAATATAAATTTATATTTATATACATAAAATAAATATGAAAAATAAAAATAAGTGAAAATACAGTACACCAGTGTGTTTCCCTTCATTGTTGGTGGACATGTGGGTTGTGTTCATTTTTGTCAGTTACAAATGATGCTGTTGTGAACATGTTTGTATTTCTATTTGGTTACCATTAGTGTGTATTTATGTATAGTATAAAGCAAGAGGTGAAACCATAGGTTACAGGATAAACATATCGTCAGTTTTACTAGGTATTATTGGTTTCATCCCAATGTTAGCACACCAACTGACAGTCTTACAATGTCTGATAATTCCAAAATCTTCGCATTCTTCTTGACATTTAATTTTGTCAAAATTTTAATTTGAGTCTTTTGGTGGGTATGTGGTGATGATTGTGATATTAATTTACTGGGGCTTTTCTTCTCTGTAACAGGCCCTGTCAAGATATATGTGTGGTGTGACAGGGGTAGGAGCCCCTAGAGGTAGCGTGGGCTCTGGGATCCTTAATCATCCTATGTGAAAAAGTTGGTGGGGCTGTGATTTTTTTTTTTTTTTTGAGACAGAGTTTTTCTCTTGTTGCCCAGGCTGGAGTGCAATGGCCTGATCTCAGCTCACTGCAACCTCCGCCTCCCAAGTTCAAGTGATTCTCCTGCCTCAGCCTCCCAAGTAGCTGGGATTAGAGGCATGTGCCACCACACCCAGCTAATTTTTTGTATTTAGTAGAGATGGGGTTTCACCATGTTTGTCAGGCTGGTCTTGAACTCCTGACCTCAGGTGATCCACCTGCCTCAGCCTCCTAAAGTGCTGGGATTACAGGCATGCACCACTGCACCTGAATATTTCCCGTGTGCAGTGTTGTAGCCAGGGTACAAAGCCACTTCTTAATGATTCTGTCATCCAAATATTATCTCTTCTCGATTCCCCTTGAGATATGCTCATTCCTCCATACAATTAAACAAACTCAATTACTCTTGAAGGAGCATAAAATCCTCCCTGTCTAATCATGGGTCTTTCCAAATTATTTGTTGGCTTGTGTTTAAAATATGAAAAAGAGAATGTAGATTTTGTTTTCTTCTTTCTGCTTAACCTGAACAAAATGTCATAGATACCTCCTAGCCTGTTGCTAAACCAAGGAGAGTCACTTGAATAATGAACAAGACTGGAGGGAAACCACATGGATAATTTATCATTACACTATCATCATATACATGGAACTCATCAATGAAGCTTATGAAAAAATTGAGTCATTTGTGGAAAAATGTAAAGAGAATATAGGAGATATCTCAAGTGAAGAGAAAAAAGCTGCAGAAAATAATTACAAAAAAAGAGTTTTCAGATATAAACACAAATTCAGAGATTCAGGAGCACAAAAGGCTAAGTTAAGGGAAAAAAGACTTATCAATATTTTCTTATTCATTATGGAGAGAAGGATGAATTCTTTAAAGGTCAAATAATTGTGAGTCTGATATATCTGATGATAATTTGTATTTCTAATGTTGCAAATGGTTGTGAATTCATAGTCATTATTCCTATTTCCTTTAGACTAGTGGCCATGAGTTTGACTGACAAAAATCCATTGGGTTAGTATTGTTATCTATGTGTGTTCATCATACTATGTGTTAAAATAAGTCCATCAATTTTTATCTTGTGTTTGTTTTCATTTCATTTCAGTTGAGGTTTTTTGGGACAGGGTCTCACTCTGTTGCCCAAGCTGGATGTGCAGTAGCAAGATCACAGCTCACTGCAGTCTCTACATCTCCAGGCTCAGGTGATCCTCCTACCTCAGCCTCCCAAGTTGCAGGGACTACAGGCATGAGTCACCACACCTGGCTAATTTTTGTATTTTTTGTAGAGATGGGGTTTTGATATGTTGCTCAGGCTGGTCTCAAACTCTTGGACTCAAGTGATCTGCCCACCTTGGCCTCCCAAAGTGCTGTGATGACTGGCATGTACCACTGTCCCCGGCCTGTTTTCATTTTATTAATTGGCTGATTCATTCAGACACATAATTATCAAGTCAAATCTCACTCTTTCCTTAGCATTTCCCTTCAGTTTAGCTTAGAAAATCTATTCCTATTTTAAAACATATACGATTATTCGAGTATGGTGGCACACACCTGTAATCCCAGCTACTCAGGCGGCTGAGGCAGGAGTATCACTTGAATCTGGGAGAGTGAGGTTGCAGTCAGTTGAGATCCCCCCACTACACTGCAGCCTGGATGACAGAGTGAGACTCCATCTCAAAAAAAGAAAAGAAAACAAAACAAAACAAAAGGTTTTCTCCAGATCATTTTTACATTTAATTATTCAGTCTGTTTTAACTATACCTTAATGTAAAGAATTCAGTAAATATAACTTAACTCCTACACACTATTAGTTAATGTATCTAACACGGTTTATTGAATACACCAGTCCATTCCCAACAGCATCAAAAGTAATTACATTTCCCAATGTAAATTAATACAGCCATTGTGGAAAATAATATGGAGATTCATCAGAAACTAAAAATAGAATTACTGTATGTTCCAGCAATCCCTCCTGTGGGTGTATAGCTAAAGGAATTGAAATCAGCAAACTGAAGAGATAACTGCACTACCATATTCACTGCAGGATTATTCATAATAGCTAAGATATAGAAGCAACGTAGGAGGCCAGCATTGGATGAATAGATAAAGAAAATGTGATATATATACATATATATAGATATATATATATGTATATATACACACACACAAAGGAATACTATTCACTCTTTATTTTATTTATTTATTTTTTATTTATTTTATTTCATTTTATTTTATTTTGGATGTAGTTTCACTCTTGTTGCCCAGGCTGGAGTGCAATGGCATGATCTTGGCTCACCACAACCTCCACCTCCCGGGTTCAAGCAATTCTCCTACCTCATCCTCTCAGGTAGTTGGGATTACAGGCATGCACTACCAAGCGTGGCTAATTTTGTATTTGTAGTAGAGACAGGGTTCCTCCATGTAGGTCAGGCTGCCCTCGAACTCCCAACCTCAGGTGATCAGCCCACCTCAGCCTCCCAAAGTGCTAGGATTACAGGCATGAGCCACCATGCCCGATCTTACTATTTACTCTTTTTCTTTCCTTTGAGATGAAGTTTCCCTCTTGTTGCCCAGGCTGAAGTGCAATGATGCGATCTCAGCTCACTCCAACCTCTGCCTCCCAGGTTCAAATGATTCTCCTGCCTCAGCCTCCCAAGTAGCTGGGATTACAGGCACCCGTCACCACGCCAAGCTAATTTTTGTATTTTTAGTAAAGAAGGGGTTTCGCAATGTTGCTCAGGCTTCTCTTGAACACCTGAGCTTGAGTGATCCACCAGTCTCAGCCTCCGAAAGTGCTGGGATTACAGGCGTGAGCCACGGCACCCAGCCAAAACTACAGATTAGTGTATTAATAGTCTGAAGCACTGTAAAATATTGCTGAGAAAACAGATGACTAATATCATCATCATAGAGCACAAAATAAGTTCCGGTATTATTAGGAATATCATAGCTCTGACTAACACATACTTGGAAAACTCATTCTATTAGAAATTAAATTATACTAATACTATTGACAATCACTTTTATAGTTGTCATTGCAAACTCAAAGACAAGAAATAAATTCACCACCAGAAAACATAAAACAAATACTTAGCCTTACTGCTGAGAAGCCTGTAGTTGCCTTTTACTGAACGGCACCTCAGTTCTTGGGATAAAATTTGAAATGGAAACTGGAAGGACAGCTTTAACTTTAAAATGGTTTTATTTTTACGGTTGTCATGTTATAAAAGCTATTCTCACATAGCTAAGCTGTTGGAAAGAGACCAGGTTTTGTGAAAGTTTTTCATCAGATGTTTCATGTTGTCCTCACTGCAACCTCAAACAATGGCAAATTCTTTGTAAGCTGCTGTAACGCAAACTCAGCTGATAAATTAATAGAATTCTGTTTCTTTAGGCCGGGCACGGCGGCTCACACCTGTAATCCCAGCGCTTTGGGAGGCCGAGGCGGGCAGATCACGAGGTCAGGAGATTGAGACCATTGTGGCTAACATGGTGAAACCCCATCTCCACTAAAAATACAAAACATTAGCCGGACGTGGTGGCACGTGTCTGTAATCCCAGCTACTTGGGAGGCTGAGGCAGGAGAATCGCTTGAACCTGGGAGTCAGAGGTTGCAGTGAGCCAAGATTCTGCAACTGCCCTCCAGCCTGGGGGACAGAGGGAGACTCCGTCTCAAAAAAATAATAATGAAAAAATGAATAAATAAAATTTTAAAAAATAAAATTCTCCTTCTTTAATGTCCTAAGCCAGAAAATATTTGTTAACATTGTTAACAGGAATGAATGGACATGGATGGACCACCCAAAGATTCTCCTATTTCAGGGTCAACTTCAAAGAGAAAACATCAATTTCACTGTGTTTCTTGCTTACCCAGGTCAAGAGTTACCAATACCAAGACATCCAACTGCACAGAGATTGGACCTAGAGCAGCAGGAGGGCGTATATAAATCACAGATACTAGAGGGAATTGTGAGAGGGAGCAGAAAAATGATTCATCTGTATCAGGTGTGGTGTGCAACTTGTAGGATGTAGAATGTAGCTAGTGGATAGAGAAAGAGAATTATAAAAAAATTAATGCTCATTCAAGTTTATTTTATGAAAAGTCGCACATGGATATTCACAGTAGGTAGAATGATCAGAGCAGAAGTAGCACTTTTGGCACATAGTTATTGGGATTGAAGGAGAATTCATTTTAGCTTTAGTTTTAAAATAGATTTAATTACTTTTATTTTAATTAATTATTCTAAAGCTTTTAATTTTAAAAAAAGATTGTAATTTTTATTTTGGCAAAATATACATAGCATAAAATTTGCCATTTTAACCATTTCTAAGTGCATAGTTCAGTGTCACTAAATACAGTCACCTGATTGTACAACTGTCACCACCATCCATCATCTCTAGAAGTTTTTCTTTTTCAATTTCCCAAACTAAAACTCTGCATTCTTTAAACAATAGCCCCTCCTTAATCTCTTTTCCCATTAACTGGGAAATTTCATTCTACTTTTGGTTTCTATGAATATTACATGCTACATACCTCACATAAGTGGAATCAGGCAGTATTAGTTTTTCGTATCCAGCTTCTTTCACTTGGCATTATGTCAAAGTCCATCCATGTTGTAGCATGCGTCAGAATGTCCCTTTTTAAGGCTAAGTAATATTCCACTGTATATCTATACCACATTTTGTTTATCCATTTCTCTGTCAATGAATGCTTCCACCTTTTGGCTATCATGAATAATGTTACTATGCACATGAATTTGCAAATATCTGTTGAAGTCCTTGCTTTCAATTCTTGTGGGTTTAAACCCAGAAGTGGACTTGCTGACTCATATGGTAATTCTATGTTTCATTTTTATTTATTTATTTATTTATTTATTTGAGATGGAGTCTAGCTCTGTCACCCAGGCTGGAGTGCAGTCGTGTGATCTCGGCTCACTGTGACCCCCACCTCCCAGGTTCAAGAGATTCTGTTGCCTCAGCCTCCTGAGTAGCTGATAGTACAGGCACGCAGCACCACGCCCAGCTAATTTTTGTATTTTTAGTTGAGATGGGGTGAAACCCCATGGTTTCACCATGTTGGTCAGGCTGGTCTTGAACTCCTGACCTCGTGATCTGGCCACCTTGGTGTCCTAAAGTGCTGGGATTACAGGCATGAGCCACTGAGCCCAGCCTATGTTCCATTTTTTTTTTAAATTTAGGAACCGCTGTACTCTTTTCCACCATGACTATACCGCTGTAGAGTCCACCAGCAATGCACAAGAGTTTCGATTTGGCTACATCCTCACCAACACTTATTATTCCCTGGTTTTTTGATGATTGCCATCTTAATGTGTATGAAGTGGTATCTTATTATGGTTTTGATTTGCTTTTCCTTAGTAACCAGTGATGTTGAGCGTCTTTCATGGGCTTGATGGCCAGTTGTATATCTTTTTTGGGAAAATTTCTATGTAAGTCCTTTGCCTATTTTTTAATTGGGTTGTTTATTTATTGCTCAGTTGTAGGAGTTCTTTATATATTCTGGATATTGATCCCTTACAAAGATATTATTTAAAATATTTTCTTCCATTCTGCCAGTTGTCCTCTGATTGCACAAAAGTTTTAAATTTTGATGAAGTCCACTTTACTTATTTTTTTGTGTTTTACTTATGCTTTTGGTGTCAGAAAGCTTTTAGTTTATAATTTTAAATATATCACATCTCCTGCCTCATAAGTACCACTGGACAAGGTCCCTTTTATGTACTCAGCTTCTCTCAGAGGTAAATGTATTTTGAAGTGGAGAACAAAGATAATTGCAAAATTGGCATGGAGAACTAAGGTAATTATGAAAGTTCCAGATACAAAGAGAGAGGGCTCAATATGCCAGCAGTTCTCCACCAATCCATCCTAGAAGTCTTCTTTTAGGATTGCCTAAATAATGCAGGGCATGGGTGCAAGGTGTACAAGTGTTCCAGAAGCGTGTAAACAAGGTACAGAGAAAAGGATAAGATAAAATAAGATGATATAAGAATATTAGGAAAACCTTGTTCAGAAGATTGCCTACGGAGGCAAAAGGGACAGTTTCATTTTGCTGAGGGAAACAGGGTGGTAAGAAGCCTCCTGGGGAAGACCCCCACTTACCCTGATACAGAGAGAAGGTGTAAAATAACTTAATGGGAGAGCATCAGGCTGAGATAGCTCCCATGGCCTGGGTTCCTACATAGACAAAATGAAAAGCTTAGCCCATCAACAAGTGGCCCGCTGAGTATTAGCTGTGTAATGAGAGACCTACCACCAGGATAGTTCAAATAATGCAACTGCCCAAATTTTTGCCAATGAAACAATTTCTCTACTCTACTTCTATATTCACCCTATAAAAGCCTTCCCTACAAACACCTCTGGTAGATCCTCCAACCACTTTGAGTTTGGAGCTGCCTGATCCATGAATCTCTGTTTGCTCAAATAAACTCTTTAAAAATTTAATATGCTTAAGTTTATCTATTTTTTTTTTCATTTTTAAAAATTGAAATGGGATCTTCCTATGTTGTCCAGCCTGGTCTTAAACTCCTGAACTCAAGGGATCCACCTGCCTCAGCCTCCTGAGTCGCTGGAATTATAGACGTGTGCCTCCACACCCAGCTTATACTTATCTTTAAACAAGGGTTTGACCCCTTTCTGAAATATATTTGTGTGAAGACCTGTACCCACAGTGATATGGCAGGCTCATTTTAGACCATCGAGCACTTTTGTCTCTGGACACAATTTGCCCTTTGTGACCTGCTCTCCTAAAAAATTCAAGTGTAATTCAAGTTAGTTTACCCTCTGCTGATCAGGGGAGGTTGATCTTGGTGCAAGTTCAAGACAGGCACTCACACCTTCATTCATGCCCCAAATCTCAGCATCACACAATACACCCATGTAATAAACCTATACAGGTACCCTCCAGAATCTAAAATGAAAGTTGAAATTCATTAAAATTGTAAATTCATCTTATTAAAAAACAAAGATAAATTTACTTCTTTCCAATTTTGATATATATTATACTGACATACACACTGTATTCTATGATGAATTATATCGATTAAATTTCACATTTTAAACTAACACTGAGTTACTTTGAAAAACTCTGTTGGGTCATAATGTGTTATGTTTTTAATGTATTTTAATACAATTTGCAAAAATTCTGTTTTAAAATTACATCTATGTTCCATAAATAAATAAATATGTAAAAAATAATAAATGTTTATATTATTCAAGTGAAGATTATAGCGATCTTTTTGAATATCTACTTAACCTCAGCTAGCTTTAAATTCAGAAGTAGCAACTCCATAGAAATTCAACTTATTTCTACCTTATTACTCATACTTGTCTCCTTGAAGAAGCTTCATTGCTATCATCCAGTTTAGACTGGGATGTCATAAATCTCTAGACTGAGTAGTATAATATTCACTATTCAAATAAAATCAAATTGTTATTATAATGTTATGACACCTCCAAATACAAAAAGCAAGCCCATGGTTGTTAGGTTAAGGTATAGAGACAGGTATTCCTACTTACTGTCTTTTAGGGCAGACATATCCCAGCCAAGCTGATTGCAAAATGAAATGGAAACCATATGGTGGAAGGGGACTTGGGACTCACACAGATTGGATTTTCATTCCAACCCTCACATACACAAGCTGCATGACTCTGGGTTGACTGCATATTCTCTTAGACTTTCAATTTCCTCGTCTGTACAATGGAGGTTAATGCCTATGGGCTACGGCTGATGTGGGGATAAAAGAACCAACACGGATGCATGGGCAGGGCCTGGTCCATAGAGCAGCTGGCATCAACAAATGGAAGCCCCTTCCCATCTTGTCTTTGTGTGCACTACAAAATGCAGAATATGTGGGTATAAAAATTACTCTTATAAGAGACACAATTGGAAACTTTTGCAAAAAGAGTTTGGAAAGGTGTCACATCTTGTGGCATGAGGAGTTGTGGGCATACACTTGAACTTTGTGCTGTGAGATAGCCACAGAACTTCAGTAGCTTAAGAGAACAGTTTAGATGTCATCTTATTCATCTACCATAGAACTTCCTCTTCTTTTCTGAGATTTCTAGACAATAACTTTTACAGCTCTAATAATGCAGTTCTCTCCCAGTTGTTTGGACTATTCTAATAGATACAAAGCAGTATTTCACCAGCAGATGCTACTGCAGTTTGTAAGATGATTTCAACTGAGAATCCATTTAAAGTTATGCAATACTTTTTTGGAAATAGGGTGAAAGTAGTTTAAGTTTAAAATGCTATAAAATAGGTTTACAGTAAATAATTATTTGTTGCAATGTATATCATACTATCTTATATTCACACATGTATTGGTGTCCTAATACATATGTATGAGAGTGAAAGTTACCTGAGATCAGAGACTGTGCCATATGTTCCCTGCACCACTGTTGCCTATCTCAGCACATGATATACAGTAGATGCTCAATAAATACTTTAACTTAAAAAATGCACTAAGAATAAATCTTATTAGACATCAAAATATGTACGAGTACAATCTAGGGACATGATCAGGAGCTCAAAATTCAATCTTATTTATTTATTTGTTTATTTGGAGACACAGTCTCACTCTGTCGCCCAGGCTGAAATGCAGTGGCGTGATCTTGGCTTACTGCAACCTTCGTCTCCCCGGTTCAAGCGATTCTCCTGCCTCGCCCTCCAGAGTAGCTGGGATTACAGGTGCACACCAACACGCCCGGCTAATTTTTTTGTATTTTTAGTAGACACAGGGTTTCACCATGTTAACCAGGCTGGTCTCAAACTCCTGAGCTCAGGCAGTCTGCCCACCTTTGTCTCCCAAAATGCTGGGATTACAGGTGTCAGCCACCACACACAGCCACAAAATGTTTTAAAGTAGCTTCAAAACCCCTTTGAAAATAGGTGTTTTCATAACAAGATGAAAACAAGAAAACATTGAGCTTCATATAATAGAAGGGTTCTGCCTGGATTTGCATGTGGCCCCATCATTTGTTTGCTGTTGGGCCATGGTCAGGTCACTTAGCTGCTCTCTGCCTCCACACAGGCTTTATGCCTGTGCATCCCTCATCTACAAAATGGGAATAATAAGAATATCTAACAATTAGAAGTGGAGAAAATATATGTAAAGTCCTTTGAAAAGAGCTTGTCAAAGCTCAATAATTGTCCTCAATAATTGCTCTCAAAAATTGTCAGCTATCATTCAACAATAATCATAATGATAAAAATGTATGACTCAAAGATTCCTACCTCATATCCAGCTTCCCAAAAGAATATCAGACATTGGATCTGTGAAAGGAATAACATTGAGATGTATTTTCACATCGCTAAGTTGGTTTTTTCTCTTTGCCATTCAATTTCTGCAGTCCCCACTCTAAGCCCATGGTCCACCTTTTTATTTTTCCTCCTAAAATGTCTTCGCTTCTCGTAAAATTTACTTTTCCTTAAAAACGGCCCTTGTCATCCACTCACTCTTTTGCCCTTCCCAGAAGTTGGTTAATGGGCACAAAAATACAGTTAGATGGAAGGAACAGAAGAATTTCTAGTGTTCAATAGCACAGTAGGGTGACGATCATTAACAGTAACATATATTTCAAAATGACTAGAGGAAAGATGTGGAATGTTCTCAACACAAATAAATGATAAATGTTTGAGGTGATGGGTATGCAAATTATCCTGATTTGATCACTACACGTTGTATGCATGTATCAAAATATCACATGTACCCTAGAAATATGTATAATTGTCATGTGTCAATAAAAACAGAAAGGCTTATTTCTCTTTCCTTCCTCCCTGCATTCCCTCCTGTCCCAGATATGTGTTGTTCCTGGTGCTCTCCTGCCCCACGTTCAGCCAGCACTGAGCCAGCAGGAAGGATCTCACAGGTCATATCCTGAGATCAACCCTCCACCCCTTCAGGTAATAATCCTCCTGCTTTTAGTCATTTGTATCCTTTGGTTCATAGATATTTTGAGTCAAATGCCTTCTAACTACTGACCTACATAATATCCCTTGGTTTTTAAAGATAATGCAAAGTGGATTTTAGTAACAATCTTGAATTGTCACAGAAGCTAATGAAGTTGGGGATTCCATGAAGCCATCCAAGCACTTAAAGCCCATCTCCTGAGTACCTTTTCCTTAGCTCAAGGCCACAAAAAATCAGAACTTGAATTCCAGCCCACATTTGCATCATGTCTAAATAATTATGAGTTATAAATGATGTTAACAAATAGTTAAATATGTTCTATTCTCCTACTTTGATAAATATACTGCCATAATAACCCAGAAGGTCAAAGTCGCGTGTAGAATTCTCTGATTTCTTGGTGCTCTGCACATGAATGTGTAGTAAAGGGAGAGCCAATCCTCAGCCCCAAGCTAAACTTTTTTCTTTCATCGTAGCTAGCCCTGTCCTCTCTTGAGAAGCCTTGCATACCCCTGTGTGGGGGACTCCCTAGGCCCCATTCAAGCTCCATTCACAATTCTCACCCCTTCAGACAGCAGAGCCTTGGGCACCATTTGGACAAGCACAGTTTGCACTGTGAAATGGACCCAGGGAAGAGGCCATGCAGGCTCAGGCACATTTGGCCAGGGGCCTGAGTGCCCAGTGTGTGCCCTAGAAGACAGGGTGAGAGCTCTGGGTGGGCTGGAGTACAGTCAGTGGAGGACCAGAGAGGCACTTTCTCAAGCGCAGGATTCAGGGCAGAGGTCTTCTTGCCCAGATCGAAGGCTATGATTGCTTAGTGCAATGGTGCCTGCATCATGTCTTCTCAGCTCACCTTTCATTCAGTCTCAGCCACCATGGGAAGTTCCATGGAAGCGCAGGCTTCCCTTGTGCTGCCAGCAAACTCAAGCTACACTTTCTGCCCTAGGGCATCTCCATTATTGTAGGATTTTTCCTGAGCACAAATACAGCCCAGAAACACTTGCAGGTTAATAGCCTCAGGGGAAGACTTCAACCAGTGTGGAACAGATGGACAAATGCTCCAGGCTCATGTTTCAGGTGGACAGTTCTGGATAACTTTCCAGAGCCTCTAGGAAGGTCCTGCAGAAAAAACTGCATGGCAGGAGCCTCAATAGCATGCCATTATTTTGGGTTTTCTTTCTTGCCTGGCTCACTCTTCCCACTTCTGACTCCTGCTTCTTGGAATCACTTCCCAAATAAACCACCCACACCCAAGTCCTTACTCCAGCTCTGCTTTTAGGGATACAGACACACTTTGGAGATATTACACGTTCTAAGTAACCACAATAAGGTGAATATCACAACAGTGCAGGTCACACGAAATTTTTTGCAAGTCACACAAAATATTTTGCTTTCTGGTGCACATAAAAGTTATGTTGCCAGGTATGGTGGCTCATGCCTGTAATTCCAGCACACTGGGAGGCCGAGGTGGGTGCATCACCTGAGGTCAGAAGTTCGAGACCAGCCTGGCCAACATGGTGAAACCCTGTGTCTACCAGAAATACAAAAATGGTGGTGAGTGCCTGTAGTCCCAGCTACTCAGGAGGCTGAGGCAGGAGAATTGTTTGAACCTGGGAGGCAGAGTTTGCAGTGAGGCAAGATCGCACCACTGCACTCCAACCTGGTCAACAGAGCCAGATGCCATCTCAAAAAAAAAGTTATGTTTAAACTACTGTAGTCAATTAAGTGTGCAATAGCATGATGTCTAAAATATAATGTATATACCTTACTTTGAAAACATGTGATTGCCAAAAAATGCTAACCATCATCTGGGCCTTCAGCAAGTCATCATCATTTTGCTGCTGGATGGTCTTGCCTCAATGTTGATAGCTACTGACTGATCGGGGTGGTGGTTGCTGAGGGCTGGAGAGGGAGTGGCAATTTCTTAAAATAAGATGACAATGAAGTTTGCTGCATTGACTGACTCTTCCTTTCACAAAAGATTTCACTGTAGCATGCTATGCAGTTTGGTAGCATTTTACCCACAGTAGAATTTATATCAAAATTGGAATCAATCCTCTCAAACCCTGCCACTCCTCTATCAACTAAGTTTATGGAATATTCTAAGTCCTTTGTTGTTCTTTCCACAATGTTAACATCTTCACCAGGAGTAGATTTCATCCCAAGAAACCACTTTCTTTGCTCCCTCATAATAAGCAATAATAATACATTATTTTATACATATTATATGTGATTATATAATATACATATTATATGTGATTATATAATATACATATTATATGTGATTATATAATATACATATTATATGTGATTATATAATATACATATTATATGTGATTATATAATATACATATTATATGTGATTATATAATATACATATATGTGATTATATAATATACATATATGTGATTATATAATATACATATTATATGTGATTATATAATATACATATTATATGTGATTATATAATATACATATTATATGTGATTATATAATATACATATTATATGTGATTATATAATATACATATTATATGTGATTATATAATATACATATTATATGTGATTATATAATATACATATTATATGTGATTATATAATATACATATTATATGTGATTATATAATATACATATTATATGTGATTATATAATATACATATTATATGTGATTATATAATATACATATTATATGTGATTATATAATATACATATTATATGTGATTATATAATATACATATTATATGTGATTATATAATATACATATTATATGTGATTATATAATATACATATATGTGATTATATAATATACATATTATATGTGATTATATAATATACATATTATATGTGATTATATAATATACATATTATATGTGATTATATAATATACATATTATATTATATATTATAACATTATATATGATATGATATGTGATATAATATAAGCAAAAATAATATCCCTTGGTTTTTAAAGATAATACAAAGTGGATTTTAGTAACAATCTTGAGTCATCACAGAAGCTAAGGAAGTTGGGGATTCCATGAAGCCATCCAAGCATATAAAGCCCATTTCCCTGGTTCCCTCTTCCTTAGCTCAAGGCCACAAAAAATCAGAACATGAATTCCAGCCCACATTTGCATTATGTCTAAATAATTATGAGTTATAAATGAAGCTAACAAATAGTTAAATATGTTCTATTCTCCTACTTCAATAAATAGACTGCCATAATAACCCACAAGGCCAAAGTCGAGTGTAGAATTCTCTGATTCCTTGGTGCTCTGCACAGGAATGTGGTAGTAAAGGGAGAGCCTATCCTGAGCCCCAAGCTAAACTTTTTTCCATCTAATTCCATTTATTTCCATTATGATTGCAGCAATTCGGCCAGGCGCAGTGGAACGTGCCTGTAATCCCAGGCTGAGGTGGATGGATCATCTGAGGTTGTGAGATCGAGACCAGACTAACCAATATGGTGAAACACTATGTCTACTAAAAATACAAAATTAGCCAGATGTGGTGGCACATGCCTATAATGCCAGCTACTCAGGAGGCTGAGGCAGGAGAATCACTTGAACCCAGGAGACAGAGGTTGCGATGAGCCAAGATCACGCCATTGCCCTCCAGCCTGGGCAACAAGAGCAAAACTCCATCTCAAAAAAAAAAAAAAAAAAAAGATTGCAGCAATTCACTCACATCTTCAGGCTCCACTTGTAATTCTAGTTATCTTGTTATCTTCACCACAACTGTGGTTACTTCCTCTGCTAAGGTCTTGAACCCCTCAAAGTCATTTATGAGGGTCAGAATCAACTTCTTCCAAACTCCTATTAATGCTGCTATTTTTACCTCCTCTGGTGAATCATGAATGTTCTTAGTGGCATCTACCATAGTGAATCCTTTCCAGAAGGTTTCCAATTTACTTTGCCCAGGTCCATCAAAGGAATCATGACCTATGGCAGTAACAGCCTTATAAAATATATTTCTCAAATAATAAGACTTGAAAGTCAAAATGATGCCTCAATCCATGGGCTACAGATAGATGTTGTGTTGGCAGGCATGAAACCAGCATGCGTTTCCCTGTACATCTCCATTAGAGCTCTTTAGTCACCAGGTACATTGTCAAAAAGCTAAAGTATTTGAAATGTATCTTTTTTTCTGAGCTGTAGGTCTCAACAGTGGGATTAAAATACTCAGTAACCCATGTGGTAAACAGCTCTGATATCATCCAAGTGTTGTTGTTCCATTTATAGAGCACAGGTAGAGTAGATTTAGCATAATTCTTAAGAGGTGTCCTAGGATTTATGGAATGGCGAATGAGCATTGGCTTGTAACAAGAAAGTCAGCCTGTCCTTTAAATCTTTTTTTTTTCTTGAGATAATGTCTCAATCCATTGCCCAGGTTGGATTGCAGTGGCATGATCTTGGCCCACCCCAGACTTGACCTCCTTGGCTCCATAATCCTCCCACCTCAGCCTCCTGAGTAGCTGGGACTAGTAGCATGCACCACCATACATGGCTTATTTTTATTTATTTATTTTTGTTAGAGACAGGGTTCACCATGTTGCCCAGGTTGGTCTCAAACTCCTAAGCTCCAGCCATTTTCCCACTTCAGCCTCCCAGAGTGCTGGGATTACAGGCATGATCCACCCTGCCTGACCTCTAAATTCATGTTATGGAGTCTCATTTTCATGGTTAAAATATCCTGAATTGACTGTGGCCTGTTGGGAGGCGGGATGGAGAAAGCTACTTATGGAAAATGAAAAAGGGAAGCCCACCAGAAGCAAGAAAGTGTCATCAATTTTTACATCAAGGACTCCATGATAAAGAGAAAGTACAGGTGGCCTGTTATCATGGCTGACTATTGGACTGTGGACTGCACCTGCATCTACCAGGTTCTTCTGGATAGTCCCAGTTTTAAATTTTTGACCTGATATTCATGAACACAGTGCTACTGGTCACACCTTTGTCCAGGTTTAAGCTTCAGAACATAATGTCTTCATGCAGTGGGAGGCCTGGTTAGGGTTATGATTCTGCCCTGGGTCATCTGCCCCTTCTGACCTGGAGGTAAATTTGGCATCTACTGTTTATCTCCACACTTGAACAGCCAACGATGGGCTGAGCACAGAGGCTCACATCTGTAACTCCAGCAATTTGGGAGGCCAAGGCAGGAGGATCGCTTGAGGTCAGGAGTTCAAGACCAGCCTGGGCAATATAGTGAGACCTTGTCTCTGTAAAAACAAACAAACAAAACCGAGGATGGGTGGGCGGCAGGGAGCAGTTCAACATGGGAAACCATTAATCTGAGAGCTGGAAGGACCCTTAGACCAGCCCACCATTAACAGATGAGACTCTGCCCTGAGATTATAGCCCAAAGTCATGCACTGAGATTTTCTAGAGATTTGAAAATAATCAATCCTAAAACCCCCAAGCATACTGCTATTGTTTGCTATTGAATAATGTTTTCTAGTCTGGGTGTGGTGGCACCTGCCTGTAACCCCAACACTTTGGAAGATTGAGGTGAGTGGATCACCTGAGGTCAGGAGTTTGAGACCAGCCTGGCCAACATGGTGAATCCCTGTCTCTACAAAAATACAAAAAATTAGCAGGCCATGGTGGTGCGCACCAGTAATCCCAGCTGCTTGGGAGGCTGAGGCAGGAGAATCCTTTGAACTTGTGAGGCAGAGGTTGCAGTGAGCTGAGATCGCACCATTGCACTCCAGCCTAGACTACAAGAGACAAATTCCATCTCAAAAATAATAATGATAATAATAATGTTTTCTACAAGCAAGGGGTTACTTTGTACTGGGAACTGGTGTGAAGGGATTCACCATGAGTAAGCTTTTGGATTGATGACAGGTATTTCTAGATCACGGAGGTGGGAATGCTTGTTGATCACCTTCTATGTTCTTTGTTATATTGATTGATTTTTTAATTAGCATTTTTATAACAATAAAGTCATAAAAACAAATAACTAAAATAAAGTAAAATAATCTAAAAAGGCCAAGTGTGGTGGCTCTGTAATCCAAGCATTTTGAGAGGCCGAGGTGGGTGGATCACCTGAGGTCAGGAGTTCGAGCCCAGCCTGGCCAACATGGTGAAACCCCATCTCTACTGAAAATACAAAAATTAGCCAGGTGTGGTGGCAGGCACCTGTAATCCCAGCTACTTGGGAGGTTGAGGCAGGAGGATCACTTGAACCCAGGAGAAACTGCTTGCAGTGAGCTGAGATTGAGCCATTGCACTCCAGCCTGGGTGACAAGAGCTAAACTCCATCTCAAAACAAAACAAAACAAAAATCTAAATGTAATTGAGTTGAATATTTAAACTTTTAACTGACATTTCAAATTAGATTCTAATTCCATTTAAAAGAGCATCTCATAGAAGCAAAGGTACTCAATTATATTAACTCTGTGGTTTCATTTAAGTAATTTGTTTTGTGAAGGGACACAAATCCAACCAGATTTTAACAGTGTATAAATATGTATTTATTAATTTAATTACAATGACAATAGTCTAATCTATCCATTTAAATAAAGGAGAGCATCTGATCTGTGTTCTGGGACAGTGTGCACTATAGGTGTGTGGAAATACCGATGTGCTCAGCTGTGTGGCAGGCTCAGTGGGACCTGGAGTGCAGGAGCCCCTGGGCCATTCACCTCTGGCCACAAAAGTCATTGTTCATTTACACCCAATTTCTGTAGAAATATTATTTTCAGTGGTTGTTATGATGCAAAAGAAAAGAAGCAGGGAGATTTATTAAATCTTTACATATAAGTTATGTTCGTAAACAAAGTCTACTTTCTTCTGGCTTAATTAAAAATCTATACGAGTATTTATGCCTTTTGGAAATTAGAGATGCCAATTTAAATATTATGAAGCAAAGCAACTGATTATTAGGTAAGACAGCCAAGTACAACTGCAGAATTGTAGAGGTTATGTGTTACATGTATAAGAATATTTCATAGCAATAATCTTTTAAGATGCTGTGAAGACACTCCACAGTGAAGCAGAAATTAGAACAGAATTAATAATACTGTGTATGCTCTCAGTTCACCAATTTATCAAAACCAGCTTCATGATTCAGGAGGGTGTCTGCTCTTTTGCAATTGGAAGAAAAGAAAGAATATTTTATTTTTTGACTCTAGATTTTCTTCACTAACAGTATTTCCAAGGCTAAGTAAGGGAGTTGCAAGTAACACCAAGAGAAAAAAGCAGTCTTGAGCAGCTTTTTAAAAATAATCTTAAAATATGGAAAATGAAGCCAGGTGTGGTGGCTCACTCTTGTGATCCCAACACTTTGGGAGCCTGAGGTGGGAGGATTGCTTGAGGACAAAAGTTTGAGACCAGCCTGGGCAGCATAGCAAGATCCTCATCATTGCCAAAAATAAAATTTTTTTTAAAAATTAGCTGGATGTGGTGGTGCATGCCTTAGAGTCCCAGTTACTTGGGAGGCTGAGGTAGGAGGAGCTCTTGAGCCTAGGAGTTCAAGTCTGCAGTGAGCTATGATTGCACCACAGTTCTCAAGCCTAGGCAACAAAGTGAGACCCTGTCTCTCTCTCTCTCTCTCTCTCTCTGTCTCTCTCTCTCTCTCTATATATATATATATACACTATATATATATAGTGTATATATATACACTATATATATATAGTATATATATACACACTATATATATATATAGTGTATATATATACACTATATATATATAGTATATATATACACACTATATATATATAGTGTATATATATACACTATATATATATAGTATATATATATACACTATATATATAGTATATATATATACATGTATATATATAAACATATATATATACTATATATGTATATATGTATATATGTGTGTGTGTATATATATATGTGTGTGTATATATATGTATATATATGTGTGTGTGTATATATATATATATGGAACCCATATATATATATATATATATGGAAAAGGAAAGGGGCCAAGAATATCAAAGACATTATTGAAGAAGAGGAAAGATTTGTCCTGCCAAATATAAGAACTTTTATAAAGCTACAGCAATTAAGACAGTGTGGTCTTCACTGATAAACTGATTAATGAAACAGAATAGAGAGCTCCCAAGCAAATCTCCACAAATTTAATCTTTGATATGTGATGTAGGTGACATGGTAGATCAGCAAGGAAAGAAAGGACTTTTCAATAAATAGAATAGAAAAATAATGGTTATTGATATAGGAAACAAAATGAAATTATAGTCCTAGTTCACTCTATATACAAACATTAAATTCCAGATGGACAAAAGACATACATGTCAGAAACAAAACTTTAAAACTTTTAGTAGAAAATGTAAGTGAATGAGACACAAAAAGCCACTTAACCATTAAAAAAGATTAGACATTTTGACTATCACAAAATTAAGAACTTTTTACATCAAAAAATGGAAAAATAGGCTGGGCATGGTGTCTAAAACCTATAATCCCAACAGTAGATCACCTGGGGTCAGGAGTTTGAAACCAGGCTGGCCAACATGGTGAAACCCCATCTCTACTAAAAATACAAGAAATTAGCCAGGCATTAGTGGCAGACACCTGTAATCCCAGCTACTTGGGAAGCCGAGGCACGAGAATCATCTGAACCAGGGAGGTGGAGGTTGCAGTGAGCCACTGCACTCCAGCCTGAATGATACAGTGAGACTCTGTCTCAAAAAAATATATAAATTAAAAATAAAAGTAAAAAAGTGAAAAGATAAACTATAAATTAGAAGAAGATATTTGCAGTACCTAAAACCTACAAAAGATTAATATCATATCAACTAAGTGCTCCTATGAATTAATTTTGAATAAGGAGCTCCTATGAATTAGTTTTAAAAATAGCAACCCAACAGAAAATTGGGAAAAGACATTAATAGGGATTTCACAAAAGAGAAAGCCCACAAAATATAAAAATTTTCTTAACCTCATTAGTAATCAGGAAAATGCACAAGATACTTCACATCTATTCTCTCCACAAATATTAAGAAGTTTGACAATACCAAAGTATTAGTCCATATTCACACTGCTGATAAAGACATACCTGAGATGGAGAAGAAAAAGAGGCTTAATTGGATTAAGGGTTCCACATGGCTGAGGAGTCCTCAGAGTTATGGCGGTGGATGAACAGCACTTCTTACATGGCAGTGGCAAGAGAATATGAGAAGGAAGCAAAATAAGCAAAAGATGAAATCCCTGATAAACCCATCAGATCTTGTGAGATTTATTCACTATCACAAGAATAGCATGGGAAACACTGGCCCCAAAGATTCAACTACTGCCCCCTGGGTCCCTCCCCAAACGTGTGGGAATTCTGAGAAATACGATTCAAGTTGAGATGTGGGTAGGGACATAGTCAAACCATATTACTCTGCTCCTGGCCCCTCCAAATCTCATGTCCTCACATTTCAAAACCTATCATGCCTTCCCAACAGTCCCCCAAAGTCTTAACTCATTTCAGCATTAACCCAAATGTCCACTTTCCAAAGTCTCATCTGAGACAAGGCAAATCTCTTCTGCCCATGACCCTGTAAAGTCCAAATCAAGCTAGTTACTTCCTAGATACGATGGGGGTACAGATAATTGAGTAAATACAGCTGTTAAAAATGGGAGTAATTTGCCAAAACAAAGGGGTTACAGGCCCCATGCAAGTGCAAAATTCAGCAAAGTAGTCAAATTTTAAAGCTCCAAAATGATCTCCTTTGACTCCATGTTTCAGATCAAGGTCATGTTGATGCAAGAGGTGGGCTCCCACAGCCTTGGGTAGTCCTGCCCCTGTGGCTTTGCAGGGTATAGCCCACCTCCTGGCTGTTTTCATGGGCTGATGTTGAGTGTCCGCAGCTTTTCCAGGCTCATGGTGCAAGCTGTCAGTGAATCTACCATTCTGGGATCTGGAGGAGAGTGGCCCTCTCCTCAAAGCTCCACTAGGAAGGGCCCCAGTAGGGACTCTGTGTAGGGGCTCCAACCCCACATTTCCCTTCTGCACAGCCCTAGCAGAGGTTCTCCATCAGAGCATCACCCCTGCAACAAACTTTCGCTTGGACATCCAGGTGTTTTCAAACATCCTCTGAAATCTAGGTGGAGGTTTCCAAACCTCAATTCTTGACTTCTATGCATGTGCAGGCTCAGCACAACGTGGAAACTACCAAGGCTTGGTGCTTGCACTCTCAAGGCCATGGCCTGACTTCTGTGATGGCCCCTCTCAGCCGTGGCTGGAGGGGCTGAAACGCAGAGAAACAAGGCTCTATGCTACAGGCAGCACAGTGAACCTGGCCCAGCCCAGAAAACCATTTTTTCCTCCTAGGCCTCCGGGCTTGTGATGGGAGGGGCTGCTGTGATGACCTGTGACATGTCCTGTAGACATTTTCCCCATTGTTTTGGGGATTAACATTAAGCTTCTCACTACTTTTGCAAATTTCTGCTGACAGCTGGAATTTATCCTCAGAAAATGGGATTTTCTTCTCTATCACATTGTCAGGCTGCAAATTTTCCAAATTTATATGCTCTGCTTCCTTTATAAAACTGAAGGCCTTTAACATCACCCAAGTCACCTCTTGAATGCTTTACTGCTTAGAAATTTCTTCCAGCAGATACCTTAAATTATCACTCTCAAGTTCAAAGTTCCACAAATCTCTAGGGCAGGGGCAAAATGCTGCCATTCTCTTTGCTAAAACATAACAAGAGTCACCTTTGCTCCAGTTCACAACAAGTTCCTCATCTCCATCTGAGACCACCTCAGCCTAGACCTTATTGTTCAAAACACTATCAGCATTTTTGTCAAAGCCATTCAGCAAGTCTCTAGGAGGTTCTAAATTTTCCCACATTTTCCAGTCTTCTTCTGAGCCCTCCAAACTTTTCCAACCTCTATCTGTTACCAAGTTTCAAAGTCACTTGCACATTTTTGGATATCTTTTCAGCAGCACCCCACTCCACTGGTACCAATTTACCGTATTAGTCCGTTTTCACACTGCTGATAAAGACATACCCAAGTCTGAGAAGAAAAAGAGGTGTAAAGAAAAAGAACTGTAATTGGATTTACAGTCCCACATGGTGGAGGAGGCCTCAGAGTCATGGCAGGAGGTGAAAGGTACTTCTTACATGGCAGCAGCAAGAGAAAATGAGGAGGAAGCCAAAGCAGAAACCCCTCATAAACCCATCAGATCTCATGAGGCTTATTCACTATCATGAGAATAGCACAGGAAAGACCGGCCTCCGTGATTCAATTACCTCACCCTGGGTCCCTCCCATAACATGTGGGAATTCTGGAGATAGAATTCAAGCTGAGATTTGGGTGTGGACACAGCTAAACCATATCACCAAATATGGAGAGACTGTGGATCAACAAGATCATCTCGAACTAATACAGGAGGTGAGAGTTTAAATTAGAACAACCACTTTGGAAAGCGATTTGGATTATCTTATAAATTTGAGCATTCTCATATGTTATGGCAAAGTAATTCCTCTACCACAGGCCCTGGAGAAACTCTTGCCCATATGCACCAGAAGTAGTAAAAAAAAAAAATGCTCATGTAATGCCATTCATAATAGCAAAAATCTGGAAATAAGTCAAATGTTCATTAATAGGAGAATGGGTAAATTGATAGAAGAATGGGTAAATAAATTATACCCATAAAAACTAAATAATATGTCATTTAGGGCAATCATATGTATGCAATAAAACAATGTGTTTTTTAATGGAAGGGAATCCTAAACATAAATTCAGGGTAGTAGTTACCCTCGGGCTGAAGGTTATAAATCAGGAAAAAGGACAGAGGAGGAGCAGATGTTAGGGTCAGAACCCTAGTTCTTGGGTTGTGTTCTGGGTTCACAAGTGATTACCATGTTGCTCAAATACATTTACATAGAGGCCCAGGCACACACAAGGATGAAATAGGAGCCAAGGTGTGCTATGAGCCAAGGATTATGATTAATCCAATTTTGTGCACTTTAAGCCATTTGAAAAACAGAAAAGCAAAACAACAATATAATTTTTAAGAAATTGAATATAGGGTGCTATGTACTGAATGTGTCCTCCTAAAGTTAATCACCAATGTCAAAGGATTAGGAAGTAGGGCTTTTAGGTAGTGATTCAGTCATGAAGGGAGAGTCTTCACAACTGGGTTTAGGTCCTTACACAAGGACTGGAGGGAGTGGACTTCCCCTGTTTTGCCCTTCCGCCTTCTGCCATGTGAGGACACAGTGCATCTCCTCCTGAAGACACCGTGCACAAGATACCATCTTGGATGCAGAGACCAGGACCTCACCGGACACCAATCCTGCTGGCACCTTGATCTTGGACTTCTAGCCTATGGAACTATGAGAAATACATTTCTGTTCTTCAGAAATTACCCAGCCTAGTGTATTTTCTTATATAGTAGCACAAACTCATTAAGGCGTAATGCCTCTTGTCATTTTCTTCTAAAATATTCTTTGTTGCCTCTTTAGCACTGGGGCATTTTATATTTGACCCTTCATAATATCTCTTACTTTTGGTTTTTCACATTTCTGTTCCAAGTGTATTCTTAGATACATATTTTCCACTATTTGTTAGTATCCAGGTCAGAAAGCCCAGAATACCTTCTTTTAAGGCTTCTGTTTCTGCAACAATGAAGTATTAATGCCTCCTGTAAACTAGGCATTTCCTTTCCAACTGTAACTGCCATCTGAAAGCAAAGTAGAATTACAGTCTATGAGTGTGGGGTTGATTTTTAATGTATCTAGAGTATGGTTAAATGCTGGTTTTTAATCACACAGATACATTGATTGCTTGGCACACTAGGGTATCAGTTGCTAGTTATCTCTGTATTTATCCATGCTGTTACAAAGGGAAAGTACAGACCATGAAGTTGGACCAGCTGTCATACCCACAACATTTGGGGAGCATTGATTTTTTTTAACCTTTAGCTGCTTAACTGTCATATGTAGCAGCTTAGGTGAAAAGCACCTTTATTGTGGGGACTTTCCCTTAGTGCTCTGTGGCACAAAAGAGCAGACCTATGTAGAAGCATTTAAGTATTTTGTGCATCAACAGGAAAATTAAAGGAACAAATTCTTATTGTATCCTTTAATCCCTGAAGACAAAACCACAGTGACAGTAACTAGGTCACGGCATTGTATTCAGAGAGGGTCAGCCTTGGTCTTTGAGAATGAGTCCCCTTTACCCCACTATCAAGACTCACTGAGCAAACGGGAAAGTTCAGGTGGAACATGCAGTGAAGAGCAAACACAGTGGGGGGCGCTCACTGTCATGCGCTGCCATGCCTGCCATGGTCAGCAGACCTGTCTTCTACTTGACAACAGGCAAGGTGAGAAACATTTTCTTGTAGAGTTTCCTGATTCTTCCCAGTTGTGGCAGGATGGACTGACTTAGAGGAGCTCAGGAAGGCCGTTAAACAACACAGAAACACAAGATGAATTGTACTCCTCAGCAGGCCTATGTTAGAGCAGCAGGTCCTTGAAGCCTCAGCCACTCCTGGGACACAGCACAATGCCCCTAATGATTTAAAAATTGGTGGAGAGTGGGCTGCTAATCCCTGTGTCCAGGGACAAAAAGAGACATAAACAGCAAAAAGTTATAAAATAAGTGTGCCTAACATCTGCTTATTGTGGGAGGTAGGGATTTAAGATACAAGAATTTAGCTGCAGGAGCAAACACACACCTGTAATCTCAGCACTTTGGGAGGCCAACACAGGAGGACGGCTTGAGCCCAGGAGTTTGACATGAGCCAGGCAACATAGTAAGTCCCCATTCGTACAAAAATGTTTTTGAAGAAAAGTAGTTGAGTGTGGGGACACATGCCTGTAGTCCCAGGTACGTGGGAGCCTGAGACAAGAAAATTGCTTAAGCCTGGCAGATTGACGCTGCAGTGAGCTGTGATCACAACAATAAACGCCAGCCTATGAGTCCAGAGACCCGAACCGGCACCCTGAAGCAGGGTCCACCTCCACTGGTAGAAATCGGCTCAAGGAGGTCCTGAGGACAGGACTCCCGAGGCTCCGGCTCTGGGGGTCCCGAAGCCCCCTCTCCCACAATGCCCCCTACTACATCCCAGCTCAAGCAACCACCGCGACTGCAACAGAAACGCCCGTCCGCGCATCACAGAACCTGTTTAAAGGAGCCGCAGCCGGACTTTGAAGAGCAAAGCCCGAGTCAGCATGGGAAACGCGCATGCGCGAGGCGCCAGCCCATTCTCCTGTCACAGTGACTTCAATGGTTGGCTGAGACCACTCCTTAAACCTTATCAAAGCAGGAGCCCTTCGGGGCAGTGCGTCTGTGTTGACGCTCAAGCCTGACCAACCCAGGGGTTCGAAAAAACAGTTTCAGGACACCACGATACAAGGAGGGCTAAACAGGAAGCAGAAAAAGCAGACGGAGTCCTGGCAAAGCAGCGCAAGAACCCAGACACAGGCCTACCTGGACGGTATTCGGGTGAGTCTACCTAGAAGTCGTGACCCCGTGATCTCGTCAACAAGACTCCTTGCATGCCCGGGGGCTGTTCGCTCAAGCAAGGATCGTTCCCTTAGAGAGCAAAACCCGGAAGACGCCGGGTGTCCTGGGGCGTGTATTTCTGTGCCACTGCGGTAGGACTGTGTGTGTGAGTGTGTCTCCCATTCTCCCTTCTCTCTGTCTCTCACCCTGGGTGCTTCTTTCCCTCTCTCTGTCGGTTGTCTGTGTGTGTGTGTGTGTACGCGCCCGTGTGCGTGTGTGTCTTTGGACGAATGTGCCCTGTGCGTCAAAAAGGGATGTCTTTTGTGTCAGCCGGTCTTTGGTGAGCCTCTTTCTGCGTCTCTCCCTGGGTCCTGTGGCCGGCTGTCCATCGCTTTGGCGCCGGTTCCACTTTGGGTCTGTGAAAGCCTCGATCACGTGAGGGGATGCTTCGGGCCGGAGTAATGGAAATCTCATACCTATCCTGAGCGGCCTCTTCTCTAGGATCAAGGGGACCACACTCCAGCCCAGGACAAAAGCCCCACAGGAGCACATGGTCCCGCAGGAGAGGATCAGACCCGAGTCCAAGAAGACGGTTGTCCCTTTCCACGGCTCTTCTCTGCGAAATGAAGCCACACCACCACACAATCTTCAAGAGGAAGCCGGGAATGGGAGACGGCAACAATCTCTGTCCCTGGAACGCTGGCCTCTCTGGACAAGCCACCCGCTTCCCACCCATCCCCTTATGCCCGTGGCGGTGGCTTGGCGCCGTATCCTGCCTGGGCTGTGGCCTCTGCTCTGTCCTCCCTCTTGCTCTGTCTCCCCTGTCGCTGAGCGGCCTAGATGCCTCTTGGTCTGGCTGAATATCTTCTACGAAGATCACTTCCCCGTCCATCAGGGAGACACTTCCTAGAGATCCGTGTCGTGACTCTTTCTCTCTCCAAACCTGTTTCTGCTGCACTGGGCAGGTCTGATGACCCTGGAGCTCTTGGCTTCCATACGTGTCTCAGACAGGGAAGCTTCCTTGGTCTCCATGTTTCACCTCATGGCTGGGTGGATTGCCTAGAATGAGCGCTAGGCCACCGTGACTGGCCTTGTCTTCTAGGACAGGTGGTGTCGCATTTCCTCTGCTCTTCCTGTCTCACTCTTGAGGGACATCCTCTCCTCTGCTCAAAGGTGGACCGACTCCCTGAATCTTTTGGCTGTAACGAACGTCAGGAAACAAAGGGACTACGCGGGGACTGGGGCTGGGGCCGGGTGCAGGGGAGGTTGCGTCAGGGCTAGCTGGGCGGTGGAGGGTTGGGAGTGGGGTGAATGTAGCAGAAACCTCCGTGCTCCTCTGGCCGGCCTTTCCAAATGTGGCTTGGGCTGAGGCACAGGCCCCGTCCAGGTTCCCAGGTCTTCTCTGAGTTCCCTTGGCACTCAGGGAAAGGCCACTCGTTCCCCCTTTCCACCGGGCACATGCCTGGACACCATTGTTGGTTGCGCCATCGCCCCATATGCCTCCGGTGACATACATTCACGCCATCTGCTCTGGGATACGCCAGTGCCACGCGTGATCGCATTGTCTCCACCTCGGATTCGCCCCGTCCCTGTCCGCACGTGTCCTGGAAAGCGGTGTCGGCTTGCAGGAGCCCCAGGGCTTTTCGAAGCGGGGCAGGCCACTGCTCTTTCAAAGGAGGAGGGAAGCAGAGGGCTCACGGATCAGTGAATTTTCAGCGACACCACGCCTTGAGGGCCATGGGATCATGGTGTGCTGCAGCCAGGCCCTGCCTGCCTCACCACATGTGGTGAGCCCATCCTTTGTCACCCGGAGGGGTCCAAAATCGCTTCTGAAGAGGAGTCCAGAGAACCCAGCAGGCGCCCTGAAGCTCCCCCTCCATCGGTGGAAGTCGGCTCCAGGAGGTCTTGAAGACTGGACTCCTGGGGGCTTGACCCTGGGACACCTGCGGCCCCCTCTCCCACGCGGCCCAAACTGGACCCCGGCTCCAGCCGCAGCCGCGGCTGCAGCAGGAGCCCCCACTGCCGCCGCGCAGCCGCCGTGATTTAAAGGGGACGCAGCCTGCCTGACTGCCAGGAGCCGAGCGCCAGTAGGCCCAGCCAATGCGCATGCGCGAGGCGCGCGCCCATTCTCCCGTCACAGTGCTTCCCACGGTTGTCTTAGAAACCAGTCCCCGAGGCTTGGCAACACGGGAGCCCTCCGTGACAGCGCTTGGGTGTCGGGCCTCCGAGGCTCCGGCCTGACCTCTCCACGGGGTCCACAGGAACGTCTCCGGCCGCCAGGAGTCGCAAAGGGCCGAGCAGCATGACGAAACCACACGGGGAGTCGGGGGGAAGCAGCATGGCATCCCAGCCTCAGGCCTGCCCGGACGGTGTTCGGGTGAGTCTACCCAGAAGTCGTGCCCCCGTGATGTCGAGGACAGGTCCGCCTGCGTGCCCGAGGGCTGTTCTCTCACCCGAGGGTCCTTGCGGTCGAGATCAGAACCCGGCAGCCGCAGGGGTTGCCTGGGGGCGTGTATTTCTCTGCCACCGCCGTAGGACTGTGTGTGTGCGTGTGTCTCCCATTCTCCCTTCTCTCTCTGTCTCACCCTCTGTGTGCTTCTTTCCCTCTCTCTGTCGTTTTATGTGTGTGTGTGTGTGTGTGTGTGTGTGTGTGTGTTTGTGTGCACGCGACCCTGTGCGTCTGTGTCTTTGGACGAATGTGCCCTGTGCGTCAAAAAGGGATGTCTTTTGTGTCGGCCGGTCTTTGGTGAGCCTCTTTCTGCGTCTCTCCCTGGGTCCTGTGGCCGGCTGTCCGTCGCTTTGGCGCCGGTTCCACTTTGGGTCTGTGAAAGCCTCGATCACGTGAGCGGATGCTTGGGGCCGGAGCAATGGAAGTCTCATCCCCATCCTGAGCGGCCCCTCTTCTAGGATCAAGGGCACCACACTCCAGCCAGCCCAGGACAAAAGCCCCACAGGAGCACATGGTCCCGCAGGAGAGGATCAGACCCGAGTCCAAGAAGATGGTTGTCCCTTTCCACGGCTCTTCTCTGCGAAATGAAGCCACACCACCACACAATCTTCAAGAGGAAGCCGGGAATGGGAGACGGCAACAATCCCTGTCCCTGGAACGCTGGCCTCTCTGGACAAGCCACCCGCTTCCCACCCATCCCCTTATGCCCGTGGCGGTGGCTCGGCGCCGTATCCTGCCTGGGCTCTGGCCTCTGCTCTGTCCTCCCTCTTGCTCTGTCTCCCCTGTCGCTGAGCGGCCTAGATGCCTCTTGGTCTGGCTGAATATCTTCTACGAAGATCACTTCCCCGTCCATCAGGGAGACACTTCTTAGAGATCCGTGTCGTGACCCTTTCTCTCTCCAAACCTGTTTCTGCTGCATTGGGCAGGTCTGATGACCCTGGAGCTCTTGGCTTCCATACTTGTCTCAGACAGGGAAGCTTCCTTGGTCTCCATGTTTCACCTCATGGCTGGGTGGATTGCCTAGAATGAGCGCTAGGCCACCGTGACTGGCCTTGTCTTCTAGGACAGGTGGTGTCGCATTTCCTCTGCTCTTCCTGTCTCACTCTTGAGGGACATCCTCTCCTCTGCTCAAAGGTGGACCGACTCCCTGAATCTTTTGGCTGTAACGAACGTCAGGAAACAAAGGGACTACGCGGGGACTGGGGCTGGGGCCGGGTTCAGGGGAGGTTGCGTCAGGGCTAGCTGGGCGGTGGAGGGTTGGGGGTGGGGTGAATGTTGCAGAAACCTCCGTGCTCCTCTGGCCGGCCTTTCCAAATGTGGCTTGGGCTGAGGCACAGGCCCCGTCCAGGTTCCCAGGTCTTCTCTGAGTTCCCTTGGCACTCAGGGAAAGGCCACTCGTTCCCCCTTTCCACCGGGCACATGCCTGGACACCATTGTTGGTTGCGCCATCGCCCCATATGCCTCCGGTGACATACATTCACGCCATCTGCTCTGGGATACGCCAGTGCCACGCGTGATCGCATTGTCTCCACCTCGGATTCGCCCCGTCCCTGTCCGCACGTGTCCTGGAAAGCGGTGTCGGCTTGCAGGAGCCCCAGGGCTTTTCGAAGCGGGGCAGGCCACTGCTCTTTCAAAGGAGGAGGGAAGCAGAGGGCTCACGGATCAGTGAATTTTCAGCGACACCACGCCTTGAGGGCCATGGGATCATGGTGTGCTGCAGCCAGGCCCTGCCTGCCTCACCACATGTGGTGAGCCCATCCTTTGTCACCCGGAGGGGTCCAAAATCGCTTCTGAAGAGGAGTCCAGAGAACCCAGCAGGCGCCCTGAAGCTCCCCCTCCATCGGTGGAAGTCGGCTCCAGGAGGTCTTGAAGACGGGACTCCTGGGGGCTTGACCCTGGGACACCTGCGGCCCCCTCTCCCACGCGGCCCAAACTGGACCCCGGCTCCAGCCGCAGCCGCGGCTGCAGCAGGAGCCCCCACTGCCGCCGCGCAGCCGCCGTGATTTAAAGGGGACGCAGCCTGCCTGACTGCCAGGAGCCGAGCGCCAGTAGGCCCAGCCAATGCGCATGCGCGAGGCGCGCGCCCATTCTCCCGTCACAGTGCTTCCCACGGTTGTCTTAGAAACCAGTCCCCGAGGCTTGGCAACACGGGAGCCCTCCGTGACAGCGCTTGGGTGTCGGGCCTCCGAGGCTCCGGCCTGACCTCTCCACGGGGTCCACAGGAACGTCTCCGGCCGCCAGGAGTCGCAAAGGGCCGAGCAGCATGACGAAACCACACGGGGAGTCGGGGGGAAGCAGCATGGCATCCCAGCCTCAGGCCTGCCCGGACGGTGTTCGGGTGAGTCTACCCAGAAGTCGTGCCCCCGTGATGTCGAGGACAGGTCCGCCTGCGTGCCCGAGGGCTGTTCTCTCACCCGAGGGTCCTTGCGGTCGAGATCAGAACCCGGCAGCCGCAGGGGTTGCCTGGGGGCGTGTATTTCTCTGCCACCGCCGTAGGACTGTGTGTGTGCGTGTGTCTCCCATTCTCCCTTCTCTCTCTGTCTCACCCTCTGTGTGCTTCTTTCCCTCTCTCTGTCGTTTTATGTGTGTGTGTGTGTGTGTGTGTGTGTGTTTGTGTGCACGCGACCCTGTGCGTCTGTGTCTTTGGACGAATGTGCCCTGTGCGTCAAAAAGGGATGTCTTTTGTGTCGGCCGGTCTTTGGTGAGCCTCTTTCTGCGTCTCTCCCTGGGTCCTGTGGCCGGCTGTCCGTCGCTTTGGCGCCGGTTCCACTTTGGGTCTGTGAAAGCCTCGATCACGTGAGCGGATGCTTGGGGCCGGAGCAATGGAAGTCTCATCCCCATCCTGAGCGGCCCCTCTTCTAGGATCAAGGGCACCACACTCCAGCCAGCCCAGGACAAAAGCCCCACAGGAGCACATGGTCCCGCAGGAGAGGATCAGACCCAAGTCCAAGAAGATGGTTGTCCCTTTCCACGGCTCTTCTCTGCGAAATGAAGCCACACCACCACACAATCTTCAAGAGGAAGCCGGGAATGGGAGACGGCAACAATCCCTGTCCCTGGAACGCTGGCCTCTCTGGACAAGCCACCCGCTTCCCACCCATCCCCTTATGCCCGTGGCGGTGGCTCGGCGCCGTATCCTGCCTGGGCTCTGGCCTCTGCTCTGTCCTCCCTCTTGCTCTGTCTCCCCTGTCGCTGAGCGGCCTAGATGCCTCTTGGTCTGGCTGAATATCTTCTACGAAGATCACTTCCCCGTCCATCAGGGAGACACTTCTTAGAGATCCGTGTCGTGACCCTTTCTCTCTCCAAACCTGTTTCTGCTGCATTGGGCAGGTCTGATGACCCTGGAGCTCTTGGCTTCCATACTTGTCTCAGACAGGGAAGCTTCCTTGGTCTCCATGTTTCACCTCATGGCTGGGTGGATTGCCTAGAATGAGCGCTAGGCCACCGTGACTGGCCTTGTCTTCTAGGACAGGTGGTGTCGCATTTCCTCTGCTCTTCCTGTCTCACTCTTGAGGGACATCCTCTCCTCTGCTCAAAGGTGGACCGACTCCCTGAATCTTTTGGCTGTAACGAACGTCAGGAAACAAAGGGACTACGCGGGGACTGGGGCTGGGGCCGGGTGCAGGGGAGGTTGCGTCAGGGCTAGCTGGGCGGTGGAGGGTTGGGGGTGGGGTGAATGTAGCAGAAACCTCCGTGCTCCTCTGGCCGGCCTTTCCAAATGTGGCTTGGGCTGAGGCACAGGCCCCGTCCAGGTTCCCAGGTCTTCTCTGAGTTCCCTTGGCACTCAGGGAAAGGCCACTCGTTCCCCCTTTCCACCGGGCACATGCCTGGACACCATTGTTGGTTGCGCCATCGCCCCATATGCCTCCGGTGACATACATTCACGCCATCTGCTCTGGGATACGCCAGTGCCACGCGTGATCGCATTGTCTCCACCTCGGATTCGCCCCGTCCCTGTCCGCACGTGTCCTGGAAAGCGGTGTCGGCTTGCAGGAGCCCCAGGGCTTTTCGAAGCGGGGCAGGCCACTGCTCTTTCAAAGGAGGAGGGAAGCAGAGGGCTCACGGATCAGTGAATTTTCAGCGACACCACGCCTTGAGGGCCATGGGATCATGGTGTGCTGCAGCCAGGCCCTGCCTGCCTCACCACATGTGGTGAGCCCATCCTTTGTCACCCGGAGGGGTCCAAAATCGCTTCTGAAGAGGAGTCCAGAGAACCCAGCAGGCGCCCTGAAGCTCCCCCTCCATCGGTGGAAGTCGGCTCCAGGAGGTCTTGAAGACTGGACTCCTGGGGGCTTGACCCTGGGACACCTGCGGCCCCCTCTCCCACGCGGCCCAAACTGGACCCCGGCTCCAGCCGCAGCCGCGGCTGCAGCAGGAGCCCCCACTGCCGCCGCGCAGCCGCCGTGATTTAAAGGGGACGCAGCCTGCCTGACTGCCAGGAGCCGAGCGCCAGTAGGCCCAGCCAATGCGCATGCGCGAGGCGCGCGCCCATTCTCCCGTCACAGTGCTTCCCACGGTTGTCTTAGAAACCAGTCCCCGAGGCTTGGCAACACGGGAGCCCTCCGTGACAGCGCTTGGGTGTCGGGCCTCCGAGGCTCCGGCCTGACCTCTCCACGGGGTCCACAGGAACGTCTCCGGCCGCCAGGAGTCGCAAAGGGCCGAGCAGCATGACGAAACCACACGGGGAGTCGGGGGGAAGCAGCATGGCATCCCAGCCTCAGGCCTGCCCGGACGGTGTTCGGGTGAGTCTACCCAGAAGTCGTGCCCCCGTGATGTCGAGGACAGGTCCGCCTGCGTGCCCGAGGGCTGTTCTCTCACCCGAGGGTCCTTGCGGTCGAGATCAGAACCCGGCAGCCGCAGGGGTTGCCTGGGGGCGTGTATTTCTCTGCCACCGCCGTAGGACTGTGTGTGTGCGTGTGTCTCCCATTCTCCCTTCTCTCTCTGTCTCACCCTCTGTGTGCTTCTTTCCCTCTCTCTGTCGTTTTATGTGTGTGTGTGTGTGTGTGTGTGTGTGTGTGTGTGTTTGTGTGCACGCGACCCTGTGCGTCTGTGTCTTCGGACGAATGTGCCCTGTGCGTCAAAAAGGGATGTCTTTTGTGTCGGCCGGTCTTTGGTGAGCCTCTTTCTGCGTCTCTCCCTGGGTCCTGTGGCCGGCTGTCCGTCGCTTTGGCGCCGGTTCCACTTTGGGTCTGTGAAAGCCTCGATCACGTGAGCGGATGCTTGGGGCCGGAGCAATGGAAGTCTCATCCCCATCCTGAGCGGCCCCTCTTCTAGGATCAAGGGCACCACACTCCAGCCAGCCCAGGACAAAAGCCCCACAGGAGCACATGGTCCCGCAGGAGAGGATCAGACCCGAGTCCAAGAAGATGGTTGTCCCTTTCCACGGCTCTTCTCTGCGAAATGAAGCCACACCACCACACAATCTTCAAGAGGAAGCCGGGAATGGGAGACGGCAACAATCCCTGTCCCTGGAACGCTGGCCTCTCTGGACAAGCCACCCGCTTCCCACCCATCCCCTTATGCCCGTGGCGGTGGCTCGGCGCCGTATCCTGCCTGGGCTCTGGCCTCTGCTCTGTCCTCCCTCTTGCTCTGTCTCCCCTGTCGCTGAGCGGCCTAGATGCCTCTTGGTCTGGCTGAATATCTTCTACGAAGATCACTTCCCCGTCCATCAGGGAGACACTTCCTAGAGATCCGTGTCGTGACCCTTTCTCTCTCCAAACCTGTTTCTGCTGCATTGGGCAGGTCTGATGACCCTGGAGCTCTTGGCTTCCATACGTGTCTCAGACAGGGAAGCTTCCTTGGTCTCCATGTTTCACCTCATGGCTGGGTGGATTGCCTAGAATGAGCGCTAGGCCACCGTGTCTGGCCTTGTCTTCTAGGACAGGTGGTGTCGCATTTCCTCTGCTCTTCCTGTCTCACTCTTGAGGGACATCCTCTCCTCTGCTCAAAGGTGGACCGACTCCCTGAATCTTTTGGCTGTAACGAACGTCAGGAAACAAAGGGACTACGCGGGGACTGGGGCTGGGGCCGGGTGCAGGGGAGGTTGCGTCAGGGCTAGCTGGGCGGTGGAGGGTTGGGGGTGGGGTGAATGTTGCAGAAACCTCCGTGCTCCTCTGGCCGGCCTTTCCAAATGTGGCTTGGGCTGAGGCACAGGCCCCGTCCAGGTTCCCAGGTCTTCTCTGAGTTCCCTTGGCACTCAGGGAAAGGCCACTCGTTCCCCCTTTCCACCGGGCACATGCCTGGACACCATTGTTGGTTGCGCCATCGCCCCATATGCCTCCGGTGACATACATTCACGCCATCTGCTCTGGGATACGCCAGTGCCACGCGTGATCGCATTGTCTCCACCTCGGATTCGCCCCGTCCCTGTCCGCACGTGTCCTGGAAAGCGGTGTCGGCTTGCAGGAGCCCCAGGGCTTTTCGAAGCGGGGCAGGCCACTGCTCTTTCAAAGGAGGAGGGAAGCAGAGGGCTCACGGATCAGTGAATTTTCAGCGACACCACGCCTTGAGGGCCATGGGATCATGGTGTGCTGCAGCCAGGCCCTGCCTGCCTCACCACATGTGGTGAGCCCATCCTTTGTCACCCGGAGGGGTCCAAAATCGCTTCTGAAGAGGAGTCCAGAGAACCCAGCAGGCGCCCTGAAGCTCCCCCTCCATCGGTGGAAGTCGGCTCCAGGAGGTCTTGAAGACGGGACTCCTGGGGGCTTGACCCTGGGACACCTGCGGCCCCCTCTCCCACGCGGCCCAAACTGGACCCCGGCTCCAGCTGCAGCCGCGGCTGCAGCAGGAGCCCCCACTGCCGCCGCGCAGCTGCCGTGATTTAAAGGGGACGCAGCCTGCCTGACTGCCAGGAGCCGAGCGCCAGTAGGCCCAGCCAATGCGCATGCGCGAGGCGCGCGCCCATTCTCCCGTCACAGTGCTTCCCACGGTTGTCTTAGAAACCAGTCCCCGAGGCTTGGCAACACGGGAGCCCTCCGTGACAGCGCTTGGGTGTCGGGCCTCCGAGGCTCCGGCCTGACCTCTCCACGGGGTCCACAGGAACGTCTCCGGCCGCCAGGAGTCGCAAAGGGCCGAGCAGCATGACGAAACCACACGGGGAGTCGGGGGGAAGCAGCATGGCATCCCAGCCTCAGGCCTGCCCGGACGGTGTTCGGGTGAGTCTACCCAGAAGTCGTGCCCCCGTGATGTCGAGGACAGGTCCGCCTGCGTGCCCGAGGGCTGTTCTCTCACCCGAGGGTCCTTGCGGTCGAGATCAGAACCCGGCAGCCGCAGGGGTTGCCTGGGGGCGTGTATTTCTCTGCCACCGCCGTAGGACTGTGTGTGTGCGTGTGTCTCCCATTCTCCCTTCTCTCTCTGTCTCACCCTCTGTGTGCTTCTTTCCCTCTCTCTGTCGTTTTATGTGTGTGTGTGTGTGTGTGTGTGTGTGTGTGTGTGTGTGTTTGTGTGCACGCGACCCTGTGCGTCTGTGTCTTTGGACGAATGTGCCCTGTGCGTCAAAAAGGGATGTCTTTTGTGTCGGCCGGTCTTTGGTGAGCCTCTTTCTGCGTCTCTCCCTGGGTCCTGTGGCCGGCTGTCCGTCGCTTTGGCGCCGGTTCCACTTTGGGTCTGTGAAAGCCTCGATCACGTGAGCGGATGCTTGGGGCCGGAGCAATGGAAGTCTCATCCCCATCCTGAGCGGCCCCTCTTCTAGGATCAAGGGCACCACACTCCAGCCAGCCCAGGACAAAAGCCCCACAGGAGCACATGGTCCCGCAGGAGAGGATCAGACCCGAGTCCAAGAAGATGGTTGTCCCTTTCCACGGCTCTTCTCTGCGAAATGAAGCCACACCACCACACAATCTTCAAGAGGAAGCCGGGAATGGGAGACGGCAACAATCCCTGTCCCTGGAACGCTGGCCTCTCTGGACAAGCCACCCGCTTCCCACCCATCCCCTTATGCCCGTGGCGGTGGCTCGGCGCCGTATCCTGCCTGGGCTCTGGCCTCTGCTCTGTCCTCCCTCTTGCTCTGTCTCCCCTGTCGCTGAGCGGCCTAGATGCCTCTTGGTCTGGCTGAATATCTTCTACGAAGATCACTTCCCCGTCCATCAGGGAGACACTTCTTAGAGATCCGTGTCGTGACCCTTTCTCTCTCCAAACCTGTTTCTGCTGCATTGGGCAGGTCTGATGACCCTGGAGCTCTTGGCTTCCATACTTGTCTCAGACAGGGAAGCTTCCTTGGTCTCCATGTTTCACCTCATGGCTGGGTGGATTGCCTAGAATGAGCGCTAGGCCACCGTGACTGGCCTTGTCTTCTAGGACAGGTGGTGTCGCATTTCCTCTGCTCTTCCTGTCTCACTCTTGAGGGACATCCTCTCCTCTGCTGAAAGGTGGACCGACTCCCTGAATCTTTTGGCTGTAACGAACGTCAGGAAACAAAGGGACTACGCGGGGACTGGGGCTGGGGCCGGGTGCAGGGGAGGTTGCGTCAGGGCTAGCTGGGCGGTGGAGGGTTGGGGGTGGGGTGAATGTTGCAGAAACCTCCGTGCTCCTCTGGCCGGCCTTTCCAAATGTGGCTTGGGCTGAGGCACAGGCCCCGTCCAGGTTCCCAGGTCTTCTCTGAGTTCCCTTGGCACTCAGGGAAAGGCCACTCGTTCCCCCTTTCCACCGGGCACATGCCTGGACACCATTGTTGGTTGCGCCATCGCCCCATATGCCTCCGGTGACATACATTCACGCCATCTGCTCTGGGATACGCCAGTGCCACGCGTGATCGCATTGTCTCCACCTCGGATTCGCCCCGTCCCTGTCCGCACGTGTCCTGGAAAGCGGTGTCGGCTTGCAGGAGCCCCAGGGCTTTTCGAAGCGGGGCAGGCCACTGCTCTTTCAAAG
The DNA here is from genome assembly GCF_028885625.2 of Pongo pygmaeus. NCBI lineage: Eukaryota > Metazoa > Chordata > Mammalia > Primates > Hominidae > Pongo > Pongo pygmaeus. The sequence goes on along the minus strand of NC_072392.2, from coordinate 26,696,856 downwards.
GAGGAGGGAAGCAGAGGGCTCACGGATCAGTGAATTTTCAGCGACACCACGCCTTGAGGGCCATGGGATCATGGTGTGCTGCAGCCAGGCCCTGCCTGCCTCACCACATGTGGTGAGCCCATCCTTTGTCACCCGGAGGGGTCCAAAATCGCTTCTGAAGAGGAGTCCGGAGAACCCAGCAGGCGCCCTGAAGCTCCCCCTCCATCGGCGGAAGTCGGCTCCAGGAGGTCTTGAAGACGGGACTCCTGGGGGCTTGACCCTGGGACACCTGCGGCCCCCTCTCCCACGCGGCCCAAACTGGACCCCGGCTCCAGCCGCAGCCGCGGCTGCAGCAGGAGCCCCCACTGCCGCCGCGCAGCCGCCGTGATTTAAAGGGGACGCAGCCTGCCTGACTGCCAGGAGCCGAGCGCCAGTAGGCCCAGCCAATGCGCATGCGCGAGGCGCGCGCCCATTCTCCCGTCACAGTGCTTCCCACGGTTGTCTTAGAAACCAGTCCCCGAGGCTTGGCAACACGGGAGCCCTCCGTGACAGCGCTTGGGTGTCGGGCCTCCGAGGCTCCGGCCTGACCTCTCCACGGGGTCCACAGGAACGTCTCCGGCCGCCAGGAGTCGCAAAGGGCCGAGCAGCATGACGAAACCACACGGGGAGTCGGGGGGAAGCAGCATGGCATCCCAGCCTCAGGCCTGCCCGGACGGTGTTCGGGTGAGTCTACCCAGAAGTCGTGCCCCCGTGATGTCGAGGACAGGTCCGCCTGCGTGCCCGAGGGCTGTTCTCTCACCCGAGGGTCCTTGCGGTCGAGATCAGAACCCGGCAGCCGCAGGGGTTGCCTGGGGGCGTGTATTTCTCTGCCACCGCCGTAGGACTGTGTGTGTGCGTGTGTCTCCCATTCTCCCTTCTCTCTCTGTCTCACCCTCTGTGTGCTTCTTTCCCTCTCTCTGTCGTTTTATGTGTGTGTGTGTGTGTGTGTGTGTGTGTGTGTGTGTGTGTTTGTGTGCACGCGACCCTGTGCGTCTGTGTCTTTGGACGAATGTGCCCTGTGCGTCAAAAAGGGATGTCTTTTGTGTCGGCCGGTCTTTGGTGAGCCTCTTTCTGCGTCTCTCCCTGGGTCCTGTGGCCGGCTGTCCGTCGCTTTGGCGCCGGTTCCACTTTGGGTCTGTGAAAGCCTCGATCACGTGAGCGGATGCTTGGGGCCGGAGCAATGGAAGTCTCATCCCCATCCTGAGCGGCCCCTCTTCTAGGATCAAGGGCACCACACTCCAGCCAGCCCAGGACAAAAGCCCCACAGGAGCACATGGTCCCGCAGGAGAGGATCAGACCCGAGTCCAAGAAGATGGTTGTCCCTTTCCACGGCTCTTCTCTGCGAAATGAAGCCACACCACCACACAATCTTCAAGAGGAAGCCGGGAATGGGAGACGGCAACAATCCCTGTCCCTGGAACGCTGGCCTCTCTGGACAAGCCACCCGCTTCCCACCCATCCCCTTATGCCCGTGGCGGTGGCTCGGCGCCGTATCCTGCCTGGGCTCTGGCCTCTGCTCTGTCCTCCCTCTTGCTCTGTCTCCCCTGTCGCTGAGCGGCCTAGATGCCTCTTGGTCTGGCTGAATATCTTCTACGAAGATCACTTCCCCGTCCATCAGGGAGACACTTCTTAGAGATCCGTGTCGTGACCCTTTCTCTCTCCAAACCTGTTTCTGCTGCATTGGGCAGGTCTGATGACCCTGGAGCTCTTGGCTTCCATACTTGTCTCAGACAGGGAAGCTTCCTTGGTCTCCATGTTTCACCTCATGGCTGGGTGGATTGCCTAGAATGAGCGCTAGGCCACCGTGACTGGCCTTGTCTTCTAGGACAGGTGGTGTCGCATTTCCTCTGCTCTTCCTGTCTCACTCTTGAGGGACATCCTCTCCTCTGCTCAAAGGTGGACCGACTCCCTGAATCTTTTGGCTGTAACGAACGTCAGGAAACAAAGGGACTACGCGGGGACTGGGGCTGGGGCCGGGTGCAGGGGAGGTTGCGTCAGGGCTAGCTGGGCGGTGGAGGGTTGGGAGTGGGGTGAATGTTGCAGAAACCTCCGTGCTCCTCTGGCCGGCCTTTCCAAATGTGGCTTGGGCTGAGGCACAGGCCCCGTCCAGGTTCCCAGGTCTTCTCTGAGTTCCCTTGGCACTCAGGGAAAGGCCACTCGTTCCCCCTTTCCACCGGGCACATGCCTGGACACCATTGTTGGTTGCGCCATCGCCCCATATGCCTCCGGTGACATACATTCACGCCATCTGCTCTGGGATACGCCAGTGCCACGCGTGATCGCATTGTCTCCACCTCGGATTCGCCCCGTCCCTGTCCGCACGTGTCCTGGAAAGCGGTGTCGGCTTGCAGGAGCCCCAGGGCTTTTCGAAGCGGGGCAGGCCACTGCTCTTTCAAAGGAGGAGGGAAGCAGAGGGCTCACGGATCAGTGAATTTTCAGCGACACCACGCCTTGAGGGCCATGGGATCATTGTGTGCTGCAGCCAGGCCCTGCCTGCCTCACCACATGTGGTGAGCCCATCCTTTGTCACCCGGAGGGGTCCAAAATCGCTTCTGAAGAGGAGTCCGGAGAACCCAGCAGGCGCCCTGAAGCTCCCCCTCCATCGGTGGAAGTCGGCTCCAGGAGGTCTTGAAGACGGGACTCCTGGGGGCTTGACCCTGGGACACCTGCGGCCCCCTCTCCCACGCGGCCCAAACTGGACCCCGGCTCCAGCCGCAGCCGCGGCTGCAGCAGGAGCCCCCACTGCCGCCGCGCAGCCGCCGTGATTTAAAGGGGACGCAGCCTGCCTGACTGCCAGGAGCCGAGCGCCAGTAGGCCCAGCCAATGCGCATGCGCGAGGCGCGCGCCCATTCTCCCGTCACAGTGCTTCCCACGGTTGTCTTAGAAACCAGTCCCCGAGGCTTGGCAACACGGGAGCCCTCCGTGACAGCGCTTGGGTGTCGGGCCTCCGAGGCTCCGGCCTGACCTCTCCACGGGGTCCACAGGAACGTCTCCGGCCGCCAGGAGTCGCAAAGGGCCGAGCAGCATGACGAAACCACACGGGGAGTCGGGGGGAAGCAGCATGGCATCCCAGCCTCAGGCCTGCCCGGACGGTGTTCGGGTGAGTCTACCCAGAAGTCGTGCCCCCGTGATGTCGAGGACAGGTCCGCCTGCGTGCCCGAGGGCTGTTCTCTCACCCGAGGGTCCTTGCGGTCGAGATCAGAACCCGGCAGCCGCAGGGGTTGCCTGGGGGCGTGTATTTCTCTGCCACCGCCGTAGGACTGTGTGTGTGCGTGTGTCTCCCATTCTCCCTTCTCTCTCTGTCTCACCCTCTGTGTGCTTCTTTCCCTCTCTCTGTCGTTTTATGTGTGTGTGTGTGTGTGTGTGTGTGTGTGTGTGTGTGTGTGTTTGTGTGCACGCGACCCTGTGCGTCTGTGTCTTTGGACGAATGTGCCCTGTGCGTCAAAAAGGGATGTCTTTTGTGTCGGCCGGTCTTTGGTGAGCCTCTTTCTGCGTCTCTCCCTGGGTCCTGTGGCCGGCTGTCCGTCGCTTTGGCGCCGGTTCCACTTTGGGTCTGTGAAAGCCTCGATCACGTGAGCGGATGCTTGGGGCCGGAGCAATGGAAGTCTCATCCCCATCCTGAGCGGCCCCTCTTCTAGGATCAAGGGCACCACACTCCAGCCAGCCCAGGACAAAAGCCCCACAGGAGCACATGGTCCCGCAGGAGAGGATCAGACCCGAGTCCAAGAAGATGGTTGTCCCTTTCCACGGCTCTTCTCTGCGAAATGAAGCCACACCACCACACAATCTTCAAGAGGAAGCCGGGAATGGGAGACGGCAACAATCCCTGTCCCTGGAACGCTGGCCTCTCTGGACAAGCCACCCGCTTCCCACCCATCCCCTTATGCCCGTGGCGGTGGCTCGGCGCCGTATCCTGCCTGGGCTCTGGCCTCTGCTCTGTCCTCCCTCTTGCTCTGTCTCCCCTGTCGCTGAGCGGCCTAGATGCCTCTTGGTCTGGCTGAATATCTTCTACGAAGATCACTTCCCCGTCCATCAGGGAGACACTTCTTAGAGATCCGTGTCGTGACCCTTTCTCTCTCCAAACCTGTTTCTGCTGCATTGGGCAGGTCTGATGACCCTGGAGCTCTTGGCTTCCATACTTGTCTCAGACAGGGAAGCTTCCTTGGTCTCCATGTTTCACCTCATGGCTGGGTGGATTGCCTAGAATGAGCGCTAGGCCACCGTGACTGGCCTTGTCTTCTAGGACAGGTGGTGTCGCATTTCCTCTGCTCTTCCTGTCTCACTCTTGAGGGACATCCTCTCCTCTGCTCAAAGGTGGACCGACTCCCTGAATCTTTTGGCTGTAACGAACGTCAGGAAACAAAGGGACTACGCGGGGACTGGGGCTGGGGCCGGGTGCAGGGGAGGTTGCGTCAGGGCTAGCTGGGCGGTGGAGGGTTGGGGGTGGGGTGAATGTTGCAGAAACCTCCGTGCTCCTCTGGCCGGCCTTTCCAAATGTGGCTTGGGCTGAGGCACAGGCCCCGTCCAGGTTCCCAGGTCTTCTCTGAGTTCCCTTGGCACTCAGGGAAAGGCCACTCGTTCCCCCTTTCCACCGGGCACATGCCTGGACACCATTGTTGGTTGCGCCATCGCCCCATATGCCTCCGGTGACATACATTCACGCCATCTGCTCTGGGATACGCCAGTGCCACGCGTGATCGCATTGTCTCCACCTCGGATTCGCCCCGTCCCTGTCCGCACGTGTCCTGGAAAGCGGTGTCGGCTTGCAGGAGCCCCAGGGCTTTTCGAAGCGGGGCAGGCCACTGCTCTTTCAAAGGAGGAGGGAAGCAGAGGGCTCACGGATCAGTGAATTTTCAGCGACACCACGCCTTGAGGGCCATGGGATCATGGTGTGCTGCAGCCAGGCCCTGCCTGCCTCACCACATGTGGTGAGCCCATCCTTTGTCACCCGGAGGGGTCCAAAATCGCTTCTGAAGAGGAGTCCAGAGAACCCAGCAGGCGCCCTGAAGCTCCCCCTCCATCGGTGGAAGTCGGCTCCAGGAGGTCTTGAAGACGGGACTCCTGGGGGCTTGACCCTGGGACACCTGCGGCCCCCTCTCCCACGCGGCCCAAACTGGACCCCGGCTCCAGCCGCAGCCGCGGCTGCAGCAGGAGCCCCCACTGCCGCCGCGCAGCCGCCGTGATTTAAAAGGGACGCAGCCTGCCTGACTGCCAGGAGCCGAGCGCCAGTAGGCCCAGCCAATGCGCATGCGCGAGGCGCGCGCCCATTCTCCCGTCACAGTGCTTCCCACGGTTGTCTTAGAAACCAGTCCCCGAGGCTTGGCAACACGGGAGCCCTCCGTGACAGCGCTTGGGTGTCGGGCCTCCGAGGCTCCGGCCTGACCTCTCCACGGGGTCCACAGGAACGTCTCCGGCCGCCAGGAGTCGCAAAGGGCCGAGCAGCATGACGAAACCACACGGGGAGTCGGGGGGAAGCAGCATGGCATCCCAGCCTCAGGCCTGCCCGGACGGTGTTCGGGTGAGTCTACCCAGAAGTCGTGCCCCCGTGATGTCGAGGACAGGTCCGCCTGCGTGCCCGAGGGCTGTTCTCTCACCCGAGGGTCCTTGCGGTCGAGATCAGAACCCGGCAGCCGCAGGGGTTGCCTGGGGGCGTGTATTTCTCTGCCACCGCCGTAGGACTGTGTGTGTGCGTGTGTCTCCCATTCTCCCTTCTCTCTCTGTCTCACCCTCTGTGTGCTTCTTTCCCTCTCTCTGTCGTTTTATGTGTGTGTGTGTGTGTGTGTGTGTGTGTGTGTGTTTGTGTGCACGCGACCCTGTGCGTCTGTGTCTTTGGACGAATGTGCCCTGTGCGTCAAAAAGGGATGTCTTTTGTGTCGGCCGGTCTTTGGTGAGCCTCTTTCTGCGTCTCTCCCTGGGTCCTGTGGCCGGCTGTCCGTCGCTTTGGCGCCGGTTCCACTTTGGGTCTGTGAAAGCCTCGATCACGTGAGCGGATGCTTGGGGCCGGAGCAATGGAAGTCTCATCCCCATCCTGAGCGGCCCCTCTTCTAGGATCAAGGGCACCACACTCCAGCCAGCCCAGGACAAAAGCCCCACAGGAGCACATGGTCCCGCAGGAGAGGATCAGACCCGAGTCCAAGAAGATGGTTGTCCCTTTCCACGGCTCTTCTCTGCGAAATGAAGCCACACCACCACACAATCTTCAAGAGGAAGCCGGGAATGGGAGACGGCAACAATCCCTGTCCCTGGAACGCTGGCCTCTCTGGACAAGCCACCCGCTTCCCACCCATCCCCTTATGCCCGTGGCGGTGGCTCGGCGTCGTATCCTGCCTGGGCTCTGGCCTCTGCTCTGTCCTCCCTCTTGCTCTGTCTCCCCTGTCGCTGAGCGGCCTAGATGCCTCTTGGTCTGGCTGAATATCTTCTACGAAGATCACTTCCCCGTCCATCAGGGAGACACTTCTTAGAGATCCGTGTCGTGACCCTTTCTCTCTCCAAACCTGTTTCTGCTGCATTGGGCAGGTCTGATGACCCTGGAGCTCTTGGCTTCCATACTTGTCTCAGACAGGGAAGCTTCCTTGGTCTCCATGTTTCACCTCATGGCTGGGTGGATTGCCTAGAATGAGCGCTAGGCCACCGTGACTGGCCTTGTCTTCTAGGACAGGTGGTGTCGCATTTCCTCTGCTCTTCCTGTCTCACTCTTGAGGGACATCCTCTCCTCTGCTCAAAGGTGGACCGACTCCCTGAATCTTTTGGCTGTAACGAACGTCAGGAAACAAAGGGACTACGCGGGGACTGGGGCTGGGGCCGGGTGCAGGGGAGGTTGCGTCAGGGCTAGCTGGGCGGTGGAGGGTTGGGGGTGGGGTGAATGTTGCAGAAACCTCCGTGCTCCTCTGGCCGGCCTTTCCAAATGTGGCTTGGGCTGAGGCACAGGCCCCGTCCAGGTTCCCAGGTCTTCTCTGAGTTCCCTTGGCACTCAGGGAAAGGCCACTCGTTCCCCCTTTCCACCGGGCACATGCCTGGACACCATTGTTGGTTGCGCCATCGCCCCATATGCCTCCGGTGACATACATTCACGCCATCTGCTCTGGGATACGCCAGTGCCACGCGTGATCGCATTGTCTCCACCTCGGATTCGCCCCGTCCCTGTCCGCACGTGTCCTGGAAAGCGGTGTCGGCTTGCAGGAGCCCCAGGGCTTTTCGAAGCGGGGCAGGCCACTGCTCTTTCAAAGGAGGAGGGAAGCAGAGGGCTCACGGATCAGTGAATTTTCAGCGACACCACGCCTTGAGGGCCATGGGATCATTGTGTGCTGCAGCCAGGCCCTGCCTGCCTCACCACATGTGGTGAGCCCATCCTTTGTCACCCGGAGGGGTCCAAAATCGCTTCTGAAGAGGAGTCCGGAGAACCCAGCAGGCGCCCTGAAGCTCCCCCTCCATCGGTGGAAGTCGGCTCCAGGAGGTCTTGAAGACGGGACTCCTGGGGGCTTGACCCTGGGACACCTGCGGCCCCCTCTCCCACGCGGCCCAAACTGGACCCCGGCTCCAGCCGCAGCCGCGGCTGCAGCAGGAGCCCCCACTGCCGCCGCGCAGCCGCCGTGATTTAAAGGGGACGCAGCCTGCCTGACTGCCAGGAGCCGAGCGCCAGTAGGCCCAGCCAATGCGCATGCGCGAGGCGCGCGCCCATTCTCCCGTCACAGTGCTTCCCACGGTTGTCTTAGAAACCAGTCCCCGAGGCTTGGCAACACGGGAGCCCTCCGTGACAGCGCTTGGGTGTCGGGCCTCCGAGGCTCCGGCCTGACCTCTCCACGGGGTCCACAGGAACGTCTCCGGCCGCCAGGAGTCGCAAAGGGCCGAGCAGCATGACGAAACCACACGGGGAGTCGGGGGGAAGCAGCATGGCATCCCAGCCTCAGGCCTGCCCGGACGGTGTTCGGGTGAGTCTACCCAGAAGTCGTGCCCCCGTGATGTCGAGGACAGGTCCGCCTGCGTGCCCGAGGGCTGTTCTCTCACCCGAGGGTCCTTGCGGTCGAGATCAGAACCCGGCAGCCGCAGGGGTTGCCTGGGGGCGTGTATTTCTCTGCCACCGCCGTAGGACTGTGTGTGTGCGTGTGTCTCCCATTCTCCCTTCTCTCTCTGTCTCACCCTCTGTGTGCTTCTTTCCCTCTCTCTGTCGTTTTATGTGTGTGTGTGTGTGTGTGTGTGTGTGTGTGTGTGTGTGTGTTTGTGTGCACGCGACCCTGTGCGTCTGTGTCTTTGGACGAATGTGCCCTGTGCGTCAAAAAGGGATGTCTTTTGTGTCGGCCGGTCTTTGGTGAGCCTCTTTCTGCGTCTCTCCCTGGGTCCTGTGGCCGGCTGTCCGTCGCTTTGGCGCCGGTTCCACTTTGGGTCTGTGAAAGCCTCGATCACGTGAGCGGATGCTTGGGGCCGGAGCAATGGAAGTCTCATCCCCATCCTGAGCGGCCCCTCTTCTAGGATCAAGGGCACCACACTCCAGCCAGCCCAGGACAAAAGCCCCACAGGAGCACATGGTCCCGCAGGAGAGGATCAGACCCGAGTCCAAGAAGATGGTTGTCCCTTTCCACGGCTCTTCTCTGCGAAATGAAGCCACACCACCACACAATCTTCAAGAGGAAGCCGGGAATGGGAGACGGCAACAATCCCTGTCCCTGGAACGCTGGCCTCTCTGGACAAGCCACCCGCTTCCCACCCATCCCCTTATGCCCGTGGCGGTGGCTCGGCGCCGTATCCTGCCTGGGCTCTGGCCTCTGCTCTGTCCTCCCTCTTGCTCTGTCTCCCCTGTCGCTGAGCGGCCTAGATGCCTCTTGGTCTGGCTGAATATCTTCTACGAAGATCACTTCCCCGTCCATCAGGGAGTCACTTCCTAGAGATCCGTGTCGTGACCCTTTCTCTCTCCAAACCTGTTTCTGCTGCATTGGGCAGGTCTGATGACCCTGGAGCTCTTGGCTTCCATACGTGTCTCAGACAGGGAAGCTTCCTTGGTCTCCATGTTTCACCTCATGGCTGGGTGGATTGCCTAGAATGAGCGCTAGGCCACCGTGACTGGCCTTGTCTTCTAGGACAGGTGGTGTCGCATTTCCTCTGCTCTTCCTGTCTCACTCTTGAGGGACATCCTCTCCTCTGCTCAAAGGTGGACCGACTCCCTGAATCTTTTGGCTGTAACGAACGTCAGGAAACCAAGGGACTACGCGGGGACTGGGGCTGGGGCCGGGTGCAGGGGAGGTTGCGTCAGGGCTAGCTGGGCGGTGGAGGGTTGGGGGTGGGGTGAATGTTGCAGAAACCTCCGTGCTCCTCTGGCCGGCCTTTCCAAATGTGGCTTGGGCTGAGGCACAGGCCCCGTCCAGGTTCCCAGGTCTTCTCTGAGTTCCCTTGGCACTCAGGGAAAGGCCACTCGTTCCCCCTTTCCACCGGGCACATGCCTGGACACCATTGTTGGTTGCGCCATCGCCCCATATGCCTCCGGTGACATACATTCACGCCATCTGCTCTGGGATACGCCAGTGCCACGCGTGATCGCATTGTCTCCACCTCGGATTCGCCCCGTCCCTGTCCGCACGTGTCCTGGAAAGCGGTGTCGGCTTGCAGGAGCCCCAGGGCTTTTCGAAGCGGGGCAGGCCACTGCTCTTTCAAAGGAGGAGGGAAGCAGAGGGCTCACGGATCAGTGAATTTTCAGCGACACCACGCCTTGAGGGCCATGGGATCATGGTGTGCTGCAGCCAGGCCCTGCCTGCCTCACCACATGTGGTGAGCCCATCCTTTGTCACCCGGAGGGGTCCAAAATCGCTTCTGAAGAGGAGTCCAGAGAACCCAGCAGGCGCCCTGAAGCTCCCCCTCCATCGGTGGAAGTCGGCTCCAGGAGGTCTTGAAGACGGGACTCCTGGGGGCTTGACCCTGGGACACCTGCGGCCCCCTCTCCCACGCGGCCCAAACTGGACCCCGGCTCCAGCCGCAGCCGCGGCTGCAGCAGGAGCCCCCACTGCCGCCGCGCAGCCGCCGTGATTTAAAGGGGACGCAGCCTGCCTGACTGCCAGGAGCCGAGCGCCAGTAGGCCCAGCCAATGCGCATGCGCGAGGCGCGCGCCCATTCTCCCGTCACAGTGCTTCCCACGGTTGTCTTAGAAACCAGTCCCCGAGGCTTGGCAACACGGGAGCCCTCCGTGACAGCGCTTGGGTGTCGGGCCTCCGAGGCTCCGGCCTGACCTCTCCACGGGGTCCACAGGAACGTCTCCGGCCGCCAGGAGTCGCAAAGGGCCGAGCAGCATGACGAAACCACACGGGGAGTCGGGGGGAAGCAGCATGGCATCCCAGCCTCAGGCCTGCCCGGACGGTGTTCGGGTGAGTCTACCCAGAAGTCGTGCCCCCGTGATGTCGAGGACAGGTCCGCCTGCGTGCCCGAGGGCTGTTCTCTCACCCGAGGGTCCTTGCGGTCGAGATCAGAACCCGGCAGCCGCAGGGGTTGCCTGGGGGCGTGTATTTCTCTGCCACCGCCGTAGGACTGTGTGTGTGCGTGTGTCTCCCATTCTCCCTTCTCTCTCTGTCTCACCCTCTGTGTGCTTCTTTCCCTCTCTCTGTCGTTTTATGTGTGTGTGTGTGTGTGTGTGTGTGTGTGTGTGTGTGTGTTTGTGTGCACGCGACCCTGTGCGTCTGTGTCTTTGGACGAATGTGCCCTGTGCGTCAAAAAGGGATGTCTTTTGTGTCGGCCGGTCTTTGGTGAGCCTCTTTCTGCGTCTCTCCCTGGGTCCTGTGGCCGGCTGTCCGTCGCTTTGGCGCCGGTTCCACTTTGGGTCTGTGAAAGCCTCGATCACGTGAGCGGATGCTTGGGGCCGGAGCAATGGAAGTCTCATCCCCATCCTGAGCGGCCCCTCTTCTAGGATCAAGGGCACCACACTCCAGCCAGCCCAGGACAAAAGCCCCACAGGAGCACATGGTCCCGCAGGAGAGGATCAGACCCGAGTCCAAGAAGATGGTTGTCCCTTTCCACGGCTCTTCTCTGCGAAATGAAGCCACACCACCACACAATCTTCAAGAGGAAGCCGGGAATGGGAGACGGCAACAATCCCTGTCCCTGGAACGCTGGCCTCTCTGGACAAGCCACCCGCTTCCCACCCATCCCCTTATGCCCGTGGCGGTGGCTCGGCGCCGTATCCTGCCTGGGCTCTGGCCTCTGCTCTGTCCTCCCTCTTGCTCTGTCTCCCCTGTCGCTGAGCGGCCTAGATGCCTCTTGGTCTGGCTGAATATCTTCTACGAAGATCACTTCCCCGTCCATCAGGGAGACACTTCTTAGAGATCCGTGTCGTGACCCTTTCTCTCTCCAAACCTGTTTCTGCTGCATTGGGCAGGTCTGATGACCCTGGAGCTCTTGGCTTCCATACGTGTCTCAGACAGGGAAGCTTCCTTGGTCTCCATGTTTCACCTCATGGCTGGGTGGATTGCCTAGAATGAGCGCTAGGCCACCGTGACTGGCCTTGTCTTCTAGGACAGGTGGTGTCGCATTTCCTCTGCTCTTCCTGTCTCACTCTTGAGGGACATCCTCTCCTCTGCTCAAAGGTGGACCGACTCCCTGAATCTTTTGGCTGTAACGAACGTCAGGAAACAAAGGGACTACGCGGGGACTGGGGCTGGGGCCGGGTGCAGGGGAGGTTGCGTCAGGGCTAGCTGGGCGGTGGAGGGTTGGGAGTGGGGTGAATGTTGCAGAAACCTCCGTGCTCCTCTGGCCGGCCTTTCCAAATGTGGCTTGGGCTGAGGCACAGGCCCCGTCCAGGTTCCCAGGTCTTCTCTGAGTTCCCTTGGCACTCAGGGAAAGGCCACTCGTTCCCCCTTTCCACCGGGCACATGCCTGGACACCATTGTTGGTTGCGCCATCGCCCCATATGCCTCCGGTGACATACATTCACGCCATCTGCTCTGGGATACGCCAGTGCCACGCGTGATCGCATTGTCTCCACCTCGGATTCGCCCCGTCCCTGTCCGCACGTGTCCTGGAAAGCGGTGTCGGCTTGCAGGAGCCCCAGGGCTTTTCGAAGCGGGGCAGGCCACTGCTCTTTCAAAGGAGGAGGGAAGCAGAGGGCTCACGGATCAGTGAATTTTCAGCGACACCACGCCTTGAGGGCCATGGGATCATGGTGTGCTGCAGCCAGGCCCTGCCTGCCTCACCACATGTGGTGAGCCCATCCTTTGTCACCCGGAGGGGTCCAAAATCGCTTCTGAAGAGGAGTCCAGAGAACCCAGCAGGCGCCCTGAAGCTCCCCCTCCATCGGTGGAAGTCGGCTCCAGGAGGTCTTGAAGACGGGACTCCTGGGGGCTTGACCCTGGGACACCTGCGGCCCCCTCTCCCACGCGGCCCAAACTGGACCCCGGCTCCAGCCGCAGCCACGGCTGCAGCAGGAGCCCCCACTGCCGCCGCGCAGCCGCCGTGATTTAAAGGGGACGCAGCCTGCCTGACTGCCAGGAGCCGAGCGCCAGTAGGCCCAGCCAATGCGCATGCGCGAGGCGCGCGCCCATTCTCCCGTCACAGTGCTTCCCACGGTTGTCTTAGAAACCAGTCCCCGAGGCTTGGCAACACGGGAGCCCTCCGTGACAGCGCTTGGGTGTCGGGCCTCCGAGGCTCCGGCCTGACCTCTCCACGGGGTCCACAGGAACGTCTCCGGCCGCCAGGAGTCGCAAAGGGCCGAGCAGCATGACGAAACCACACGGGGAGTCGGGGGGAAGCAGCATGGCATCCCAGCCTCAGGCCTGCCCGGACGGTGTTCGGGTGAGTCTACCCAGAAGTCGTGCCCCCGTGATGTCGAGGACAGGTCCGCCTGCGTGCCCGAGGGCTGTTCTCTCACCCGAGGGTCCTTGCGGTCGAGATCAGAACCCGGCAGCCGCAGGGGTTGCCTGGGGGCGTGTATTTCTCTGCCACCGCCGTAGGACTGTGTGTGTGCGTGTGTCTCCCATTCTCCCTTCTCTCTCTGTCTCACCCTCTGTGTGCTTCTTTCCCTCTCTCTGTCGTTTTATGTGTGTGTGTGTGTGTGTGTGTGTGTGTGTGTGTGTGTGTGTTTGTGTGCACGCGACCCTGTGCGTCTGTGTCTTTGGACGAATGTGCCCTGTGCGTCAAAAAGGGATGTCTTTTGTGTCGGCCGGTCTTTGGTGAGCCTCTTTCTGCGTCTCTCCCTGGGTCCTGTGGCCGGCTGTCCGTCGCTTTGGCGCCGGTTCCACTTTGGGTCTGTGAAAGCCTCGATCACGTGAGCGGATGCTTGGGGCCGGAGCAATGGAAGTCTCATCCCCATCCTGAGCGGCCCCTCTTCTAGGATCAAGGGCACCACACTCCAGCCAGCCCAGGACAAAAGCCCCACAGGAGCACATGGTCCCGCAGGAGAGGATCAGACCCGAGTCCAAGAAGATGGTTGTCCCTTTCCACGGCTCTTCTCTGCGAAATGAAGCCACACCACCACACAATCTTCAAGAGGAAGCCGGGAATGGGAGACGGCAACAATCCCTGTCCCTGGAACGCTGGCCTCTCTGGACAAGCCACCCGCTTCCCACCCATCCCCTTATGCCCGTGGCGGTGGCTCGGCGCCGTATCCTGCCTGGGCTCTGGCCTCTGCTCTGTCCTCCCTCTTGCTCTGTCTCCCCTGTCGCTGAGCGGCCTAGATGCCTCTTGGTCTGGCTGAATATCTTCTACGAAGATCACTTCCCCGTCCATCAGGGAGACACTTCCTAGAGATCCGTGTCGTGACCCTTTCTCTCTCCAAACCTGTTTCTGCTGCATTGGGCAGGTCTGATGACCCTGGAGCTCTTGGCTTCCATACTTGTCTCAGACAGGGAAGCTTCCTTGGTCTCCATGTTTCACCTCATGGCTGGGTGGATTGCCTAGAATGAGCGCTAGGCCACCGTGACTGGCCTTGTCTTCTAGGACAGGTGGTGTCGCATTTCCTCTGCTCTTCCTGTCTCACTCTTGAGGGACATCCTCTCCTCTGCTCAAAGGTGGACCGACTCCCTGAATCTTTTGGCTGTAACGAACGTCAGGAAACAAAGGGACTACGCGGGGACTGGGGCTGGGGCCGGGTGCAGGGGAGGTTGCGTCAGGGCTAGCTGGGCGGTGGAGGGTTGGGAGTGGGGTGAATGTTGCAGAAACCTCCGTGCTCCTCTGGCCGGCCTTTCCAAATGTGGCTTGGGCTGAGGCACAGGCCCCGTCCAGGTTCCCAGGTCTTCTCTGAGTTCCCTTGGCACTCAGGGAAAGGCCACTCGTTCCCCCTTTCCACCGGGCACATGCCTGGACACCATTGTTGGTTGCGCCATCGCCCCATATGCCTCCGGTGACATACATTCACGCCATCTGCTCTGGGATACGCCAGTGCCACGCGTGATCGCATTGTCTCCACCTCGGATTCGCCCCGTCCCTGTCCGCACGTGTCCTGGAAAGCGGTGTCGGCTTGCAGGAGCCCCAGGGCTTTTCGAAGCGGGGCAGGCCACTGCTCTTTCAAAGGAGGAGGGAAGCAGAGGGCTCACGGATCAGTGAATTTTCAGCGACACCACGCCTTGAGGGCCATGGGATCATGGTGTGCTGCAGCCAGGCCCTGCCTGCCTCACCACATGTGGTGAGCCCATCCTTTGTCACCCGGAGGGGTCCAAAATCGCTTCTGAAGAGGAGTCCAGAGAACCCAGCAGGCGCCCTGAAGCTCCCCCTCCATCGGTGGAAGTCGGCTCCAGGAGGTCTTGAAGACGGGACTCCTGGGGGCTTGACCCTGGGACACCTGCGGCCCCCTCTCCCACGCGGCCCAAACTGGACCCCGGCTCCAGCCGCAGCCGCGGCTGCAGCAGGAGCCCCCACTGCCGCCGCGCAGCCGCCGTGATTTAAAAGGGACGCAGCCTGCCTGACTGCCAGGAGCCGAGCGCCAGTAGGCCCAGCCAATGCGCATGCGCGAGGCGCGCGCCCATTCTCCCGTCACAGTGCTTCCCACGGTTGTCTTAGAAACCAGTCCCCGAGGCTTGGCAACACGGGAGCCCTCCGTGACAGCGCTTGGGTGTCGGGCCTCCGAGGCTCCGGCCTGACCTCTCCACGGGGTCCACAGGAACGTCTCCGGCCGCCAGGAGTCGCAAAGGGCCGAGCAGCATGACGAAACCACACGGGGAGTCGGGGGGAAGCAGCATGGCATCCCAGCCTCAGGCCTGCCCGGACGGTGTTCGGGTGAGTCTACCCAGAAGTCGTGCCCCCGTGATGTCGAGGACAGGTCCGCCTGCGTGCCCGAGGGCTGTTCTCTCACCCGAGGGTCCTTGCGGTCGAGATCAGAACCCGGCAGCCGCAGGGGTTGCCTGGGGGCGTGTATTTCTCTGCCACCGCCGTAGGACTGTGTGTGTGCGTGTGTCTCCCATTCTCCCTTCTCTCTCTGTCTCACCCTCTGTGTGCTTCTTTCCCTCTCTCTGTCGTTTTATGTGTGTGTGTGTGTGTGTGTGTGTGTGTGTGTGTTTGTGTGCACGCGACCCTGTGCGTCTGTGTCTTTGGACGAATGTGCCCTGTGCGTCAAAAAGGGATGTCTTTTGTGTCGGCCGGTCTTTGGTGAGCCTCTTTCTGCATCTCTCCCTGGGTCCTGTGGCCGGCTGTCCGTCGCTTTGGCGCCGGTTCCACTTTGGGTCTGTGAAAGCCTCGATCACGTGAGCGGATGCTTGGGGCCGGAGCAATGGAAGTCTCATCCCCATCCTGAGCGGCCCCTCTTCTAGGATCAAGGGCACCACACTCCAGCCAGCCCAGGACAAAAGCCCCACAGGAGCACATGGTCCCGCAGGAGAGGATCAGACCCGAGTCCAAGAAGATGGTTGTCCCTTTCCACGGCTCTTCTCTGCGAAATGAAGCCACACCACCACACAATCTTCAAGAGGAAGCCGGGAATGGGAGACGGCAACAATCCCTGTCCCTGGAACGCTGGCCTCTCTGGACAAGCCACCCGCTTCCCACCCATCCCCTTATGCCCGTGGCGGTGGCTCGGCGCCGTATCCTGCCTGGGCTCTGGCCTCTGCTCTGTCCTCCCTCTTGCTCTGTCTCCCCTGTCGCTGAGCGGCCTAGATGCCTCTTGGTCTGGCTGAATATCTTCTACGAAGATCACTTCCCCGTCCATCAGGGAGACACTTCCTAGAGATCCGTGTCGTGACCCTTTCTCTCTCCAAACCTGTTTCTGCTGCATTGGGCAGGTCTGATGACCCTGGAGCTCTTGGCTTCCATACTTGTCTCAGACAGGGAAGCTTCCTTGGTCTCCATGTTTCACCTCATGGCTGGGTGGATTGCCTAGAATGAGCGCTAGGCCACCGTGACTGGCCTTGTCTTCTAGGACAGGTGGTGTCGCATTTCCTCTGCTCTTCCTGTCTCACTCTTGAGGGACATCCTCTCCTCTGCTCAAAGGTGGACCGACTCCCTGAATCTTTTGGCTGTAACGAACGTCAGGAAACAAAGGGACTACGCGGGGACTGGGGCTGGGGCCGGGTGCAGGGGAGGTTGCGTCAGGGCTAGCTGGGCGGTGGAGGGTTGGGAGTGGGGTGAATGTTGCAGAAACCTCCGTGCTCCTCTGGCCGGCCTTTCCAAATGTGGCTTGGGCTGAGGCACAGGCCCCGTCCAGGTTCCCAGGTCTTCTCTGAGTTCCCTTGGCACTCAGGGAAAGGCCACTCGTTCCCCCTTTCCACCGGGCACATGCCTGGACACCATTGTTGGTTGCGCCATCGCCCCATATGCCTCCGGTGACATACATTCACGCCATCTGCTCTGGGATACGCCAGTGCCACGCGTGATCGCATTGTCTCCACCTCGGATTCGCCCCGTCCCTGTCCGCACGTGTCCTGGAAAGCGGTGTCGGCTTGCAGGAGCCCCAGGGCTTTTCGAAGCGGGGCAGGCCACTGCTCTTTCAAAGGAGGAGGGAAGCAGAGGGCTCACGGATCAGTGAATTTTCAGCGACACCACGCCTTGAGGGCCATGGGATCATTGTGTGCTGCAGCCAGGCCCTGCCTGCCTCACCACATGTGGTGAGCCCATCCTTTGTCACCCGGAGGGGTCCAAAATCGCTTCTGAAGAGGAGTCCAGAGAACCCAGCAGGCGCCCTGAAGCTCCCCCTCCATCGGTGGAAGTCGGCTCCAGGAGGTCTTGAAGACGGGACTCCTGGGGGCTTGACCCTGGGACACCTGCGGCCCCCTCTCCCACGCGGCCCAAACTGGACCCCGGCTCCAGCCGCAGCCACGGCTGCAGCAGGAGCCCCCACTGCCGCCGCGCAGCCGCCGTGATTTAAAGGGGACGCAGCCTGCCTGACTGCCAGGAGCCGAGCGCCAGTAGGCCCAGCCAATGCGCATGCGCGAGGCGCGCGCCCATTCTCCCGTCACAGTGCTTCCCACGGTTGTCTTAGAAACCAGTCCCCGAGGCTTGGCAACACGGGAGCCCTCCGTGACAGCGCTTGGGTGTCGGGCCTCCGAGGCTCCGGCCTGACCTCTCCACGGGGTCCACAGGAACGTCTCCGGCCGCCAGGAGTCGCAAAGGGCCGAGCAGCATGACGAAACCACACGGGGAGTCGGGGGGAAGCAGCATGGCATCCCAGCCTCAGGCCTGCCCGGACGGTGTTCGGGTGAGTCTACCCAGAAGTCGTGCCCCCGTGATGTCGAGGACAGGTCCGCCTGCGTGCCCGAGGGCTGTTCTCTCACCCGAGGGTCCTTGCGGTCGAGATCAGAACCCGGCAGCCGCAGGGGTTGCCTGGGGGCGTGTATTTCTCTGCCACCGCCGTAGGACTGTGTGTGTGCGTGTGTCTCCCATTCTCCCTTCTCTCTCTGTCTCACCCTCTGTGTGCTTCTTTCCCTCTCTCTGTCGTTTTATGTGTGTGTGTGTGTGTGTGTGTGTGTGTGTGTGTGTGTTTGTGTGCACGCGACCCTGTGCGTCTGTGTCTTTGGACGAATGTGCCCTGTGCGTCAAAAAGGGATGTCTTTTGTGTCGGCCGGTCTTTGGTGAGCCTCTTTCTGCGTCTCTCCCTGGGTCCTGTGGCCGGCTGTCCGTCGCTTTGGCGCCGGTTCCACTTTGGGTCTGTGAAAGCCTCGATCACGTGAGCGGATGCTTGGGGCCGGAGCAATGGAAGTCTCATCCCCATCCTGAGCGGCCCCTCTTCTAGGATCAAGGGCACCACACTCCAGCCAGCCCAGGACAAAAGCCCCACAGGAGCACATGGTCCCGCAGGAGAGGATCAGACCCGAGTCCAAGAAGATGGTTGTCCCTTTCCACGGCTCTTCTCTGCGAAATGAAGCCACACCACCACACAATCTTCAAGAGGAAGCCGGGAATGGGAGACGGCAACAATCCCTGTCCCTGGAACGCTGGCCTCTCTGGACAAGCCACCCGCTTCCCACCCATCCCCTTATGCCCGTGGCGGTGGCTCGGCGCCGTATCCTGCCTGGGCTCTGGCCTCTGCTCTGTCCTCCCTCTTGCTCTGTCTCCCCTGTCGCTGAGCGGCCTAGATGCCTCTTGGTCTGGCTGAATATCTTCTACGAAGATCACTTCCCCGTCCATCAGGGAGACACTTCCTAGAGATCCGTGTCGTGACCCTTTCTCTCTCCAAACCTGTTTCTGCTGCATTGGGCAGGTCTGATGACCCTGGAGCTCTTGGCTTCCATACTTGTCTCAGACAGGGAAGCTTCCTTGGTCTCCATGTTTCACCTCATGGCTGGGTGGATTGCCTAGAATGAGCGCTAGGCCACCGTGACTGGCCTTGTCTTCTAGGACAGGTGGTGTCGCATTTCCTCTGCTCTTCCTGTCTCACTCTTGAGGGACATCCTCTCCTCTGCTCAAAGGTGGACCGACTCCCTGAATCTTTTGGCTGTAACGAACGTCAGGAAACAAAGGGACTACGCGGGGACTGGGGCTGGGGCCGGGTGCAGGGGAGGTTGCGTCAGGGCTAGCTGGGCGGTGGAGGGTTGGGGGTGGGGTGAATGTTGCAGAAACCTCCGTGCTCCTCTGGCCGGCCTTTCCAAATGTGGCTTGGGCTGAGGCACAGGCCCCGTCCAGGTTCCCAGGTCTTCTCTGAGTTCCCTTGGCACTCAGGGAAAGGCCACTCGTTCCCCCTTTCCACCGGGCACATGCCTGGACACCATTGTTGGTTGCGCCATCGCCCCATATGCCTCCGGTGACATACATTCACGCCATCTGCTCTGGGATACGCCAGTGCCACGCGTGATCGCATTGTCTCCACCTCGGATTCGCCCCGTCCCTGTCCGCACGTGTCCTGGAAAGCGGTGTCGGCTTGCAGGAGCCCCAGGGCTTTTCGAAGCGGGGCAGGCCACTGCTCTTTCAAAGGAGGAGGGAAGCAGAGGGCTCACGGATCAGTGAATTTTCAGCGACACCACGCCTTGAGGGCCATGGGATCATGGTGTGCTGCAGCCAGGCCCTGCCTGCCTCACCACATGTGGTGAGCCCATCCT
This sequence comes from Pongo pygmaeus, assembly GCF_028885625.2. Taxonomy (NCBI): domain Eukaryota; kingdom Metazoa; phylum Chordata; class Mammalia; order Primates; family Hominidae; genus Pongo; species Pongo pygmaeus. Next base: position 26,677,411 of record NC_072392.2, on the reverse strand, counting down.
TTGTCACCCGGAGGGGTCCAAAATCGCTTCTGAAGAGGAGTCCAGAGAACCCAGCAGGCACCCTGAAGCTCCCCCTCCATCGGTGGAAGTCGGCTCCAGGAGGTCTTGAAGACGGGACTCCTGGGGGCTTGACCCTGGGACACCTGCGGCCCCCTCTCCCACGCGGCCCAAACTGGACCCCGGCTCCAGCCGCAGCCGCGGCTGCAGCAGGAGCCCCCACTGCCGCCGCGCAGCCGCCGTGATTTAAAAGGGACGCAGCCTGCCTGACTGCCAGGAGCCGAGCGCCAGTAGGCCCAGCCAATGCGCATGCGCGAGGCGCGCGCCCATTCTCCCGTCACAGTGCTTCCCACGGTTGTCTTAGAAACCAGTCCCCGAGGCTTGGCAACACGGGAGCCCTCCGTGACAGCGCTTGGGTGTCGGGCCTCCGAGGCTCCGGCCTGACCTCTCCACGGGGTCCACAGGAACGTCTCCGGCCGCCAGGAGTCGCAAAGGGCCGAGCAGCATGACGAAACCACACGGGGAGTCGGGGGGAAGCAGCATGGCATCCCAGCCTCAGGCCTGCCCGGACGGTGTTCGGGTGAGTCTACCCAGAAGTCGTGCCCCCGTGATGTCGAGGACAGGTCCGCCTGCGTGCCCGAGGGCTGTTCTCTCACCCGAGGGTCCTTGCGGTCGAGATCAGAACCCGGCAGCCGCAGGGGTTGCCTGGGGGCGTGTATTTCTCTGCCACCGCCGTAGGACTGTGTGTGTGCGTGTGTCTCCCATTCTCCCTTCTCTCTCTGTCTCACCCTCTGTGTGCTTCTTTCCCTCTCTCTGTCGTTTTATGTGTGTGTGTGTGTGTGTGTGTGTGTGTGTGTGTGTGTGTTTGTGTGCACGCGACCCTGTGCGTCTGTGTCTTTGGACGAATGTGCCCTGTGCGTCAAAAAGGGATGTCTTTTGTGTCGGCCGGTCTTTGGTGAGCCTCTTTCTGCGTCTCTCCCTGGGTCCTGTGGCCGGCTGTCCGTCGCTTTGGCGCCGGTTCCACTTTGGGTCTGTGAAAGCCTCGATCACGTGAGCGGATGCTTGGGGCCGGAGCAATGGAAGTCTCATCCCCATCCTGAGCGGCCCCTCTTCTAGGATCAAGGGCACCACACTCCAGCCAGCCCAGGACAAAAGCCCCACAGGAGCACATGGTCCCGCAGGAGAGGATCAGACCCGAGTCCAAGAAGATGGTTGTCCCTTTCCACGGCTCTTCTCTGCGAAATGAAGCCACACCACCACACAATCTTCAAGAGGAAGCCGGGAATGGGAGACGGCAACAATCCCTGTCCCTGGAACGCTGGCCTCTCTGGACAAGCCACCCGCTTCCCACCCATCCCCTTATGCCCGTGGCGGTGGCTCGGCGCCGTATCCTGCCTGGGCTCTGGCCTCTGCTCTGTCCTCCCTCTTGCTCTGTCTCCCCTGTCGCTGAGCGGCCTAGATGCCTCTTGGTCTGGCTGAATATCTTCTACGAAGATCACTTCCCCGTCCATCAGGGAGACACTTCTTAGAGATCCGTGTCGTGACCCTTTCTCTCTCCAAACCTGTTTCTGCTGCATTGGGCAGGTCTGATGACCCTGGAGCTCTTGGCTTCCATACTTGTCTCAGACAGGGAAGCTTCCTTGGTCTCCATGTTTCACCTCATGGCTGGGTGGATTGCCTAGAATGAGCGCTAGGCCACCGTGACTGGCCTTGTCTTCTAGGACAGGTGGTGTCGCATTTCCTCTGCTCTTCCTGTCTCACTCTTGAGGGACATCCTCTCCTCTGCTCAAAGGTGGACCGACTCCCTGAATCTTTTGGCTGTAACGAACGTCAGGAAACAAAGGGACTACGCGGGGACTGGGGCTGGGGCCGGGTGCAGGGGAGGTTGCCTCAGGGCTAGCTGGGCGGTGGAGGGTTGGGGGTGGGGTGAATGTTGCAGAAACCTCCGTGCTCCTCTGGCCGGCCTTTCCAAATGTGGCTTGGGCTGAGGCACAGGCCCCGTCCAGGTTCCCAGGTCTTCTCTGAGTTCCCTTGGCACTCAGGGAAAGGCCACTCGTTCCCCCTTTCCACCGGGCACATGCCTGGACACCATTGTTGGTTGCGCCATCGCCCCATATGCCTCCGGTGACATACATTCACGCCATCTGCTCTGGGATACGCCAGTGCCACGCGTGATCGCATTGTCTCCACCTCGGATTCGCCCCGTCCCTGTCCGCACGTGTCCTGGAAAGCGGTGTCGGCTTGCAGGAGCCCCAGGGCTTTTCGAAGCGGGGCAGGCCACTGCTCTTTCAAAGGAGGAGGGAAGCAGAGGGCTCACGGATCAGTGAATTTTCAGCGACACCACGCCTTGAGGGCCATGGGATCATGGTGTGCTGCAGCCAGGCCCTGCCTGCCTCACCACATGTGGTGAGCCCATCCTTTGTCACCCGGAGGGGTCCAAAATCGCTTCTGAAGAGGAGTCCAGAGAACCCAGCAGGCGCCCTGAAGCTCCCCCTCCATCGGTGGAAGTCGGCTCCAGGAGGTCTTGAAGACGGGACTCCTGGGGGCTTGACCCTGGGACACCTGCGGCCCCCTCTCCCACGCGGCCCAAACTGGACCCCGGCTCCAGCCGCAGCCGCGGCTGCAGCAGGAGCCCCCACTGCCGCCGCGCAGCCGCCGTGATTTAAAGGGGACGCAGCCTGCCTGACTGCCAGGAGCCGAGCGCCAGTAGGCCCAGCCAATGCGCATGCGCGAGGCGCGCGCCCATTCTCCCGTCACAGTGCTTCCCACGGTTGTCTTAGAAACCAGTCCCCGAGGCTTGGCAACACGGGAGCCCTCCGTGACAGCGCTTGGGTGTCGGGCCTCCGAGGCTCCGGCCTGACCTCTCCACGGGGTCCACAGGAACGTCTCCGGCCGCCAGGAGTCGCAAAGGGCCGAGCAGCATGACGAAACCACACGGGGAGTCGGGGGGAAGCAGCATGGCATCCCAGCCTCAGGCCTGCCCGGACGGTGTTCGGGTGAGTCTACCCAGAAGTCGTGCCCCCGTGATGTCGAGGACAGGTCCGCCTGCGTGCCCGAGGGCTGTTCTCTCACCCGAGGGTCCTTGCGGTCGAGATCAGAACCCGGCAGCCGCAGGGGTTGCCTGGGGGCGTGTATTTCTCTGCCACCGCCGTAGGACTGTGTGTGTGCGTGTGTCTCCCATTCTCCCTTCTCTCTCTGTCTCACCCTCTGTGTGCTTCTTTCCCTCTCTCTGTCGTTTTATGTGTGTGTGTGTGTGTGTGTGTGTGTGTGTGTGTGTTTGTGTGCACGCGACCCTGTGCGTCTGTGTCTTTGGACGAATGTGCCCTGTGCGTCAAAAAGGGATGTCTTTTGTGTCGGCCGGTCTTTGGTGAGCCTCTTTCTGCGTCTCTCCCTGGGTCCTGTGGCCGGCTGTCCGTCGCTTTGGCGCCGGTTCCACTTTGGGTCTGTGAAAGCCTCGATCACGTGAGCGGATGCTTGGGGCCGGAGCAATGGAAGTCTCATCCCCATCCTGAGCGGCCCCTCTTCTAGGATCAAGGGCACCACACTCCAGCCAGCCCAGGACAAAAGCCCCACAGGAGCACATGGTCCCGCAGGAGAGGATCAGACCCGAGTCCAAGAAGATGGTTGTCCCTTTCCACGGCTCTTCTCTGCGAAATGAAGCCACACCACCACACAATCTTCAAGAGGAAGCCGGGAATGGGAGACGGCAACAATCCCTGTCCCTGGAACGCTGGCCTCTCTGGACAAGCCACCCGCTTCCCACCCATCCCCTTATGCCCGTGGCGGTGGCTCGGCGCCGTATCCTGCCTGGGCTCTGGCCTCTGCTCTGTCCTCCCTCTTGCTCTGTCTCCCCTGTCGCTGAGCGGCCTAGATGCCTCTTGGTCTGGCTGAATATCTTCTACGAAGATCACTTCCCCGTCCATCAGGGAGACACTTCCTAGAGATCCGTGTCGTGACCCTTTCTCTCTCCAAACCTGTTTCTGCTGCATTGGGCAGGTCTGATGACCCTGGAGCTCTTGGCTTCCATACTTGTCTCAGACAGGGAAGCTTCCTTGGTCTCCATGTTTCACCTCATGGCTGGGTGGATTGCCTAGAATGAGCGCTAGGCCACCGTGACTGGCCTTGTCTTCTAGGACAGGTGGTGTCGCATTTCCTCTGCTCTTCCTGTCTCACTCTTGAGGGACATCCTCTCCTCTGCTCAAAGGTGGACCGACTCCCTGAATCTTTTGGCTGTAACGAACGTCAGGAAACAAAGGGACTACGCGGGGACTGGGGCTGGGGCCGGGTGCAGGGGAGGTTGCGTCAGGGCTAGCTGGGCGGTGGAGGGTTGGGGGTGGGGTGAATGTTGCAGAAACCTCCGTGCTCCTCTGGCCGGCCTTTCCAAATGTGGCTTGGGCTGAGGCACAGGCCCCGTCCAGGTTCCCAGGTCTTCTCTGAGTTCCCTTGGCACTCAGGGAAAGGCCACTCGTTCCCCCTTTCCACCGGGCACATGCCTGGACACCATTGTTGGTTGCGCCATCGCCCCATATGCCTCCGGTGACATACATTCACGCCATCTGCTCTGGGATACGCCAGTGCCACGCGTGATCGCATTGTCTCCACCTCGGATTCGCCCCGTCCCTGTCCGCACGTGTCCTGGAAAGCGGTGTCGGCTTGCAGGAGCCCCAGGGCTTTTCGAAGCGGGGCAGGCCACTGCTCTTTCAAAGGAGGAGGGAAGCAGAGGGCTCACGGATCAGTGAATTTTCAGCGACACCACGCCTTGAGGGCCATGGGATCATGGTGTGCTGCAGCCAGGCCCTGCCTGCCTCACCACATGTGGTGAGCCCATCCTTTGTCACCCGGAGGGGTCCAAAATCGCTTCTGAAGAGGAGTCCAGAGAACCCAGCAGGCGCCCTGAAGCTCCCCCTCCATCGGTGGAAGTCGGCTCCAGGAGGTCTTGAAGACGGGACTCCTGGGGGCTTGACCCTGGGACACCTGCGGCCCCCTCTCCCACGCGGCCCAAACTGGACCCCGGCTCCAGCCGCAGCCGCGGCTGCAGCAGGAGCCCCCACTGCCGCCGCGCAGCCGCCGTGATTTAAAGGGGACGCAGCCTGCCTGACTGCCAGGAGCCGAGCGCCAGTAGGCCCAGCCAATGCGCATGCGCGAGGCGCGCGCCCATTCTCCCGTCACAGTGCTTCCCACGGTTGTCTTAGAAACCAGTCCCCGAGGCTTGGCAACACGGGAGCCCTCCGTGACAGCGCTTGGGTGTCGGGCCTCCGAGGCTCCGGCCTGACCTCTCCACGGGGTCCACAGGAACGTCTCCGGCCGCCAGGAGTCGCAAAGGGCCGAGCAGCATGACGAAACCACACGGGGAGTCGGGGGGAAGCAGCATGGCATCCCAGCCTCAGGCCTGCCCGGACGGTGTTCGGGTGAGTCTACCCAGAAGTCGTGCCCCCGTGATGTCGAGGACAGGTCCGCCTGCGTGCCCGAGGGCTGTTCTCTCACCCGAGGGTCCTTGCGGTCGAGATCAGAACCCGGCAGCCGCAGGGGTTGCCTGGGGGCGTGTATTTCTCTGCCACCGCCGTAGGACTGTGTGTGTGCGTGTGTCTCCCATTCTCCCTTCTCTCTCTGTCTCACCCTCTGTGTGCTTCTTTCCCTCTCTCTGTCGTTTTATGTGTGTGTGTGTGTGTGTGTGTGTGTGTGTGTGTGTGTGTGTTTGTGTGCACGCGACCCTGTGCGTCTGTGTCTTTGGACGAATGTGCCCTGTGCGTCAAAAAGGGATGTCTTTTGTGTCGGCCGGTCTTTGGTGAGCCTCTTTCTGCGTCTCTCCCTGGGTCCTGTGGCCGGCTGTCCGTCGCTTTGGCGCCGGTTCCACTTTGGGTCTGTGAAAGCCTCGATCACGTGAGCGGATGCTTGGGGCCGGAGCAATGGAAGTCTCATCCCCATCCTGAGCGGCCCCTCTTCTAGGATCAAGGGCACCACACTCCAGCCAGCCCAGGACAAAAGCCCCACAGGAGCACATGGTCCCGCAGGAGAGGATCAGACCCGAGTCCAAGAAGATGGTTGTCCCTTTCCACGGCTCTTCTCTGCGAAATGAAGCCACACCACCACACAATCTTCAAGAGGAAGCCGGGAATGGGAGACGGCAACAATCCCTGTCCCTGGAACGCTGGCCTCTCTGGACAAGCCACCCGCTTCCCACCCATCCCCTTATGCCCGTGGCGGTGGCTCGGCGCCGTATCCTGCCTGGGCTCTGGCCTCTGCTCTGTCCTCCCTCTTGCTCTGTCTCCCCTGTCGCTGAGCGGCCTAGATGCCTCTTGGTCTGGCTGAATATCTTCTACGAAGATCACTTCCCCGTCCATCAGGGAGTCACTTCCTAGAGATCCGTGTCGTGACCCTTTCTCTCTCCAAACCTGTTTCTGCTGCATTGGGCAGGTCTGATGACCCTGGAGCTCTTGGCTTCCATACGTGTCTCAGACAGGGAAGCTTCCTTGGTCTCCATGTTTCACCTCATGGCTGGGTGGATTGCCTAGAATGAGCGCTAGGCCACCGTGACTGGCCTTGTCTTCTAGGACAGGTGGTGTCGCATTTCCTCTGCTCTTCCTGTCTCACTCTTGAGGGACATCCTCTCCTCTGCTCAAAGGTGGACCGACTCCCTGAATCTTTTGGCTGTAACGAACGTCAGGAAACCAAGGGACTACGCGGGGACTGGGGCTGGGGCCGGGTGCAGGGGAGGTTGCGTCAGGGCTAGCTGGGCGGTGGAGGGTTGGGGGTGGGGTGAATGTTGCAGAAACCTCCGTGCTCCTCTGGCCGGCCTTTCCAAATGTGGCTTGGGCTGAGGCACAGGCCCCGTCCAGGTTCCCAGGTCTTCTCTGAGTTCCCTTGGCACTCAGGGAAAGGCCACTCGTTCCCCCTTTCCACCGGGCACATGCCTGGACACCATTGTTGGTTGCGCCATCGCCCCATATGCCTCCGGTGACATACATTCACGCCATCTGCTCTGGGATACGCCAGTGCCACGCGTGATCGCATTGTCTCCACCTCGGATTCGCCCCGTCCCTGTCCGCACGTGTCCTGGAAAGCGGTGTCGGCTTGCAGGAGCCCCAGGGCTTTTCGAAGCGGGGCAGGCCACTGCTCTTTCAAAGGAGGAGGGAAGCAGAGGGCTCACGGATCAGTGAATTTTCAGCGACACCACGCCTTGAGGGCCATGGGATCATGGTGTGCTGCAGCCAGGCCCTGCCTGCCTCACCACATGTGGTGAGCCCATCCTTTGTCACCCGGAGGGGTCCAAAATCGCTTCTGAAGAGGAGTCCAGAGAACCCAGCAGGCGCCCTGAAGCTCCCCCTCCATCGGTGGAAGTCGGCTCCAGGAGGTCTTGAAGACGGGACTCCTGGGGGCTTGACCCTGGGACACCTGCGGCCCCCTCTCCCACGCGGCCCAAACTGGACCCCGGCTCCAGCCGCAGCCGCGGCTGCAGCAGGAGCCCCCACTGCCGCCGCGCAGCCGCCGTGATTTAAAGGGGACGCAGCCTGCCTGACTGCCAGGAGCCGAGCGCCAGTAGGCCCAGCCAATGCGCATGCGCGAGGCGCGCGCCCATTCTCCCGTCACAGTGCTTCCCACGGTTGTCTTAGAAACCAGTCCCCGAGGCTTGGCAACACGGGAGCCCTCCGTGACAGCGCTTGGGTGTCGGGCCTCCGAGGCTCCGGCCTGACCTCTCCACGGGGTCCACAGGAACGTCTCCGGCCGCCAGGAGTCGCAAAGGGCCGAGCAGCATGACGAAACCACACGGGGAGTCGGGGGGAAGCAGCATGGCATCCCAGCCTCAGGCCTGCCCGGACGGTGTTCGGGTGAGTCTACCCAGAAGTCGTGCCCCCGTGATGTCGAGGACAGGTCCGCCTGCGTGCCCGAGGGCTGTTCTCTCACCCGAGGGTCCTTGCGGTCGAGATCAGAACCCGGCAGCCGCAGGGGTTGCCTGGGGGCGTGTATTTCTCTGCCACCGCCGTAGGACTGTGTGTGTGCGTGTGTCTCCCATTCTCCCTTCTCTCTCTGTCTCACCCTCTGTGTGCTTCTTTCCCTCTCTCTGTCGTTTTATGTGTGTGTGTGTGTGTGTGTGTGTGTGTGTGTGTGTGTGTTTGTGTGCACGCGACCCTGTGCGTCTGTGTCTTTGGACGAATGTGCCCTGTGCGTCAAAAAGGGATGTCTTTTGTGTCGGCCGGTCTTTGGTGAGCCTCTTTCTGCGTCTCTCCCTGGGTCCTGTGGCCGGCTGTCCGTCGCTTTGGCGCCGGTTCCACTTTGGGTCTGTGAAAGCCTCGATCACGTGAGCGGATGCTTGGGGCCGGAGCAATGGAAGTCTCATCCCCATCCTGAGCGGCCCCTCTTCTAGGATCAAGGGCACCACACTCCAGCCAGCCCAGGACAAAAGCCCCACAGGAGCACATGGTCCCGCAGGAGAGGATCAGACCCGAGTCCAAGAAGATGGTTGTCCCTTTCCACGGCTCTTCTCTGCGAAATGAAGCCACACCACCACACAATCTTCAAGAGGAAGCCGGGAATGGGAGACGGCAACAATCCCTGTCCCTGGAACGCTGGCCTCTCTGGACAAGCCACCCGCTTCCCACCCATCCCCTTATGCCCGTGGCGGTGGCTCGGCGCCGTATCCTGCCTGGGCTCTGGCCTCTGCTCTGTCCTCCCTCTTGCTCTGTCTCCCCTGTCGCTGAGCGGCCTAGATGCCTCTTGGTCTGGCTGAATATCTTCTACGAAGATCACTTCCCCGTCCATCAGGGAGACACTTCTTAGAGATCCGTGTCGTGACCCTTTCTCTCTCCAAACCTGTTTCTGCTGCATTGGGCAGGTCTGATGACCCTGGAGCTCTTGGCTTCCATACGTGTCTCAGACAGGGAAGCTTCCTTGGTCTCCATGTTTCACCTCATGGCTGGGTGGATTGCCTAGAATGAGCGCTAGGCCACCGTGACTGGCCTTGTCTTCTAGGACAGGTGGTGTCGCATTTCCTCTGCTCTTCCTGTCTCACTCTTGAGGGACATCCTCTCCTCTGCTCAAAGGTGGACCGACTCCCTGAATCTTTTGGCTGTAACGAACGTCAGGAAACAAAGGGACTACGCGGGGACTGGGGCTGGGGCCGGGTGCAGGGGAGGTTGCGTCAGGGCTAGCTGGGCGGTGGAGGGTTGGGAGTGGGGTGAATGTTGCAGAAACCTCCGTGCTCCTCTGGCCGGCCTTTCCAAATGTGGCTTGGGCTGAGGCACAGGCCCCGTCCAGGTTCCCAGGTCTTCTCTGAGTTCCCTTGGCACTCAGGGAAAGGCCACTCGTTCCCCCTTTCCACCGGGCACATGCCTGGACACCATTGTTGGTTGCGCCATCGCCCCATATGCCTCCGGTGACATACATTCACGCCATCTGCTCTGGGATACGCCAGTGCCACGCGTGATCGCATTGTCTCCACCTCGGATTCGCCCCGTCCCTGTCCGCACGTGTCCTGGAAAGCGGTGTCGGCTTGCAGGAGCCCCAGGGCTTTTCGAAGCGGGGCAGGCCACTGCTCTTTCAAAGGAGGAGGGAAGCAGAGGGCTCACGGATCAGTGAATTTTCAGCGACACCACGCCTTGAGGGCCATGGGATCATGGTGTGCTGCAGCCAGGCCCTGCCTGCCTCACCACATGTGGTGAGCCCATCCTTTGTCACCCGGAGGGGTCCAAAATCGCTTCTGAAGAGGAGTCCAGAGAACCCAGCAGGCGCCCTGAAGCTCCCCCTCCATCGGTGGAAGTCGGCTCCAGGAGGTCTTGAAGACGGGACTCCTGGGGGCTTGACCCTGGGACACCTGCGGCCCCCTCTCCCACGCGGCCCAAACTGGACCCCGGCTCCAGCCGCAGCCGCGGCTGCAGCAGGAGCCCCCACTGCCGCCGCGCAGCCGCCGTGATTTAAAAGGGACGCAGCCTGCCTGACTGCCAGGAGCCGAGCGCCAGTAGGCCCAGCCAATGCGCATGCGCGAGGCGCGCGCCCATTCTCCCGTCACAGTGCTTCCCACGGTTGTCTTAGAAACCAGTCCCCGAGGCTTGGCAACACGGGAGCCCTCCGTGACAGCGCTTGGGTGTCGGGCCTCCGAGGCTCCGGCCTGACCTCTCCACGGGGTCCACAGGAACGTCTCCGGCCGC